>NC_090812.1:158444853-158804853 GCF_000390325.3 Nicotiana tomentosiformis | reverse complement strand
GTTAAGGCATGGTTACTTCTTTGAGTGTTGTTGTGATAATGGGGCATGTATCTTTTGGCCCGTTTGGGCGGTGCAACTCAGGTTTGAGTAGAGCGGGTGACTCTCGAGAAGGTTCTAATGGGTACGAGATTTATATATGACAATTGAGAATGGATAGAATCTGAGATTTGCATTTGATGGTGTCGGGACTTGCGGTAATTCTGTATGACTATGGATTCTACATTGCAGTATAAGATAGGGTAAAAGAATAATTTTAAGTCCACATAAGGTCTATTCAAAGTGGGTGTCTCGGTTGTGGTATTTATGAGGGTAATTATGATGTGGTGAGGCTCTACAGATGTTTTGGTGGCAATATTCTTGGGTTTGGTAACCTATGTGGCTTGGTCGAGTTAGAGAAATTCAGTTTTGATAGATTGGTTATGTGCAAACAGATTTCAAAGTGTTTTTGATAGTTTCTACCATGGTTTGATCCGGATATTTTCTACCGGTGTGAGGAACATGTTGTGTATTGTTATTACCTCCTGGAAGGGAGCAGATGAAAGATTTATAACTAATCGGGTATGTATTCTACCGGTGACTCAGAGTTGATATAAAATTCTTGTACTTTTTGTATGGTGGTCTAATAGAGGCGATGTGTCCTGTGGGATTAAGAATTGCATGTACAAGGTGGAAGTTCAGTTTTGAAGGGAAGGTGATGAATTATGGACAATCAGTTTTAGACATTTAGATGAATGTTATAACTACTCGGTAATTCCTGAGAATAGTGCACATTTCAGAAGGCGCATTGTGTTTTGACTTACAGATGTTCATTGGTATTGCGGTACTCACCTGGTTGATAGGCTGCTGATATTCAAATTATTTTTATGTGGCACGGAAGAATTATGGAAGTATTCCTAGTGGGATGATCACGCATGAAGGATGTTTTAGTCATTTGAGTGCTGGAGTTATGATCAGTTACGGTGGTTCATGTGTTCTACTAATTTGGGGAATGGGAGTTCTCAGAAGAAAATTGTTTCGGGGACTGTGAGGTGTGGACAAGTTAACTAGATAATAGTATGTGTTATGGTTAAGTTATTGAGGACTTTTTAGAGGGCTATTTATCCATGCTCAGATTGCATTTGGGCTATAATAAGCCCGAAATCGATTGTTGAGCTTTAAGCTATGACGTTTCTCATATTTGTAACATTGTGTGAGCTATTTGAGCCGTGATTGAGGCTACATAGGAGTTAAAATCCTTGAATGACCTTGATAAATGCCTCTATGATGAAATATTTTCGATTTGAGCTACGATAGCACACTTTGTACATGCCTACACTTTAGCATGTAATTTATACCAGTCCAGGAACATGAGAATCTTATCCTACTCATCATAAATCTGTATACCTATTTAAAATGATATATTTGGATTGGAGGCCTGGGACTATATCGGGCAGATTATATTATTGGCACGTGAGTTGTCCGTGCGGGTTCTATTTTTATCACGTGAGTTGTCCGTGCAGTGTGTGGAATTTCCATTTCCTTGATCGTTTATCTGATTAATTGTTTCATTCCTCTACATGCTATGTTATCGCCTAATCAGGGCAATTTGAGAAAAACATTGTGCACATGCACACACATATGTCCTTCTCACAGAATTTGATGAGTTGGTTTTATATAATGTTTTGTGCCGGAAAGGCAGGATTACACCGAAATAGCTAGAATAGTTGTGTTTGAAGATATAAGGTCATTGGACCTAGAATGGATACTAGCAGGTTTGATTACAGCATGTTGGAAGAATAATTTAGAATTCGGCTTAAATAATTGGCTATGGTACTTGTTGAACGAGGGAAAGCTCTGTGACTTGTTGATCTGGTAAGTGGTCATGAAATTTTGCGTGGTTCTTTCATTATCGACAGTGTACAAAGGTTTTGGAATGAGGTGTTGTTTGATATGGGGTTTAATACAGGTATCAGGTTTGTTTGTTTTAGCAGCTACAGTGATTAGAAACTATTACGAGTATGTGGGTTGTATGGTATATCATGTGACTACATCTGGAGTTATGGCTAAGGCTTAATTCAGCTTGTTAAGACTCATACAGAGTGTAGATGTGAGGTTCCGGTCTTGAAAAGAAATTCTTTGATGTTGAAAATTGGATTCCAAGGTTTATGGGCTAATGCTAAATTAGTAATTTTCAGTTATATGGTGTTGTCAGGCCTATATGGAATATGGTGACGTGGGATCACCCCGGGGTATGTGCGTGATAAGGTGAAATAGTGATTTGAAGGTTTAGGAACAACTCTTGACACATTCGAGGACGAACACATATTTAAGTGGGGGAGAATGTAACGACCCGACTTGTTATTTTGAGATATAGAGTTTCGTTCGGTGTCTTAAGGTCTCAAGCAGTATTGAAATGTGTATTATGACTTGGGAGGGTGGTCAAGTTTGGTTTTCGGATGATTCGAGATTTAAGTGAAAGAACAATTCTTGTTTTGGAAGCTTAAGTTAAAATAATTGACCGTATGGTGAATTATGTGTAAACAACCAGTAATAGAATTCAGATGGTCCCAATAGCTCCATATGGTTATTTCAGACTTAGGAGTGTGTCCGGATATTTATTTTGATGTTTGTAGCTAAATTATGGTTGAAATGACGAAAATAGGAAATTTAAGTTTGGAAGTTTGACCATGGAGTTGACTTTTTAATATCTGGATCGAAATTCGATTCTGGAAATTGGAACAACTCCGTTATGTCATTTATGACTTGTGTGCAAAATTTGAGGTAAATCGGAGTTGATTTGATAGGTTTCGGCATCGAATGTAGAATTTGGAATTTGCTAGTTTTGAATAGACTTGAATTGGGATGCGATTCGTATTTTAATGTTGTTCAATGTAATTTGAGGTATCAACTAAGTTTGTGTTATATTATGGGACTTAGTAGTATACTTGGTTGGGGTCCCACAAGGCTCGGATGAGTTTCGGATAAGTTTTGGAAGAGTTTGATCTTTTGAGCATAAGTATGTAATTATCCAAAGGTCCATTTTTAGTTCTAGAGATCGAAATTTAATTTCGAGACCTCCAGGAGTTTGATAATGAATTAAAGGAATGATCTGAAAAGTTTGGTCTAATTTCATCAAGTCGAGATTGGGTTTTTAGCGCGAAAAATGAGTTAATTATTTAACGAGTGAAATTGGTATTACACTGAGCAAATGAGCTCCGAATTGAGTTATGATTGAAGGACTAGGTTCGTATTATTATTTGTGACTCATAGGAATAAGAATCGTCGAATTCCGAGTTCGTATGATGGAGTTAGAGCTTTTTTAGTAAAAATAAATATTGCTGGTGCAACAGGTTCTGGTGCGCACCTTTAGCGACCAGATTTGGCACTTTTAGCGACGGGAATTAGGATTTTAGCGACCAAAATAGTGTTTTTATTGAGCAGTTTTGTTTTTTTTAGCTCATTTCAATATTTTTGGACGAAAGAACACGGCTTGGGGCGATATTTGAGCGAGAAATCATGGGAAATCTTGAGGTAAGTCATTTGTGATAATTTCTACTCCATAATATTGAATTATCATCGAATAATCTGACTAGATTACATGATTTTGAGGTGTAAATCGGGGATTTGGACCTAGGGATTTGAAAATAATATTTGAGGATTTGGAGGTTGAGTTGATGTCGGAATTTAGTAAAGTTGGTATGGTTGGACCCGTGGTTGAATGGGATTTCATATTCCGTAACTTTTGTCGGGTTCCGAGATGTGGACCCCACGGGCAATTTTTGAGTTAAATTTCGAATTTTGTGGAAACAATTATATTTTCATATGGAATTGATTCCTATAAATTGTATTGACTGAATTAAATTAATTATGGCTAGATTCAAGGCATTCAGAGGCCGATTCGCGAGGCAAAGGCATAGCAGAGTAAAAGAATTACGCGGTTTGAGGTAAGTAGCATTTTTAAACTTGGTTCCGAGGGTATTAATCCCCGAATTTTGTGTTATATCAATTGTTGGAGATGACGCAGATGCTAGGTGACGAGCGTGTGTGCGTGCACCATAGAAATTGTGACTTAAAATAAATTTTGTGGAGTTGTAAAATTAAAGAATCATGTTATTATCCGCGTATCCTCCACATGTTAAGAAATTGAGCTGAGACTCATATTAAAGATCATGTTTAGGCTAAGTGCCGATATTTTGGGACCCATAGGGTCGTGTTGCTGTAGAATTAATTATTTTAAAATGTACATTTCATACTCAGTCATGCTCATCCATTGTGAGGATATTTATGGGATCGGGGCTATGCGCCTGCAACAGGCTATATCGATTTTATATATATTATTATTATTATGGGATCGGGCTGCACGCCGCAGCAGGCCTTATAGGCTTTATTGTTTTGGATCACGGCCGCACGCCGCAGCAGGCCTTATAGGCTTTATTATTATGGGATCGGGCTGCACGCCGCAGCATGCCTTATTGGATTTATTATTATATGGATCAGGGTTGCCCGCCTGCAGCAGGCCACATCGGCTTTATATCATGTTTGGGCTGAAGGAGCCCCTCTGGAGTCTGCACCCCACACAGTGAGCGTAGATGATTATATATTCAGGATGGATTTCCCAAGGCATGGAATTACCTCACATATTTATATTTTGAGCGTAGATGATTATATATTCGGGATGGACTTGCCTTACTTATTTATATTTTTGATGAATTTTCCTGGACGTGGATCTTGTCCGAATCATTATAATTTGGGGATAAATTTACTCCTGGGCTGGATTTGGCCTTATACGGTACTGAGTCACTGACTGTCGGTTGAGGTATATATATATATATATATATGGGGGATGGAACTTCCCTGGGATGGATTGGCCATATACAGTACTGAGTGACCAAGTAATTTGTGATCGTGAGTACACGAGGATTTTCCCTTAGATGTCATATTCCTCAAATCATTCAGTATTGATCTATTTTACTTGTACGAAGTTAATTGTTGAACTTGAAAGCATGTCTACATTTCTGTATTGTTATTTATATATTGGACTGTACCTGTTGAAATTGTCATGACTTTCAGCCCAAAGGTTAGTCTTATTATTTATTGAGTTGGTTGTACTCATACTACACCCTGCACCTCGTGTGCAGATCCAGGTGCTTCCAGATACGGCGACTGTTAGATCTCAGAGTGTTATCAGTTGGAGACTCTCAAGGTAGCTGCCTGGTGTCCGCTGACCGTTACTCTCTTCCTTTCAATTATTGTACTGTTCTATATTTTCAGACAATGTTTTTATTAGTCAGACTTTATTATCATTTAGATGATCATGTACTTAGTGACACCGGGTTTTGGGAGTGTAATTGTACCAGATATTGTGATATTTTTTGTAAAAATCTAATTATTATCTTTTCAAACTTAAGAGAATTTGGAATTTATTGAGATTATTGGCTTGCCTAGTATCGAGATAGGCGTCATCACGACATGTGAGATTTTGGGTCGTGGCAGGTAAGTCCCTTGTGCTCAATTGTGATCAATAATCTTGTTTCCCCATTGATTTTTCCACATAGTTGCTATGTATTTAAGGTGTAAATTGGGAGTTTGAGGCTAGGGATTTGGAGAGTTTGATTTGGGAATTTGGGTTGGTTGGTTGGACTCGTGGTTGAATGGGCTTTCGAGTTTTGTAACCTTTATCGAATTTTGAGACATGGGCCCGAGGGTCGCCTTTGGAGTTGATTTTTGATTTTGATTAATAATTTAGTATTTTCTTATGAAATTGATTCCTTTTGCCTGTATTGATTATATCGAATTGTTTATGGCTAGATTCGAGGCATTCAGAGACCGTTTCGCGAGGTAAGAGTGTGCTGGAGTAGAAATTTTTTCGGATTGAGGTAAGTAACAATTCTAAATTTGGTTCTGAGGGTACGAAATCCCGTACTATATATCATGTGTTTGGTTTTGAGGTGACTCACATGCTACGTGACGGGCGTGTGGACGTGCACCGTAGGAATTGTGGCTCGGTCATGGAACTATGTAGTTGAATAATTTGTTGTTATCCATACATTTTCCACGTATTAGAGAAACTGAACTACAAATCATATTAGAAATCATATTTAGACTATATGTTGACACTGTAGGGACCCACAGAGGTCGTGTACATGTTGAATTATCTGCTAAATTATTTTTTTGTACTCAGTCACGGTTCTATTTTCATATCATATCTCAGTATCTGTTGTTTATTGTTGATACATTATATCATTTCTGTTTGGGCTGATTTTCATAATTTCTGAGAGTCCGAGAAACTGGAGAGGTTGATGACTGAATGAGGCCGAGGGCCTAATTGTTAGTATATTTATGGGATCGGGATGCACGCTGCAATATGTTTCATTGATATATGCCATGTGTGGATTGTTATAGCGCTTGGGATGAAGGAGCCCCTTCGGAGTATGTACACACCCCTAGTGAGCGCAGGTACCTACTGAGTGCCGAGTGACAAGTGATGAGCGACTGAGAGGATGAAGTGACTGTGAGGAATGAGTGATTGTGAGGTTGGAGTGAATGGGAGGACTAAGTGACTGCTGCTCTGTGAGGATGCATTTGACTTCATTATTATCGCACTTCAGCTGTCATATATCACTGTCTTGAAATTTATGAGGATATTATCTTCGGTTCCAATTGAACTTGACATGAATTAACTGTTTTGGTCTTAATTGTCGAACTTAAACACATGTCTACTTTCCCATGCTGAAATTACTGTAATCGAACTTTAACTGTGAAACTCGTCACTACTTTCAGTTCTTTATTTAGTGTTGTTACTTACTAAGTTGGTTGAACTCACGCTACACCCTGTACTTCGTGTGCAGATCCAGGTATTTCTGGATATGGTGGGTGTTGATTTCATCGTGCAGTTGATCTTCTGGAGATTCCAAGGTAGCTGCTTGGTGTTTCGCAGACCTTGTCTCTCTTTCCCTATCTTTCCGTTTATTATATTTAGTTTCAGACTATCATAGATAATATTTTTTTTCAGACTTAGATGCTCATGTACTCTGTGACACCCCGATAGTTGGGAACTTTCGCGTTGTGTTTTGGGTTTCTATCCATGTTTATGAGAATTTTTATTATTTAAACTGTTTTAATTCATTTTATGCTAAAAGTGTTGGAATTATTTCGTAATGCCGGCTTGCCTAGTACCACGTTAGGCGCTATCACGACATGATAGAATTTTGAGTCGTGACAATGTATGTATGTATGTATGTATGTATGTATGTATATATGCATGCATGCATGTATGTATGTATGTATGTAAGTGTGGGCGTACGCGTATATTTAAGTTCCGCTCTCTCTTATTCTCTATCACCTATATAGATAAATGAATTTTGATCGTTATTAGTAAAATTATTTTTAAATTATAATTTAGAATGCATTTTCAATATAAATAGATAATTTTTTAGAATTCTTTTATAAAATTTATCTCAATTTTTATTTTATTAATGACGATCGAAACTCATTTATCTATATAGAATGTTGTTATAAAATTATCTCTATTCTTATTAATTATTTTGTATTACTTGCATTAAATATATTTATAAAAATTTTACTCACTTTTATTGTCACTTTATAAATATAATATTAGGTCTTTGATTGCTATAAATAAAATTAAATTATTTTTATTCTGCTAATTTATTTCACTATAGACCATGTTATTTAACTATTATTTCTCACTCTTTTTTTTTAGTCTAAGAAATAGTTTTTCTTCTTTCTACAAGTACTTTTATTATATAAATTTTAAAAAATAAAAGAAAAATATCCTGATTTTAAAAAGTAAAAACAAAAAGACAAAGGTTGATATCTAAGGGTAAAATAGGTATTTAAAAAAGTTAATGGTATAAAAGGAGGGAGAATGACTATTGTTCAATATTGAGGGGGAGTTTGATTTTTAAAGCAAAGTTGAGGGGTGTAAATAATTCACCCCTGATTATTTTAAATTTTCTCACTTTTATAATAGTAATAATAATAAATAATGGATAAATTCCTTATTTTATATCTTTAATTAGTTTTTTTTCACCATCTTCTCGAAATAGATTGATTAGAATTCCTCTCATTATTCTGTCCTATATGACAATGGCTTCAATTATTTATGTTGATGAGTTAGTGTTTTTTCTGTATGAGAAGATAGAATTCGTGTTGATGCCTAGATTCAATTGGTCAAATGGAAATTGTTCGTAAAATGATTGTTAACAAATTTATCGAATATAAAGTTATTTATTTAATGGAATATTTTAGTTATTAAGGATACAAAAAGAAAAAGCAAAAAAGGAGAACATGTTTAGGACAACTAAAATATTATCGAACATGTTAAGGAGAACATATTTTGATAAAGTTCAGTTAAATTTAATGTTAAGATTTTCTACACAGTTTAAATAAAGAAAGATTTAATAATTAAAAGTTTAGCTAATTTTAAACTCATAAATATTAGAAAAATAATTTTAAAAAAAAATTTGTCTAGTATAAAATCTATTTTTAAAGGGTAAAAAAAGCGAATGATATTTCACTAAGAGTTTTCGTGCTTTTAATATAGTAGATATATATATATAGGGATAGTGTAGGTTATTCTACTACAATCTAACCAGTCGAATTCATAGAAGAAATAATATCCAATAATCATAAGAGATTAACAGAGTAATATTGTCCATCAAAACAAAAGAACAATATCCAATGTATTTTATAGGATTAACGGAGAAATATATCAATCAAAATTAGAAAGTATTAGACTCTGAAGCGCTTTTTGTCTAGATCTATCGATGTATGTATCGAACTTATCAGGGGTGGAGTTAGAGACAAAGGTGTAGGTTCTTCGAACCCAATAACTTTAGTTCAAACTCTATATTTCTTAAGAAATTCATCTAATATATACAAATTATAGATTAACAACTCAATAACTTAATTAGCTCAGTCTAAAAGAAATATGAGAAAAGCCATGCTTAGCATATAATTACATATAGTAACATGTCATTTGCTATTTCCAAAAGTTTCAATTCTAGTGCTTTGGTCCCAATTTGAAAAACGTTTAGCAAATATTGATAAATGAGGCATGGATCTTTTAGCAAACTAATTCTGTATCAATAAATGTGATACAAAACTAAGATTTGTTCTAAGTGAGACATTTAAGAGGAAGAAAAGACAGTTGGGATCAAAATAACAAGCCATCATACAAAAACTAATAAAAGAAACTTGGATAATAAATTAGATAACAAAGAAAAACAAACTAAAAGAAGTATGATACTTTTATATGTATGGTTATATTTATAAAAGAAAAAGAATTATCGATCGAATAAATTCCCCTCTAAGGACTATATTGTGGACGTTTGTGATGACCCAAAATGTCATCTTTAAATTTAATAAGTAATTCCGTATTTTAAAACCTCGAAAAGCACCATTTATCATTCCTCGACTTGAGTGCGCAGTCCGTAAAGATTTTATGTGAAAAATGGATTAAAATGTGAAATAGAGCTTTAAAACTCAATTGAGTTGACTTTGGTCAACATTTTGAGCAAACGGATCCGGATCAGTATTTTGACAGTTTTAATAGCTCTGTATCGTGATTTGGGACTTGGGCGTATGCCCGAAATTTAATTTGGAGGTCCCTATCTCAAGTTATGACCATTTAAAGAAAACTAGTAATTTAAAGGCTAAAGTTTTTCAAGTTTGACGACAGGATTGACTTTTTGATATCGAAACCGGAATCTGATTCTGGAAATTTGAACAGATCTGTTAAGTAATTTATTATTTGTGTGCCAAATTTGAAGTCATTCCGTATTTATTTAATATATTTTGGCACGAGGTTTGCAAATTGAAAAGTTTAAAACTCAAAGTCCGAATCGAGGTGTGAATTACAATTTCGATGTTATTTAATATGATTTGAGACCCCGAGTAAGTCTGTATTATGTTACGGGACTTGTTGGGATATTTGGATAAGGTCCTGAGGGGCTCGGATGAGTTTCGGACGAAATTCGGATTGTTTAGAGCATGTTGAAAGCACCATGTTCTTGACAGAACATGGTGTAATCGCACATGCGCAATGGTGATCGCAGGTGCGCAACTGCATCTGCGAGAAGCTGGTCGCTTCTGCGACCTGGGCACTGGCCAGTTGCATTGCTTCTACGGAGAAATAGGGCGCAAATGCGCGACCGCTTTTGCGAAGGCTGCATCGCTTCTGCGGAAGAGACCGCTTCTGCGGAAGAGACCGCTTCTGCGGTCGTTTGGTCGCTTCTGCGACGTCGCAGGCGCGATAGAAATGTCCGCAGATGCAGAACCTCGCCTGACAGCCCTACTTCGCAAATGCGAGAATTTTCTCGCAAATGTGTGACCGCAGGTGCGAAAATATAGCCCGCAGATGCGAAAATACTGGGCAGAATACATAAAATCGGGTCTTAGCCATTTTTACTCATTTTTTGAGTTTCAAGTCTCGAATTTGAGCGATTTCTAGGGGGATTTTCACGACATTGAATTGGGTAAGTGTTCTTTAACCAAAAGTGATTATATTTCACAAATCCATGTCTATATTCATCATTTATTTTCGGATTTAGATAGAAGAAATTGGACTTTTTATAAAATCTTTCAAAAACGAAAAATTAAGATTTGAAGGTCCATTTGATATCGAAATTGGACAATTTTTATATGGTTGAACTCGTATCGGAACGGGTGTTCGAATTTTATGAATTTTTCTAGGATTTGAGACGTGGGTCCCACTGTCTAATATTTTAATGAATTTCAGATTTTTATCCGAAAAATTTATAAATTCATATGGAATTAATTCCTATGCTGAGTATTGAATATTTCGAATTGTTTGTGAATAGATTTGAAGCTTTCGGAGATAAATTTAAAATGAAAAGTTGTGGTTGAGTAATTGGTTGGAAATTTACAAAGCGAGGTAAGTGTTGTGGTTAACCTTGACTTGAAGGAATAGAACCCTTAAATGATTTGTTATGTGAATTACATGTGAACGATGTATAGGCGAAGTGATGAGTGTCTATACGTCGTCAAATTAATTATTTGCCTTCTTACTTGAAAAATTATAAATTATTTAAAATAATAAATTAATTATTATAATAATTATTTCTCTTCTATTGTTTGCCAAATATTAATTCTTAAATTTCTGTAATAATGGATACATGCTTATTTGAATTATGTGAATTAATTGCTACTTGACATTTAGCATATTAAATATTAAACTGTCTATTTTCTCTATGATTTTCATAATAAATTGTTATTTGTCATTGTTTGGTTCATAAATAAATTATAATTATTGTGTGTCTGATGCTTAATAATTTCTTATTGGACGTGGTGTTTATTAGATTAAATTTTATTACATTTATGAGTTGTTTAAAATTATATTGGGGGAACGGGTTGCACGCCGCAACGGAAATGAAAGTATAAATATATATACATTGGGGGATCGGATTGCACGCCGCAATAGACTTATTTAAAAGTCAATATTGGGGGATCGGATTGCACGTCGCAACAGACTTATTTAAATGTCTATATATATACTTGATTGAAATAAATATATGACAGACTTGATTAAAAGGAATATATTATGAGAGCGGGTTGCACGCTGCAACAGAAATGAATGTGAATATATTGTGAGAGCGGGTTGCACGTTGCAACAGAATTGGATGAATTAATAACGGATTATGACTGTTGAGTTGGCTTCAATTATAATAAATGAGTTACCTTATTTATTTCTATTATTTGTTGTTGTTATTAATATTGCGTACAGGTTAATGTAAGTGAACCGCCTTTGCCTCGTCACTACTTCGTCAAGGTTAGGCTCAGCACTTACCAGTACATGGGGTCGGTTGTAATAATACTACACTCTGCACTTATTGTGCAAATTTTGAAATTGGTCACAGCGGCGTGCCATAGACTTGCTCGGATTTCAGCTATTCGAAGAAGACTTGAGGTATAACTGCATTGCGTCCGCAATTCTGAAGTCCTCGTCTATTTTACTTTAGCTGTGTTTATTTTTAGAAAGCTTTATTTTATTCAGACCTTTATTTGTATTATTCTAGAATGCTCGTGAATTGTGACACCAATTCTGGGATGGTATTTAGACACCGTTATTTTTATGGATTATTTCACTATGTTTCAAACTTTTCTTCCGCATTTGTTTCCTTGATTATTAATAATATAAAAATTATTTTAAAAATAGATAATATTATTCTAACGTTGGCTTGCCTAGCAAGTGAAATGTTAGGCACCATCACGGTCCGAAGGTGGGAATTTCGTGTCGTGACAGTTGGTATCAAAGCACTAGGTTATATAGGTCTCACGAGTCACGAGCAAGCTTAGTAGAGTCTGAAGGATCGGTACGGAGACATCTGTACTTATCTCTCAGAGGTTATGAAGTTTAGGAACAATATCACTTCTTTCTTATTTTGTCGTGCGATTTTATTCTATCATCGATGATTGAACCATTCTACTCTTATTCTCTCGCAGATGGTGAGAACACGTAATACCTCTACCGATGGACAGGGACCAGAACCCCCGGTGGCAACTATGGCCAGGAGTAGAGGTCGAGGTCGAGGTCGTGCTAGAGGCCGAGGTAGAGCTCAGTCTAGAGCTCGAGCAGCTGCACCTATTGTAGAACCTCAGGTGGACCTTCAGGAGGAGGTTCCAGTTCAGAATGTACCAGTTGGACCAGTTCAGGTCCCGGAAGGATTCATAGCTACTCTAGTACTTCAGGACGCTCTAGTCCGTTTGGTAAGTCTTATGGAGGGCGTGGCCCGGAATGATACATTTCCAGTGGCACCAGCCATCTCACAGGCTGGGGGAGGAGCACAAACTCCCACTACACCCGCTCCGGAGCAGATGGCTCCCCAGACTCAGGCTCCAGCAGCCCCGCCAGTTAGGGTAGTTCAGCCAGTTGTTGCGGCACAGATCGGTGATAGGCCCGCCATGTTTTTTGAGGCCTTATTGAGACTGGATAAGTTTACCAATCTCTTTCCAGTTCACTTCAGTGGTACACCTTCTGAGGACCCACAAGATTAGCTAGAACGTTGCCATGAGGTGTTGCGAAACATGGGTATAGTTGAGACCAATGGGGTTGATTTTGCTGTATTTCAGATGACGGGGTCCGCCAAGAGGTGGTGGAGAGATTATACATTGACCCGACCAGTCGGATCACCTGCACTTACCTGGGAGCAGTTCTCTCAGCTATTTCTGGAGAAGTTCCTCCCTATCACATTGAGAGAGGAATCCCGCAAGCAATTTGAGCGTCTACAGTAGGGCAATATGACTATTACTCAGTATGAGTCCTGTTTTGTGGATTTGGCCCGTCATTCTCTCCTTTTACTACCTACGGAGGGAGAGAGAGTGAGGAGGTTTATTGAGGGACGCACTCACCCTATCATACTTCAGATGGCCATGGAGACCGGAAGCGAGATTTCTTTTCAGGCGGCTGCTAATGTCGCAAGGAGGATCGAGATGGTTCTTACACATGAGAGAGGGTAGAGGTCCGATAAGAGGCCTCGTCAGTTCAGTATTTTCAGTGGTGCCTCGTCTGGAGGCAGGGGTAATTTTGGTAGGGATCATCCTCCCAGATCATTTCATTCAGCACTTCATGTATCTCCCGGTGCTTCAGAGAGTCACGGTTCTATTATGCCTTACTCTAGACAGCCAGTATTCAATGCACATTCAGCTTCTATCAATGCATCACCACTCCAGAGTTACTACAACGGTTATCCGGCCCATTTGGGTCAGCTTCAGCTTCAGCAGCCACGACATTATAATGGGTGTTATGAGTATGGAAACATTGGTCACATCAGGGGGTATTGCCCTAGACTGGCGAGTAACAGATCTCGGCAAGATTTTCGTGCCATCATACCTGCACTGGTTGCTTCACCGCCTTCTCAGTCAGCTAGAGGTAGGGGTCAGGCAGCTAGAGTGGGAGGTCAGGCCATTAGAGGTGGAGGTCAGACCGTTAGAGGTGGAGGCCAGCCAGTTAGAGGCTGTCCCAGAGACGCAGTTCAGAGTGGTAGGGCCCATCCCCGATTTTATACTTTTCCAGCTAGGCCTGAGGCCGAGTCATTTGATGCTGTGATCACAGGTATTATTCTAGTTTTCCATAGAGATGCTTCAGTTCTATTTGATCCAGGATCTACTTATTCCTATGTGTCCTCCTATTTTGCTTCATATTTGGTTGTGCCTTGTGATTCTCTGAGTGATTCTGTGTGTGTATCTACACCGGTGGGAGACTCTGTTGTAGTAGATCATGTCTATCGTTCATGTGTGGTTACTATTGGTAATCTTAAGACTAGTGTGGATCTTCTACTTCTTGATATAGTAGATTTTGATGTCATCTTGGGTATGGATTGGTTATCTCCTTATCATGCTATATTGGATTGTCATGCCAATACAGTGACCTTAGCTATACCGGGGTTACCTCAGTTAGAGTGGAAAGGAACTCCTGGCCATTCTGCCAGCAGGGTTATTTCTTATATGAAAGCTCGACGTATGGTAGAGAAAGGGTGTCTAGCCTATTTGGCTTATATTCGTGATCCCAGTGCGGATGTCCCTTCTATGGACTCAGTACCAGTTGTTCGTGAATTTTCAGAAGTATTTCCTGCAGATCTGTCGTGGATGCCACCCGACAGAGATATTGACTTCTGTATTGATTTGTCTTCGGGCACTCAGCCCATTTCTATTCCACCATACCTTATGGCCCTGCCAGAGTTGAAAGAATTGAAAGAGCAGTTACAAGACTTGGTTGATCAAGGATTCATTAGACCTAGTGTCTCGCCCTGGGGTGCACCAGTATTATTTTTAAAGAAGAGAGATGGCTCTATGCGGATGTGTATAGACTATCGGCAGTTGAATAAGACCACTATCAAAAACAAATATCCGCTGCCAAGAATTGATGACTTATTTGATCAGCTTCAGGGTGCCAAGGTATTTTCGAAGATTGATTTGAGGTCTGGTTACCATCAGTTGAAGATTAGGGCATTTGATGTCCCTAAAATAGTTTTTCGAACTCGGTATGGGCATTACGAATTCCTAGTGATGTCATTTGGGTTGACAAATGCCCCAGTAGCATTTATGGATTTGATGAACCGGGTGTTCAATCCTTATTTGGATTCTTTTGTGGTTGTATTCATTGATGATATCTTGATTTAATCCAGCAGTCAAGAGGAGCATGAGCAGCATCTTCGAAGTGTGCTTCACACTTTGAAGAATAATCATCTATATGCCAAGTTTTCAAAATGTGAGTTTTGGTTAGACTCGGTTGCCTTTTTGGGGCATGTGGTATCGGTAGAACGCATGAAGGTGGATCCTAAGAAGATTGAGGCTGTTCAGAATTGGCCTAGACCTACTTCAGTTACAGAGATCCGGAGTTTCCTGGGTTTAGCAGGTTATTATCGTCGGTTCGTGAAAGAGTTTTCATCTATAGCAAGCCCATTGACCAGATTGACCCAGAAAGGTGTCTCATTCAGATGGTCAGACGAGTGTAAGATGAGCTTTCAGAAGCTCAAGACCATTTTGACTACGGTGCCAGTGTTGGTATTACCCATAGGTTTAGGATCGTATACGGTATATTGTGATGCATCTCACATTGGGCTTGGTGCAGTATTAATGCAAGATAGTAAGGTAATTGCATATGCGTCACGGCAGTTGAAAGTTCACGAGAAGAATTATCTTGTTTATGACTTAGAATTGGCAGCCATTGTTCATGCGCTGAAGATTTGGAGGCATTACCTCTACGGTGTCTCGTGTGAGGTATTTACTGATCATCGTAGCCTTCAGTATCTGTTCAAATAAAAAGATCTTAATTTGAGGCAGAGAAGATAGTTGGAGTTGTTGAAAGACTATGATATCACCATTTTGTATCACCCCGAAAAGGCCAATGTGGTGGCCGATGCTTTGAGTAGAAAGGCTGTGAGTATGGGCAGTCTTGCATATATTCCGGTTGGTAAGAGGCCATTAGCTGCAGATGTTCAGACTTTGGCTAATCAGTTCGTGAGGTTAGATGTTTCAGAACCCAGTCGGATTCTAGCTTGCACAGTCGCTTGGTTTTCTTTATATGAGCGCATTAGACAGAGGCAGTATGATGATCCTTATTTACTTGTCCTTAAGGACACGGTGTGGCACGGTGATGCCAAACAGGTTGCTATGGGGGAAGATGGGGTTCTGCGAATGCAGGGTCGTATTTGTGTGCCTAATGTGGATGGGCTTCATGAATTAATTCTTGAAGAATCACAGAGTTCCAGGTATTCTATTCATCCAGGTACCGCCAAAATGTATCAAGATTTGCGGCAACATTATTGGTGGAGGAAATGAAAAGGATATAGTTGCATATATAGCTCGGTGTCTGAATTATCAGCAAATTAAGTACGAGCATCAGAGACCTGGTGGTTTGCTTCAGAAGTTAGAAATTCCTGAGTGGAAGTGGGAGCGTATCACTATGGATTTTGTTGTTGGGCTCCCACGGACTCAGAGGAAATTTGATGCAGTTGAGGTCTAAGAGTTATCCTTCAGTTCGGGTGCAATTGAGAGGTCAGCCAGTAGAGGCATCTACCTGGGAGTCCGAGTCGGACATGCGGAGTAAATATCCACACCTTTTCTCCAGCTCAGGTACTTTTTCTAACTCCGTTCGAGTACGAACGTTTGTTTTAGAGGTGGAGAATGTGATGACCCAAAATGTCATCTTTAAATTTAATAAGTAATTCTGTGTTCTAAGACCTCGAAAAGCACCATTTATCATTTCTCGACTTGCGTGCACAGTCCGTAAAATTTTCCGAAAAGTTTTTATTTGAAAAATGGATTAAAATATGAAATAGAGCTTTAAAACTCAACTGAGTTGACTTTGGTCAACAGTTTGAGCAAACAGACCCGAATCAGTATTTTGATAGTTTCGGTAACTCCGTATTGTGATTTGGGACTTGGGCGTATGCCCGGAATTTAATTTGGAAGTCCCTAGCTCAAGTTATGACCATTTAACGAAAACTAGTAATTTAAAGGCTAAAGATTTTCAAGTTTGATTACGGGGTTGACTTTTTGATATCGAAGCCGGAATCCGATTCTGGAAATTTGAACAGCTCCGTTAAATTATTTATGATTTGTGTGCCAAATTTGAAGTCATTCCGGATTCATTTAATATGTTTTGGCACGAGGTTTGCAAATTAAAAAGTTTAAAACTCAAAGTCCGAATCGAGGTGTGAATTACAATTTCGATGTTATTTGATGTGATTTGAGACCCCAAGTAAGTCTGTATTATGTTACGGGACTTGTTGGGATATTTGGATAAGGTCCTGAGGGGTTCGGATGAGTTTCGGACGAAATTCGAAATGTTTAGAGCATGTTGAAAGCAGCATGTTCTTGGCAGAACATGGTGTAATCGCACCAGCGTAATGGTGATCGCAGGTGCGCAACTGCATCTGCGAGAAATTGGTCGCTTTTGCGACCTGGGAACTGGCCAGTTGCATCGCTTCTGCGGAGAAATGGGGCGCAAATGCGCAACCGCTTTTGTGAAGGTTGCATCGCTTCTGCGGAAGAGACCGCTTCTACGGTCGTTTGGTTGCTTCTGCAACGTCGCAGGCGCGATAGAAATATCCGTAGATGCAGAACCTCGTCTGGCAGCTCTACTTCGCAAATGCGAGATTTTTCTCGCAAATGCGTGACCGCAGGTGCGAAAATATAGCCCGCAGATGCGAAAATACTGGGCTGAATACATAAAATCGGGTCTTAGCCATTTTTACTCATTTTTTGAGTTTCAAGTCTCAGATTTGGGCGATTTCAAGGGGGATTTTCACGACTTTGAATTGGGTAAGTGTTCTTTAACCAAAAGTGATTATATTTTACAAATCCATATCTATATTCATCATTTATTTCGGATTTAGATGGAAGAAATTGGACTTTTTATAAAATCTTTTCAAAACGAAAAGTTAAGATTTGAAGGTCCATTTGATATCGAAATTGGACAATTTTTGTATGGTTGAACTCGTATCGGAACGGGTATTCGAATTTCGTGAGTTTTTTAGGAATTTGAGATGTAGGTCCCACTGTTGAATAGTTTAATAAATTTCGGATTTTTATCTAGAAAATTTGTAAATTCATATGGAATTAATTCCTATGATTAATATTGAATATATCGAATTATTTGTGAATAGATTTGAAGTTTTCGGAGATAAATTTAAAAGAAAAAGTTGTGGTTGAGTAATTGGTTGAAAATTTGTAAAGCGGGGTAAATGTTGTGGTTAACCTTGACTTGAGGGAATAGAACCCTTAAATGATTTGTTATGTGAATTGCATGTGAATGACGTATAGGCGAGGTAACGAGTGTCTATACGTCGTCAAATTAATTGTTTGCCTGCTTACTTGAAAAATCATAAATTGTTTAAAATCATAAATTAATTATTATAATAATTGTTTCTCTTCTATTCTTTGCCAAATATTAATTCTTAAATTTCTGTAATAATTGCTACATGCTTATTTGAATTATGTGCATTAATTGCTACTTGATATTTAGCATATTAAATATTAAACTGTCTATTTTCTCTATGATTTTTATAATTAATTGTTATTTGTCATTGTTTGGTTCATAAATAAATTATAATTAATGTGTGCCTTGATGCTTAATAATTTCTCATTGGACGTGGTGTTTATTGGAGTAAATTTTATTACATTTATGAGTTATTTAAAATTATATTGGGGGAACGGGTTGCACATCGCAACGAAAATGAAAGTATAAATATATATATATATATATATATTGGGGGATCAGATTGCACGCCGCAATAGACTAATTTAAAAGTCAATATTGGAGGATCGGATTGCACACCGCAACAGACTTATTTAAATGTCTATATACATACTTGATTGAAATAAATATATGACAGACTTGATTAAAAGGAATATATTGTGAGAGCGGGTTGCACGCTGCAACAGAAATGAATGTGAATATATTATGAGAGCGGGTTGTACGCTGCAACAGAATTGGGTGAATTAATAACGGATTATGACTGCTGAGTTGGCTTCAATTATTATAAATGAGTTACCTTATTTTTTTCTATTATTTGTTGTTGTTATTAATATTGCGTACAGGTTAATGTAAGTGAACCGCCTTAGCCTCGTCACTATTCGTCGAGGTTAGGCTCAGCACTTACCAGTACATGGGGTCGGTTGTACTGATACTACACTCTGCACTTCTTGTGCAGATTTCAGAGTTGGTCCCAGCGGCGTGCCATAGACTTGCTCAGATTTCAGCTATTCGAAGGAGACTTGAGGTATAACTGCATGGCGTCCGCAGTTCTGAAGTCCCCGTCTAATTTATTTTAGTTGTGTGTTTATTTTCAGACAGCTTTATTTTATTCAGACCCTTATTTGTATTATTCTAGAATGCTCGTGAATTGTGACACCAATTCTGGGATAGTATTTAGACACCGTTGTTTTTATGGATTATTTTACTATATTTCAAACTTTGCTTCTGCCTTTGTTTCCTTGATTATTAATAATATAAAAATTATTTTAAAAATAAATAATATTATTCTAACGTTGGCTTGCCTAGCAAGTGAAATGTTAGGCGTCATCACGGTCCGAAGGTGAGAATTTCGGGTCGTGACAACGTTATTCCGTTGTGTGAAGGAAAGATCCTCAATTTATAGAGGTGCACAACCTTTTCGTCCAAGAAAGGAATATGTCAAATATGAAAGGGATCTATATTTTCCTTTTAGGAAAAGTAAAATCAATAATGGTAAATATTATGTCATTGCTTCGGGTAAAAAAAAGTTTAATAAGATAAAAAAATGAGGGCAAACCCTAACATAGACCACACGATCTGCCAACTTTTGAGCAATATTTACCTTACTCCACAACCATTTTCTGCAGCTCCCTCAACCATTTTCAATGGTAAAAGTTTTCCCATGTTTGGTTTTTAAAAAGAAAAATCGTTCTTCCATTATTTTCTCTGATTTTGTTATATTGTTTTCTTAACCTTAATCTGGCTTTATTTGAACCCCAATTTATCTATAGTAGATTTAAGGATTTCATAATCTGAGTCTCCTTTGTTTCCCCTTGTATTTTTTTTTAATTATTATTTTTTAGGGATATGAATCTGATTTTGTCTTAGTTCCCTTACCCCGTCCTTTTTAAAAAATAAATTTGACTTGCTCCGCTACGAACTATACATTATTTTAAAAAAAATAATATATATATATATATGACGCTTTGAGAAATAATACTCTGATTTCTTCTTTAAATACTAACTATATTGTTCTAACTTCTATCAATGACCATTATGAGAACTTCCAAAATAAAAATCTGTAACGAATTGAGATAATTCGAATATCTTTTGAATTGAAATTAATTGCGGGGAAAGTAAATAAAGAAGAAAGGTCACGTGAAAGTTTCAAGTTAGTTACGTGCCAAAGATTGAGCGGTGGAGATTGCATCACCAAAGGAGGAGATTAACGGTGTTGATTATATCTTTACCTAATTCCTAACTAACTCCATTTCAACTATAAAAGGGAGTTGATTAGGTGGGAAAATCAGATCAAATATGTTATTTCCCTCCTCCGCTCATCCTTTTCTTCTCCTTGTCCTCCCCTCTCTTTTTTGATTATTGTGGTGTTGGGGATCAGTTTGCGCGTATCTTGATTAATTTTGTTAATTTTGCGTATCTTGATTAATTTCACGAGATTGTCTCCGGCCAACACATATACCAAATAATCATGTTTACCATGAATATGATTAATTACCATGAACAGATAAAAATAAATTACCATCATGACTCTTTTATTGATTCAAATACGTTTTAATCTGTATAAAAATGGCTTAGCCCACATATTTGGCACTCTATGGCATTAGAGTTAAATTTTTGATCAGCCTCTGACGATAACTAGGGATCTTTGCATATTGCATGCATTATTGCATGGGCCTAGTCGCACCTCATCCCCTCCACCCCCTAAACAAAAAAAAATTCTAAATGAAAGACCATCAAAATAGTGAGTTTTATGATTTGCATGATGGCTGAAAGTCAAAGCTTATATAAGTCTTTTGCTTCAGCTTTTGGGGTGTTCTGCTTTACATGTATGTATATACTACGTGGAAATAATATTTAAATTAGAGTCGGATACATGATTTAAGCGACTCAAGTTAATATATATAATAGCAAATGAGTTTACATTTGAATATTTATAAATATTTAATAAATTTCTAATATATATGCAGTGTCTGTATAAACGCTACTAAATTCACATGACCTCATATACTACATGCTAGATCCGCTCTGTATTTATCCACCAAGCAAGGGGATTCTCTAGTAGATGATCAAAAACCAAAAAGCAAATGTCAATGATATAATGTATATATCAACCTTTAGATATAACTTATGTACGATTCGTATTTCCCAATTGATCTTCATTTGTAGCTTTTTCCCGAGTTCATGAAAAATTAACTTGAATAATCGCTCACAACCAACCGCTTAAAATAAAAATAATTGATGGATTATATATATATATATATATATATATATATATATATATAGCTTCGGAATTCATGATAAAGTGGTTCAGAGTAATAGCATCGAAATATAAAGAATTTTGTTGTGAATTCAAACAATGATTTTCATATTTGAAAACTAACGTTTGAAAAAATCGTAATGAAATAAAAAAATATTCAATTTTGTAAGTAGTAATAATGTCATATAAGTTGGACATGAAGTAATTTATTACAACACAAGCCATGCATCACTATTATTGTATGACATTTTACTGCCTTTCTACATAAGTGCATTATATTCAATCTTGTTATCAAGAGGTAAAGCTAAAATTTAAATCTACGAATAGTAAATACTATTTGATATGTCACATAATTTTTCTTATAATTTGTCCCTCTTCTACTCACACACATACAATTATAGGTAAAACTTACTTGCATCGATTGTTTATACTTAATTAAACTAATAACCTTAAGAATAAAAAAAATAAACTAAAAGTGCATTCTACTTAATCATGATTAAGTGTTAAAAAAGTATTATGTAAGATAAGTATTTTATATTTATTGGGTTGTATAAATATCCAGATAAATTTTTAAGGCAAAATATATGTGAGTGGGCGTGTGTGCCTTTTGTGCATGCGTGTGTCCGCGTAGTTTTGCGTGCCATTCTTCACAATTCTCTTTTCAATTGGGCTATTTGTTTACAAGGATTCTTCAACCCCATTGGCATGGAAAACTAAGCTCGTGCCATAATTTGTTCATACATACACTAATAGTACCTAAAACTTATGCCATTTTTACCTAAAAATCCCCTACATGGATAAGAGTGCTTTAAGATATATACTTTTTGTTGTGAAATTGTTTATATTTAAAAATTTGTGGTGGAAACCATCAATTCTTAATTAGAGGTCTCAGGTTCAAACCTTGAAAATAGAGTTGCCTTTCATAGGGAGCATTTTAACCCCCAAAGTAGAATTTTTCGGCGCTAATCCGAATTAGTCGACCCCAAACCAAATACGGGATGCCAGGTGGCAAAAAATAACTAACAAAGGTGGATTGTTCATAGTTGAAGATATGATGATCATATCTTTGGAGTTGCCTTTGGCAGAGAGCACTTTCAACTCCCAAAGTAAAAATTTTCAACGATAATTCAGATTAGCCAACCCCCGAAGCAATACGAGATGCCAAGGTGGATGAAAAAACCCAAGAGAGGTGGATTTTTCATAGTTGAAGGTATTCACATAAGATGATCATATCTCTCGAATCGCCTTTGGTAAGGAGCACTTTAACCCTAAGGTAGAATTTTTCGGTGCTAATCCAAATTAGTCAACCCCCGAAGCAAATACGGGATGGCAGGTGGCAAAAAACTAGAGAGGTGGACTTTTCAAAGTTGAAGATATCTGCATAAGATGGTAAGTAACCGTTCCACCCTTAATTAGAAGTTTCGGGTTCGAGCCTTGATAATATATCCGCCTTTTGAAACACTTAACCTTCAAAGTTGAACTTTCGATGTTAATTCGGATTAGTCTGACTCCCAAAGAAAATACGAGATGCCAGGTGGCAAAAAACTAAGAGAGGTGGACGTTTCATAGTTGAAGATAGCCGCATAAGAATGATCATATCCCGGAGTTGTGTTCCTTATCAGCATATACAAGATAGTGATAGGAAAGACGACCATTTTTGCCAATGAAACTGAAAATGAGCCTCCAATCATAAAGGTAAAAGCCTCCAATCACGTACCTTTTAATTAATCCATCCACTCACTTTTATAAAGCTAAATATGTGACCACGTACGTATCTTTAATAATTTGTCATATAAGGGGATAGTGAGAGGTCAATGGGTTGTTCTACAACGCTTTTTTGCCCTCTCCTTGAATTTGATGGAAGAGGAATAAAGGGTATTTCTTGTTTGGTAGTAAGAACTTTTATTTCCCTCCGTTCATCCCTTTCTTCCAGCTCACTCCACGTATTCTATCTTTGTCCACCGGAAAATAGGCCTATGGCAACGGGTTGACTACCGTTGTCATAGGTAGCAAAACCGTTGCAACAGACATATGGCAACGGATCTGTGTGCGTTACATCAAGTCGCGTGCCGATAGGTCTATTGCAACGGTTCAGAAAGTGTTGCTATTTGCCTACCTATTGCACCGGTTAGCTAGTCAAGTGCAACGATTCAAAAAAGTTGCGATATTATTTAGTGCAATGATTATTCAGGCTATTGCAACGTTGCAAAAAAACTATTGCCATAGGTCCAATTTCTGGTAGTGACGTCCTATTCAACTTGAAACCTTTAGACTCAAGGGTTTGTCTTCAAACCTCCAACATCTCGTAAACACCGTCGCACGTTTCATCGATCAGAACTATATCATATTTGAAAACTAACATTTGAAAAAATCGTAATGAAATAAAAAATCAATTCAAAATCGTAATGAAATAAAAAATCAATTCAATTTTTTAAGCGGTAATAATGTCATATAAGTTGGACATGAAGTAATTTATACAACACAAGCCATGCATCACTATTATTGTATGACATTTTATGGCCTTTCTACGCAAGTGCAAGTCTTGCTACGAAAGGTGAAACCGAAATTTGAAGCTAGCTTATATGTTCAAGATTTTAATATTTTTAAATTAGTGGGTTTCAAATTAATAAGTTTTATATATTAAATAAAAAATTAAAATAAATATAAAGTATGAATGTTCTAAATTTACTGAATTCGGCCAAAGTCGTAATTTTTCGTGTTTTGAAATCAAATTTTATGCGGTTACTTGCTTTTCTGTATACTTTTTAGCTAAAAGTTACAGGAAGTACAAATTTACAATGGTGTCTGCCTAAATGTTGTTTTCTGTGCACATAAAGGAATTCTGGCAACTAACGTAATAAGTGTGGAAAGTTTGATTTGTCCCTCTCTCTCACACACAATATAGGTAATTTATTTGCACCGTTATTTACGCCTAACTACTCTAATAACCTTAAGATATAAAAATCAAACTGAAAATACATATTACTTAACCATGATTAAATATTAAGTCTATTAGAAATAGTCTTTCTATCCTCATAAGGTAGGGATAAGACATGCGTATACACTACCCTCTTAGACCAACGATATGAGATAATACTGGATATATTGTTATTGTTGTTGCATGGTTAAATGTCAAAAAGGTATATATGTAAGACAAATATCTTAACTGTGATTAAGTGTTAACAAGGTATATATATAAGACAAATATCTTATATTTATCGGTTTAATTTGGTATAAACGCTCTATATTTTACCGAGAGATATATGTGAGTGCGCCCGTGTGTGCTTTTGTATATGCGTGTGTTCGCGTATGCAAAGAGTAGTTTTGCGCGCCATTCTCCACAAGTCTCCTTTCATTTGGAGTATTTGTTTACAAGGATTCTGCAACCCAATTGGCTATAATTTGTTCATATATACACTAGTAGTACCTAAAACTTATGACATTTTGCCTAAAATTTCCTTATATGGATAAGGGAGCTTTAAGATATATACTTTTTGTTGTTGTGGAGTTATTAATCTTTTTTTAAGAAAAACTATAAAAAAAATTAACGGCCGAGTAACAACTAAGAGACACTACAAGAAAATAAGGCTATGACGCCATTTTAAAAATGTCGCTATAGATCACATAAATATCACAAAATGCTTAACCGACATTTATTTTACGCACAAAACAAATGTGGGGAATTTTCCGACATTTAAATTAGTGTCGTAAAATAAATAGTGACATTATTTTACGACATGTTGTCAAATGTCAATAAGATGTACTCTCGACTCATCTTGCTTGCGACATAAAATAGAAATATCTGGAAAATATGTCTCGTCAATAGTTTTTCTGTTTTTGATTTTTATATTAAAATAATATAATGAATTTTAAAATTCTTCATGATGAAATAATCATTTGATATTTCAGAACACCATATACCACAAAAACGAAACAAATAGCCACTTATGCATACTCTTTTTGTAAAGAACTACAAACTGTAATTATCAAAATATTGTAAGCAACGTAATAATAGATAACTGTTCTCAAACAAATGTAAATTTTCTTTATACATCTCTAAAATAAGTTAAGATCGTCTGTAGTCTAGAAAAATAATAATCAGCAATAGGGACCAAATCTTTCTCTAAACTTAGTTTCAAGCATTTTTTATCTTGCACATGCCGTGTTGGAGAATATTACTCAAAATCAAATCTTCCATAATAACCGTCTTTCCGTCATGACACTGGAACAACATCGAAAGGGGTTCTTGATTGATCGGCTAGCTAGAGCCTTCCTTGAAACAGATCGTCACCCAAGTTGTGTATCCAGTACTACAACCTAGGTCACTGATCTATAAATCCAAACTTGTTGAACTTGTAACTCGTTAAAACATAAACAAACAAAAAGATAAATAATACTCCCCTCTTGAGAAAAAAGATAGCTAACGAGTTGATAATAACCCTAAAATTCAGAATACCTTGTTGATGTCCTTCCCCAATTTCATATTTTCTTGGCCTTTGCAAATGGAAATCTGGATGTTTCCAAGGAATCCCAAATCAATCGTGAGAAAGGGTTGAGGAAAGGTGAGAGGCGGTTAGGGTTATGAGAGAAAAGAATTAGAGTGAGGCCTTTATTAAGAGTTCCTAATTTGTTTTTCAGTAATAGTATTAAAATTTTCTTAATATCCATCTATCAAATCTAAGTTACAAATGCGATAAATTTTTCATTTTTAGTTCTAAATGTCACTAAATTTTACTTTATTATGATTTAAGATCAAAATCAAAATTATTATTTTTGTTATCGTTTTTTACACTATTCTATCGTTATTGTTATGTAAATATTTTAAACAAGCTTTTTATCGACATTTACTATCACTAATGAAATATAAAAAATGACTTTTTTTCTTGTACAAAGTACAATTTAACAATTAAAAAATATAGTAAACTTTCCAACATTAGATGTAAATATTATTAGTTACCAATTACTAATATGACATTTAAAATATAATTCATAATTTTTTCAACATTCTGTATCAAATGTCGTTGTTTTTACAACTTTTTATATCAAATGTCATTATTTTTACGATAATTTGTATCAAATGTCACTTATTTTACGATATTTTGTATCCAATGTCATTGTTTTTATGACATTTGTTCATATATGTCAAGAAATTTATTTTTTCCCGACATTTATTTCAAATGTCACTAAATAAGTGTCATCGTATCCTCACATGAAGCAAAAGTATTCATTTAGTTACAATATTTTGTTTCAAATAATTTATTGTAGCTAAAAGATTACTATTGTTATAGTAACTATTGATGTGTGGCAAAAACTTATGATTAGCTATGAAATTTTATTTGTAGCAATAAATTTATAGCTATTGCCATGATTGTTAGCAAGTATAGATAATACGAGGAATTAGCTTTACCAACTTAATTTTTATGGCAAAGAAATTTTATAATTTTATAAATAGTCACAGAATTTTAAATTTTGTGGCTATTATTAGGTATTAGCTATAATTATAAATTCATAGTTAAAATTTTATAGTTATAGATGCATAATATTGTAGTGAGTGATCCTATAGAGCGTTGGCAATGGGGCGGAACGGGATAGTTAGGGAACACAAAATATAAAGCGTAAAAAAGCGTTGTAGAAGAACCCATTGACGTCTCACTATCCCCTTGCATGGCAAATTATTAAAGATACGTACGTGGTCACATATTTATGAAAGTGGGTGGATGGATTAATTAAAAGGTACGTGTCGTAATATGATTGGAGACTCATTTTCTTTTTCATTGACAAAAATGGCCGTCTTTCCTATCATTATCTTGTATATGCTGATAAGGAACATATGCGGATATCTTCAACTATGAAAAGTTAACCTCTCTTAGCTTTTTGCCACTTGGCATCTGGTATTTGCTTTGTGGGTCAATTAATCGGGATTAGCATAAAAAAATTCTAGTTTAGGATTAAAATACTCCCTACCAAAGGTAATTCCAGACAGAGACGGAGCTAGAATTTAAAACTTATGGGTTCAGAATTATAAATATTTTAAGTGATTGAGTTCTAAATTAATAATTTTCACATGTTCAATGAATTTCTTAAGACAAATACATTGTTTGAACGAAAACTACTGAGTTCGGCCGAACCCGTAGGTTACACTCTCCCTCCGCCCATGATTCGAGAGATATGATCATCTTATGTGAATACCTTCAACTGTGAAAAGTCCACCTCTCTTAAATATTTTTTGCCACCTGGCATCCCGTATTTGCTTCAGGGCTTGACTAATCCGGATTATCGTCGAAAAATTTTACTTTGATGGTTGAAGTACTCTCTGCCTCTCTACCAAAGACAACTTCAAGGATATGATCATCTTATGCGGATATGTTCAACCATGAAAAGTCCACCTCTCTTAGTTAACCTCCACTTAATTTCACCCAAGTTTCGATATTCGAATTATCTCAATTCGTTTTAGATTTTCATTTTGGAAGTTCTCATAGTGGTCAATGGTAGAAATTAGAAGAAGATAGTAAGTATTTAAAGAAGAAATCAGAGCATTAGTTCTGAAAGTACTTACATTAAAAATAGTTAAGTAGACATAAATTCTCTACATATGTTAATATATTTTGAATTTTACACCAAATATATATAATTGACGTCCAAATGTAACATGTTGCAATAAAAATAAAATATGAGTTTGATAAATAAAAAAGTAAATTGATGAGTTTTGAGGCCATAAATAGACATACAAATGATACAAATTAAATGATCTATTATTGAAGATTAACTTTTGCAATTTAGTTTTTGTTATTTTAAAGTTTATTAATACTTCAATTTATATATAATTACTACATTTTCAATTATTATGAGAAAGTCTAACTTTTATAGTTAAAATTGAATTTTCATAACTTGATATTGTTTGAGCAACTCTTATTTTTGTCATTGAAATAAAAATATTCACCTATGAAATTTTGTACGTATAACTTATTATGCTTAAAATACTATTATTGCAGTGACACTCCTAACTATACGACCAAAGTTATAATTAACTCGTAAGTTTATCGTCATTTTAAATTTGTGGCTATTAATTTTGTCATAACAAATAGTTTTAACTTTTATCTTACTATTTTTATTTTAGAAGATAAATATTTATTTGACTACAAAATGTTATTCAAATATTTAATGTGGCAAGATTTACCTTGTGGAATAAAAAACTAATGATCAGTTATAAAATTTTATCTTATCAATTTTGTGGTATCATTTTAGCATGACAAATAATTGTAGCTATTAAGTCAACTATTGTCATGACTTTTTATAATTTAAAGCATTATTTATTTAGCAACATTTTGATTTAAAAGTTTATTGTGACTAAAAGGTTATTGTTGCTATATGAAGTTTCAACTCGTGGAAAAAATTAATGATTAGCTACGAAATTCTATTATAGCAAGAAATTTGTGGCTAATTTAACCTATACTGCCACAACTTTTTATAACTTAGAAACAAAAATATTCATTTGGCTACATTATTTTATTTTAAATATTTTATTATGGCTAAAAAGTTATTATAGGTATAGTAAGTTTCCAACTCGTGGCAAAAAAATTAATAATTAGCTACATAATTCAATTACATCAATAAATTTGTGGCTAGTAGAAGAGCTCACGTGAAAGTTTCAAGTTAGTCACGTGCCAACGATTGAGCGGTGGAGATTGCATCATGAAAGGAGGAGATTAACGGTGTTGATTATATCTTCACCTAATTCCTAACTAAGTCCATTTCAACTATAAAAGGGAGTTAATTAGGTGGGAAAATCAGTTAAGATCAAATATGTTATTTCTCTCCACTCATCCCTTTATTCTCCTCCCCCCCCCTCTCTCTCCCTTCCTCGCCCCCCCCCCCACAATCCCACTCTCTTTTTCGAAATATACCCTTCTACCGTTAAATTTGGTTCAGGTGGACATTCTATCCTACATAACGCTGATATTTGATGAGGTGAATACCACGTATCATGCCACTTCAGTGCCCCTAACCCATTTTATTCCTCCCCTCTATTATTTTTTTGCCACAAAATTTTTTTCCTCTTCACCACCATTGCTATCATAACCGTCACCATAGACAATATTGAGTTTATACAAAGTCACTCATCAATTTCAAAAATTTTATCTGGAAGCCACTCATCAATCTCAAGATCCTCGTCTAGAAGTCTACCAGCAACTTCCAAGTTCCTAGTAACTCTAAGGAAAATCAGGGGCATATGTAAATATTTCCAACGAAAGAAATTCTTGTAACCGGATACTATATGTGTTAATAATTAATTCGCAGACATAGAAGAGATTAAGAAACAATTATGCAACTAAAGTTAGAGTCTAAGAGAGCATACTATTAAACTCCATAGATTCAGCAGTGACAACAAACGACGATTAAACTTGAGACCAATTTCCACGATCCATTAACTACGCACTCTCACAGCCCGGAGAACTTAACTGTTAGGACGTCTACCGTTACCACGTATTCAAGAGGCAGAATACGTAGGGTTTTCTAATAGCTAGGGAAATGGGTGGCCTCTATTTATAAAAAAAATGTCTCCCATCAGAGGCCAATTGTTATTGGATCTCACTTATCCACACACATAGTATTTAATATTAAGCCTTTTATTTATCCACCACTTATGCCTCGTCACTATCCTTTCAGGCTATAACTAATTAACGTAAGTCCAAATTCTAACATTCTCCCACTTGGATACCAACGTTAATTGAGGACAAGAAAACAATTTTAAAATTTCTGAATTTTAAGAAATCATTTTGAAAAACGATTTTAGACTCTACAATAGACACACTACTCACATATTCAAGGATAGAATGACCTATATAACAATCCATCGAGTCTCAATAGAAAAGACTAACAATGCACAAGTCTCCTTTCATTTGGACTATTTGTTTACAAGGATTCATCAACCCAATTGGTATGGAAAACCCAGCTCGTGCCATAATTTGTTCATATATACACTAGTAGTACCTAAAACTTATGCCAATTTTACCTAAAAATTCATTATATGAATAACGAGGCTTTAAGATATATACTTTTTGTTGATGTGGAATTGTTTATATTTTAAAAAAAGAAAGAAATTAATGGCTGAGTAACACTAAGAGAGGTGGTACCACCAAAAATTGTGGTGAAGTTTTAATTAAGTACATATTCATTCTTAATTAGAGGTCTCGAGTTTGTGCCCTGAAAATGAAGTCGCCTTTGGTAGGGAGCATTTTAACCCCAAAATAGAATTCTTCGACGCTAATCCGGATTGGTCGACCCCCCAAGCGAATACGGGACGTCGGCCGGTGGTAAAAAGTAACGGAGAGAGGTAGACTTTTTATAGTTGAAGATATCCGAATAAGATGACCATAACCTTGGAGTTGTCTTTGGTAGGGAGCACTTTAACCCCTAAAATATAATTTTCTGCCCTAATCCGGATTAGTCAACCCACGAAGCAAATACGAGACGCCAAGTGGCAAAAGAAAGGTGGACTTTTCATAGTTAAAGTTATACGCATAAGATGATCATATCCATGAAGTTGCCTTTGGTAAGGAGTACTTTAACCTCAAAAGTAAAATTTTTATTGTATTAATCCAGATAGGTCGACCACCGAAGAAAATATGGGACGCCATGTGGCAAAAAATATCTAAGAGAGGTACCGGATTAGTCGACCCCCATAGCAGATATGGGACACATGGTGGTCAAAAAAACTAAGAAAGGTGGACCTTCCATAGTTGAAGATATTCGTATAAGATGATCATATCCCCGAGGTGTATTCCTTATCAGCATATACAAGATAGTGATTGGAAAGAAGACCATTTTCGCCAATGCCAATGAGGGAGAAAATGAGCCTCCCATCATATTCTGATACCTTTTAATTAATACATCCACCCACTTTCATAAAGGTAAATATTGTGACCACGTATCTTTAATAATTTGCCATAGAAGGGGATAGTTAGAGGTCAATTGGTTATTCTAGAACGCTTTTTTACCCTCTCCTTGAATTTAGTGGAAGAGATAAAGGGTATTTCTTGTTTATTTTTCTTCTTACTTTGGACATTAAGTTATAAAAGAGGTACTTTGGATTTAAAGTTTATGGGGTCCGCAATTAATTGTTTATACTTTTTAAATAAATTTCTTTATACAAATATAAAATCTAAGCATAAGTTACCGAATTAGTCCGAATCCATAGCTATATATACTGTAGCTCTGCCGCTGTAGTTGACATTCTTTGAAACAGATAATGAGACATATATATAGGACTAGGGGTGGCAAGCGGACGAGTCCAGCCAGATATGGGCGAGTGAAAAATAGATAAAATATTTGATCCGGCCCATATTTAATACAAATAGAAAATATTGTGTTAACCGGGAGATAATATGGATATTCATATTATCTATGACTTCTTGAATATAATCACTTTTGGGAGAATTACTAGTCTTCCAAACTTGAAAAATATCCAATTTGAGTATTAGCAAATGTAAAAGTTAAACCCATTGTTATCTATTTTTAAGTGGATAATATAAATCTTATCCATATTTGACACATTTTTAAAATGTTAATTATCTAACCCATTTGTAGCGGTTAATATGAAACAATAATTGTATTTTAATTCATTTTGCCACAATTATATATGACTGTCGCTAAGTTTGTATAGGTATACCACTATAATGAAAGCCTACTATAGGAACTTTATTCTTGGGATATACTAAAGTCAAAATGAGAGGTTGGCCCTTAGTTCAGAGCAAACAAAGGACTTAGAATATAAAGAATTCAGGACTAGAATATATAACACTTTTACTGGCAAAAGATTCGTCAACTTACTTCTATTGTATATAAAGGAGCTAATTAATGTACTGAAAAATGAAAATTTGAAAAATAAGAGAACTAAGCTTTCAATGGTAAATATTTAATCCACGTTCGGTATTTACATCAAAACATATCAATTTATCATAGTTAAGTAATAGAAGTCTATGCAAAGTGCAAACACATGTAATTCTATTTTTTTTTTTTATTAAACACCATGCGGATATATATATATTAAGCACAATCTACATAAGCAGATTTAGGATTTTAAGATTACAGATTTTAGATTCTAGTACAGGATTAGCTTATTGGATTCGGTGATAAATTATTTATACATGTTAAGTGAATTTTTAATTTCAACGCAAATATATAGCTTGGACGAAAGTTGTAACTAATAATGTTGATCGATCTCTAACGACCTAACAGATCTATGTAGTTTCACGATTATGGAAATGATTTAACTTCATAATAATACTTGAGACTCTACTCAGGACACTTGCTTTCCATTTTCGAAGAAATTAGAACCAAACAAATTAGAATATTATAATTGTTTACCCGTAAAATAGTATAATAAAATTTGTTACATGATTAATAGACAAAAGAATTGATTTGATCTAAAAAAAATGATAAAGAGATAAGATTAATATTAAGATTAGCAATTGAAGTTGAAAAAGATAACAAGCCTGGCTTCAAACGCAGTGTCTCCGAAAACAAAAGTGAAAGTAACGATAAAGTACAAATAAAGTTATTAAATTGACAGCAAAAGTATCAAAATAAAGCTTTTGTACGCATAAAGTCTCGTCCCTTTATAATGGCTATAGAGCCTATTATTTATATCTTTTCCTAGGGAAACAAGATTCTAGGATCAAACTCCTCTTAAATGATAATAATAGAGTCATTGATGAACATGTAACAGCAGGCCATGAGTGCAAATATTCTTTGCAACGGTCGCTCATTTAATGTTAATGAATATTCCCTCATTGAATGATATCCGATGCCAAATCTTGATCTTCTCCTATTGGCAACGCTCCCTTCGGAATTTATTCGGTGTTGATTACATTCGTTGTATTTGGTATTGGTTGTTACATGACTTTTCGTTTACCTATCTTTGGTTCCACGTGTCATGTTACCATTCGACCATCTATTATAAATAAATTTTACCCCATACAGATAGTTTTCCTACTTTCCGGTGACATATCTTAGTGTCACCGGAAAGTTGGTGAAGACTCTTTTCTTGGCGGAAAAGTTCCTGAACAGTCTTTGACGCTTGAAAGGACGCATGTCTTCTCGCATTTAATACCCCGAACACGTGTTGTCTCATAATTCAGCAAATATTTTGCCAGTTTTTGAGATAATCATTACCACAATTTTTGTCGTCTATAACTTCCCTTAAACTCATTATTTTTACTTCTTTACTTCCAAAATTTTCATAAGTCTTCCTTCTTCCCTGCATTTTCTTAGAAATCTTTCCATCTTCTTCAACTTTCTCAACGAAAGTTTCACTAACCTTTTGTTACCATAGCTTCTTCCACTACTTTCTTTGGAAACATCGGTCTTCTTTCTGATGGAGGCCCAAAGAAAAATAAGGATAAGGAGGTTGAAGTCGATTATGATCCTCCCACTGTTATCACCACCATACCACATCATCTCAGTATTGCGAATGGTTTTCAAGAGAAGCCTCATTTTGCGTCTTCACGGACTTGGCCAGTTAGTAGGTATCCCTCCTCCATTTGCCCTTCTAGTATCCTCGTTGTGAAGGAGGAGTGCAACTTCCCTAATCTTGAAACCCTTTCCCCGGATATGATAGAGTGAGCTACCTTCTCCAAGGACGGGTTAACATTTGTGTCACGACCCAAACTCTCACCCGTCGCGATGGTGCCTATATCAATACTAGACAAGCCGACAATCTCAATAAACTCTCATATATTATAAGTTTGAAAATATAATATCTAAATTTAGCGGAAGAAAAACTCATAAATACATATATAAACACTCCCAAAACCCGATGTCACTGAGTACTTGAGCATCTAATATGAATACAAGTCTAGAAAATACGGTCTATAATATCTTAAGACCAAATACAGTAAATAAGGAGATAGGGAAGGAGAGACAAGGTCTACGAAACACGACAGCTACCTCAGAATCTCCGAAAAATCAACTATGCAAAAGAATCAGCACTCGCTATGTCCGAGAATACCAGGATCTGCACACAAAGTGCAGGGTATAGTATGAGTGCAACCAACTCAGCAAGTAACAATTATAAATAAGGAACTGAAGATAGTGACGAACTACACAGCTACAGTTCATTTTCAGTAATTCCAGCAGAGATTAAACATACTTTCAAATCCAGCAGTTTAAGTCAAATCAATTTTATACAGTTCAAATTCATGTAATGTGGATATAAAATCTCTCAAAAAATTTCACAACATTGATAGATAGCAACTAAGTGCAACAACAAATGAAAAACAAGTACAGCCTTTCAGGGCAACAGTCACTCAACTCGTCACAACAGCTCAACCACTCGGCTCTCTGCCCTCAACACTCACACTCAATGGGTACCCACGCTCACTAGGGGTGTACAGACTCTAGAGGGGCTCCTACAGCCCAAGTGCTATAATTCGCACGGACAACTCACGTGTTGTACGGACAACTCACATGCTATAGTATCAATATCTGAATCCGCACGGACAACTCACGTGTAATAGTATAATAATATCTGGATCCGTACGGACAACTTACATATTGCACGGACAATTTACGTGCTATAGTATAATAATATCTGGATCTGCACGGACAACTCACGTGCTGCACAGACAACTCGCGTGCTATAATAATATCTCACAATCAGGCCCTCGGCCTCACTAAGTCATAAATCTCTCCAGTCTCTCGGGCTCTCAATAGTCATGATACTCAGCCCAAATAACAATAATATGATGCATCAATAATGAACAATAGAGACTGAGATAAAATAAACAAGTAAACTGTGACTGAGTACAAAGCAACAATTTAGCAGCTAATTCAACATGTACACAACCTTTGTGGGTCCCAACAATACCAACATATATCCTAAACATGGTTTATAACATGACTTACAGTCAAATTTCCACAACACATAGAGAGCATATAGCTAACAACAAGTTATTCAACTTTACAGTTTTACGGGATGGACCAAGTCACAATTCCCTCGGTGCATGCCCACACGCCCGTCATCTAGCATGTGTGTCACCTCCAAAATAATCACATGACACAAAATTCGGGGTTTCAAAACCCTCAGGACCAGATTTAAAAACTGTTACTTACCTCAAACCATGAAATTTTTATTCCGCTAAGCCTTTGCCTCGTGAATTGGCCTCCAAACGCCTCGTATCTAGTCACAAATAATTCGATCCAGTCAATAAAATTTATTAGAATTAATTCCATAAGAAAATACTAATTTTCCATAAAAATCCAAAAATTAGTTCAAAAATCGCCCGTGGGGCCCACGTCTCAGAATCCGGCGAAAGATACAAAATATAAAAGACCATTCGACCACGAGTCTAACCATACCAAAATTCGACCTCAACTCGACCTCCAAATTTTCCAATCTTATTGTCAAATCCCTAAGTTCAAATCCCCGATTTACACCTCAAAAACATGTAATCTAGTTGGATTATTTGATGATAATTCAATATTATGAAGTAGAAATGATCACAAGTGACTTACCTCAAGATTTCCCGTGAAACCCCCTTTCAAAATCGCCCAACCCGAGCTTGAAAATATTATGTTTTCAAACTTAAAATATATGGGAGTTTATTGAGATTGTGGGCTTGCCCAGTATTGAGATAGGCGCCATCGCAACAGGTGAGAGTTTGGGTCGTGACAAGTTGGTATCAGAGCTCTAGGTAGCATAGGTCTCACGAGTCATGAGCAGGTTTAGTAGAGTCTTGCAGATCGGTACGGAGACGTCTGTACTTATCTTTGAGAGGTTGCCGCCCCTTAGGAAAATTTCACTTTCTTGTATTCTATCATGCAGAAATGATTCAGCTTGAAACATAACTCTTTGAATTCCTTCCACGCATTTTGTATACGCATATGAGCGCTCGGTATCAGTTGTGTATCTCCGACTTGTGAATCTATGAACGAGGTTCAAGATGTGTATTCTGTGTTTTCGTGATGGGCCAGTCTGGAGGACTTGAGGCCAGGTTTAGACCGTAGCTTAGGCTCAGTAGCTTCAGTCGTAACCTATACATTTGGACTCATATGTCCGGTAATGACTTTACAAGTGGAATTTATGGCTCGATGAGCGGTGGAATGGCTTTGTGATGTGTATGACGTAACTGAGGGGTGTGTTAAGACGATTTGAATATGACGAAAAGTGTTTCCTTGAAATGTAAAGGAAGGCCATTGGGTGTTTGATTTTCTTTTGATGTGACGTACGGTCTCGAGTGTGAATATTTTGAAGGATCTTTCACGTTATTAAATTTTGGGACAAATTAAATTCTCATTTGTCAATGAGTTTGGACTCAAAAAGAGTAAGTGATTATGTAGTAATTGTGGTTGTAAATGGGTATTTCTGATGTTGATGGCTCGAGAAAGATGATCTTCGAAGAGACTTAGAGTCGGTAACATTTTATTGGTTCAGGCGATAGAGATGCATTTCGATTTGATGCAACAGTTGGGCAGAAAAGTATGAGGGAAGACATGACGGGAAGTGTTTCGCGGTGGTTGAAGTACTAGCAGGTCAAGTAGGAGAAGTAGAGGTTGAGAAGTTTCTTAAAGGAGACTATTTAACCGAAGTAAGAGTGGCAGATTAGCATATGAATTCAATGGTAGGGTATTCGTGAGCCTTGAGAAAGTGTAGAACTGTTTGGAATCGTGATAAAATGTGATTAGGCCTGCAGACTTTATTTGGAGTGATGGTTACTGTACGAAGAAAGATTGAATATGGTAGAAAGGAGTTTGTTTAAAATGAAGAGGGATTTAAAGATCTGATTATCGTTTCAGGAGCAATATGATTGGAGTTCGGAAGGTATTATTGAACTTTCAGCTGGTGTCAATAGGGAAAGTGCAAACTTATACAAATGGTGGGCGAGTATGAGCTCAGGAGAATTTACTGATTACGTAGTCGTTGCACCCAGTGCAGCGTCGTTGGAAGATGTCGGTAAGGAATTCCACATGTGGGTTATCTCCCATGAGTAGTTAGCAGTGGCGTAATGTTGATAAAGATTTTGCGAGGAATATTACTTGCTACCCGGTAAGAGGTCGAGTATGTGACTGTGGCTGGTGATTCGGAATGTTCATGAAAAGCTTAACAAAAGACTTCGAGAAGTCTGGCAGGTTAACAGTGCGAGATCTTGGTAATTGAGAAGGAGAAATCCTTGCGGGTTCTAATTTATATAATTGCAGCTTAAAGCTAAGTGGAGGAGCGTGCTATTGACAATTTGATTTCATGGTTATGTGTTAAATTTTAGTTTTGGTACGAGGCATACTTGTGGATTAGTTATGACTTGCAGAGGTTGAGATCGAGGATGACTCGAGTAAAGAAATTCCTGAATATAGGTTATACTACACTTTATGAGTATATGAAAATCATGGGATGATCGAGTTGTTATTGTTGGATGTAGCACGCATGAAGTATGAATTTGATTGGTGACGTTAAGGCACGGTTACTTCTTTAAGTGTGGTAAAGCTAAGGGAGCACGTGTTTTTCGGCTCGTTCAGGCAGTGCAATTTAGATTTGAGCAGAGTGGAGGACTCTCTAGAAGGTTCTAATGGGTTCAAGATTTATATATAGCAATTGAGAATTTCTCCAGACTTGTGTATAGATAAAATTTGAGATTTGCATTTGATGGTGCCTCGACTTACGAAAATTCTGTATGACTATGGATTCTACATTTTAGTATAAGGAAGGTAAGAGGAACAATTTTAAATTCACATAAGGTATTTTGAGAGTGAGTGTTACAATTGTGGTATTTATGGAGGTGCTTAAGAAGAATACAACTGCTTAAGGGTCGTAGGGTGTTGTAGATCTATGCTAAGGTTTGTGGGGTGAGTTGTGGCTATAGATCGTGGCGATTTAGCAAGGAGAAGTATCAATCTGAAAACAAATTCGGAAGGGACTCGAAGAAATAAGACAACTTGGTAGTAGGTTGGATCAGTATGGTAATAGATATGATCGGTTCTTTTGGGTGCTTATGATGTGGGGGTTTTCTCCAGGTGCTTTATGGAAATACTCTTGGATTTGGCGACCTGCGTGGCTGGGTTGAGTTAGAGGGATTAAGTTCTAATAGCTTGGTTGCGTGCAAATGGGTTTCGAAGAGTTCTTAATGGTTTTTACCACGGTTCGAGGAGTATATTTCCTTCCAGCATGAGGGATATGTTGCGTATTGTGATTTTCTCCTGGAGGAGATCAAATGGAAGGTTTCTAATTGATCGAGTATGTATTCTACTTGTGACTCAGAGTGATTATGAGATTCTGGTACTCTTCACATGATGCCATGGTAGACGCGATGTATTGTGTGGGATTGAGATTTGCATGTGTAAGGTCACAGTTCAGTTTTGAAGGGAAGGACATAAATTTGTAGGCAACATGGACGGTTTCAAATGACTAGGTAAATGATATTACTAATCGGTATGGCCTGATGAGAGTATACATTTCAGAAGGGGCAATGTGTCTTGATTCATGGATACTTCATTGGTATTACGGCACTCTCCTGGTTGATCGACTGCTGATATTCAAATTTTACTATATGGCACGGGAGAATTATAGAAGTATTCCTCGTGGGATGATCGTGTATGAGAGATGTGTTAGACATTCGGCAGTGGAGTTGGGATCAAATATGGTGATTCGTGTGTTCTATGGATTTGGAGACTCGGAGTTCTCAATAGTATATTGTTTCGATTTGCGGACTATTTGAGGTGAGTATTTTATTTAACTCAGTGGAGGCACTAGTCGCGTTAATTATTTGTGATAGCTATGTGCTATAAGTATGCATATATGTGAGGTTTGAGCCAATGTGCGGGTATTATGGCAGGTATTTATACTCGAAAGAATGCTTAGGCTATGATATGCCTAGAGTTGACTGTTAAGCGTAAAGTTATAACGTTTCTCGTATTCTTACCTTTGTTGAGAACTATATGGGCTACACGTAAGGTTAAGAGGCTAATTCCCTGAATAAACGGGGTAGTTACTACTTCCGCATTAAATTGCCGATTTGAAGTGTGATAGCAGACTTTGCACATGCTTACACTATGGCGTGTTATTTATACCAGTCCAGGAGCATGAGAATCTTATTTCATTATCATATACACGTGTACTTGTTTAATTGCTCATGTATGATATGGTGGGACTGGAGGCATGTGACCATGCCAGGCGATTTATATTATTGGCACGTGAGTTGTCCGTGCCGTGTGTGGGAATTCTATTTCTATAATAATTTATCTGATCTATTAATTTCATTCCTCTACAACGGTTATCCTCTTCACGAAATTTGAGTTGGTTGTAACATTGTGGTTGTGGTGGTGCTTATTGAACTTGCAATACGGTTCTCTTCCTTGAGACATCTCCCATATTTGGGTACACGGGCTGCGCAGTTGTGGCTTGAGTTATATTGATGTGGCGTGTCTGTGGGATAGTTGTGTTTAATAAAATAAGGTTATTTGGACCTAGAATGGGTACTATCAGGCTTAATTATGGTATATTTGGGAGGATAATATTGAAAGTCAGCTTAGGAGAGGATTGTGGTTCTAGTTGGGGCGAGAGAGCTCCATGGCTAGTTTATCTGATGAGTGGTTATGAGTTTTTGATTGTTTCTTTCATCTTTGGAAGTGTACGAAGGTTTTGGAATGAGGTTCTGTTGAATGGGGGGTTTTATACTAGTATTTAGTTGGTTTGAGTAGTTACTGTGATCAGAAATGGTGTTACGAGTGTGCGAGTTGTGCAGTATATTATGCGATTATATCTGGGATTATGGTTATGGATGGATACAGTTTGTTCAGGCTTATACAGTGTGTAGATGTGAGATTTGGGTCTTGAAAGGAATTCTGGATGTTAGAAATTTGGCTCCAAAGTTTTTGGGCTAAGGTTAAATTAATGACTTTTAGTTATGTTGTGTGGCCAGGCCTATATAGAATAGGGTGACGTGAGGTCGCCCCTGGTACGTGCGTGGTAGGATGGAATAGTGATTTGATGACTTGGAAACAATTCTTAGCACGTTTGAGAACGGACGTATGTTTAAGTGGGGGAGAATGTAATGACCCGACCGATCATTTTGAGTATTACAATTCCGTTCCTAATTTACTGCTCAATTTATGCCTTACAATTGATTTATGACTTAACAGGTTAGTTCGTTTGAGTCTGGAAGGATTTCAGAGTGAAATGAGACATTTAGTCTCATAATTAAAAATTTAAGTTAGAAAAGTTGATCGGATGTGGACTTGTATGTAAATGACCTCGGATTTGAATTTTGATGACCCCGATAGCTCCATATGGTGATTTTGGACTTAGAAGCGTGTGCGGAAAATTTTTTGGAGGTCCGTAGTGGAATTAGGCTTAAAATGGGGAAAGTCGAATTTATGGGAAATTTGACCGGGGTTGACTTTTTGATATCGGGGTCGAAATCCGAGTCTGAAAATTTTAATAGGTTTGTTATATCATTTGTGACTTATGTACAAAATCTGAGGTCAATCAGACGTGATTTGATAAGTTTTGGTGTTGTTTGTGGAAACTTGAAATTTCAAAGTTCATTAGGCTTGAATTGGGGTATGATTCGTGGTTTTAGCGTTGTTTGAAGTAATTTTAGGGTTCGACTAAGTTCGTATGGTGTTTTAGGACTTGATGGTATATTTAGTTGAGGTTCCATGGGCCTCTGGTGAGTTTCGGAGGGTTAACAGATCGAATTTGGACTTAGAAGAAAATCTAAAGGTTTCTGCCATCTGATATAATCACACATGCGGAATTTCCATCATAGAAGCGAGCCTTCCATCGCAGATGCGTCCAGGTGTGGCTGGGGCTTCGATTTCAGAAGCGGCCCTGCACCTACGGGCATTTGATCGCAGAAGCGCAAGGGCGCTTGGTGAGGTAGCTCGCAGAAGCGGACAGCTCCTCGCAGAAGCGTGTCCGCAGATGCACACAAATTCCTGTAGAAGCGGAAACCCCTGGGCAGTATAAAAATAGAGTGGTTCCGAGCTTTTGCCATTTTAAGCCTAATTCCACTACGGACCTCCAAAAAATTTCCGCACACGCTCCTAAGTCCAAAATCACCATACGGAGCTATCGGGATCATCAAAATTCAAATTCGACGTCGTTTACACACAAGTCCACATCCGGTCAACTTTTCTAACTTAGATTTTTAATTATGAGACTAAATGTCTCATTTCACTCTGAAATCCTTCCAGACCCGAACCAACTAACCCGTTAAGTCATAAATCAATTGTAAGGCATAAATTGAGTAGTAAATTGAGAAACAAGGCTATAATACTCAAAACGACCGGTCGAGTCGTTACAGTATGTCTATATATATATCTCTTTACCTTGGGTCCATTTATCTTGGGGTTGAGTGAAGGGCTCGACCCAATAATTTTGGAGTTTTGCCACCAGTATCAGGTCTCATTAGTACAAGTAGGACCTTCTATATGGCGGACGGTGGCCTGCTTTCATCAACTGTGCTTGAAGACCGGGGAAACCCTAACCCTTGTACACATAATGAACCTTTACTCTCCCAAAAGTTTCTGTGGGGGAGTAATAAACTTAAGCAAGCATGGTTACCACGCTCTCCTCACCAGTGTATCTTTTCTCGTCATTGCTACCAGGGACATCATCCCGGTCATAACTACATCTTTTCTCGAGTCGTGGAATTGCGTTCGTAAGTTTTTGATCATTCATTTCCTTCCTATGTGAAAATATTGTTTTCCGTTTATTACTAATTTTTTTGTTTATTTTATTTCAGCTACCTGATGATAACCACCACGGGTTCAAGTCCTGGACCAATGGGTTCAGAAAATTCTGGAAATCACGACACTAGAATTCCGCCGATGGAAGAAAATGGCCCGGGTGGAAGGCCAAGCACCATGGTAAGTCAAAATACCCCTTCTTATATCCTTTCTCGAGCATAATAAACCTTCATGAACAACTTGCTACCTCTATGTTTTGGCCTGATACAGGACTTCCAAGAGGCTCTGTCACTTACCCCAAGGTCGACGCCTTAGCTAACCCCGAGGAGGCCAAGAGGGTGCTGCAAAGTGCCCTTACTCGAAACAGAGCTCGCGGATATGCTTCCGGTGAGGGTGCCTCTTCTCAGAATCCCCAGGTCAAGGGCAAGAAATTAAAAGAGAAAAATGCCCCTCCTCAGCTGGGACTCAAGAGAAGAAAGTAAAGAAAACGCCATCTGAGCCGGTCACAGTAGTCCTCGCTGATGAAGGGGAAGCCGGTGATGAATGGGCTTCCCTTCAAAGTAGAAAAATACCTCCATCCACTCAACTAGATGCTCAGTCAGGAGAGCTTCAAAACCCGACGTCGGATGATGGCCCTTTGGGGTGAGATGGGCCTGATTGAGAACACTGATTCTCGTTTCCTGGCCCCCCTTGTTGCCTCTGATCCAAGGAGTTCAGACCTTGGGCCTCTTCTACCTCCGACCACTAAGCCAATAATAATCAACACTTCTTCTGCCACCACTGTTTCTTCACCTTCCAACCGATGGGTTCACGCCCATCGATACCAGTTGCTCCTTCGCCACCGACAACTACATTTTCTCCACCGGAACCATCTGAACAAAAAGGCGGTGCTTCTCTTCCTCAGTCTTCCGACCACGGGAATTTGGGGCATCATAATTCAACCCCTTTCTCAGATCCTCGAGGGAGGAGTAGTGCCACTCTTTCGGTTTCGATAGAGTGCCATCTTTTGTCTAAAGTTATGGAGCTTACGAATTATCTGAAGCCGTTGGCTTTGAAGAAAGATCGGAAGAAAATGCGCTCTCTTTCTGGAGAGTGCTTGATAAACAATGCCATCCATAGCGCGATGCAGGTACCGTACTAGTTTCCTCGTATTTTGTTTTCTACTTACATGCTGCAATGAAAATCCTAACTTCAATATTCTTTTTTTTACAAGCTAACTTTCTTGATTTTGAAATCTTGCAAAGGTTTATCCTCAATAAGCAAGGACTTGCTTTTGAGAGGGATTAACGTTTGGCCGAAAGGAACCAACATATTGTGCGCCTCCCGGTGTTGGAGGCAAAGGCTGCTAATATGGGAGAGCTTGAGGCTTGGTTGTAGCCCATAACCAAGAAGCTACCCAATTACATGAAAATCTTCAAGAGGATAAAGCTAAATGGGATGAACTCAATAACGCTGTGCTTGCTGCTGCCAAGCACGAGTCTACCTTCGAAGAGCAGATCAATAATTTGAAGGCGGACTTAAGCTCTAAAACTGAGGTGGCCAATGCTGCCGAAAAAAGGAGGGCCCGAATGGAAGAGAGGCTTAAGCGGTCCATGGACCAGAACCGACTTCACTCAACTACGAATGTTGAGCTCGACGCACACCTTCGTGCTATAAAAGCTGAAAGAGAAGAGCTCTAGGCCAAAATCGATCAACTTCAAGCAAAACACCAAGACCAAGAGGATTCACTTGTCTTTGAAAAGACATTTTCCATATACCATATAAAGAGGAAGACCTTGTAGGAGGCCAAAGTGGGAATCACCAACATAGACGATTGTATTGCCCAGGCCCAGGAACTAGAGTTATCTGCTCGTCAAAATCTTCATGTTCGGCCCGCTGTGGCTGACTCTTCGAGTACTTGTTCTGAGTACTTGGGGAATAGAGGGGAGACTGGAGAAGATGAAGGTCCTAAACCGGTAGTTAACCCGCCTTCCTCTACCGAGGGAAATGTGGATCCATATATCCCTTCGAGTTCTAGAGGCAATGAAGTATAACTTTTTTTTTTTTTGTAATTGTGCCAAATCGTTCTCCGAGTTTGGCACTTGATAAATAAGTAAAGAATTTCTTGCTAAAGTGTTGTGCAAAAATATTCCCTTTGTGTTTAGCTGATTAAAGCTTCAGGTATATTTTCATCCGATAGCTTTTGATTTCAGGCATAAACTCTTCCGGAATCTACCCTTTACTATGAGGGTTTCATAAGTGAGGGCCCTTATATTTACAGTTCTCTTGAAGAGGACGTCTCTTGTTCATTCTATCACAAGCATTTAAAGTTTTAGTTAACTTTCAAACGATAAAATTAACTCATCATTTGGACAAGAAATAAAATAAAAATAAAAGGAGATTATATTATTTCTTCCATATTTTATAAAGTACATAATCTTCACTTTATAAAGTAAATAAACTTCCAATACATCTGGCTAACTTGTACAACTTATTTCTACGAGGATGATCGTGCAATCCTTAGTCCTGATGAAACATTGATCCTAGTTCTAATTGTCCCCGATTTTTGTGGCACTCTTGGTGTCATATCAGACATCCCCCGCAGTGTTCGAATGTGAAGCATTCAGATTCAAACACTGGAAGTCTTACTTTATCGATGGAAATAACTTGTGAATGGTTAAGTAATCTTTTTTCAGTGATGGAAAGCAAAACTTGCCATCGTACCAAATAATTCTTAACTATCCATATAGTTGTTTCCCATCAATGTGAGAGTCTTAATGCCTTGATATCTAAAAGTTTTTCCTTTTCCGATGACGCTCCCTTTGTAGTATTCTTTTCGTTGATGCCTCGTAAAAATCCTTTCCAGAAAAATCGAATTGGGACAAAAACTGGATTTAGAGGAAAATAGTGCAGCATATACTTTCAGTATTGGTAGGATCCATCATCAGTAATACCTTTTGAGGTGAGTCACATTCTAATTACTGGGCAACTTGACTCCATCTTGATTTTTCAACTCGTATGACCATTTACCGGTGATAGCCAAAACCCGGTAAGGACCTTCCCATGTTGGTCCCAACTTCCCAACATTGACTTTCTGAGTGCTCTGAGTCATTTTTGTCTAAACCAAGTCTCCTACCTTGAAGTAGTGGAGATTGGCCCTGTGATTATAATATAATTCCATCCTTTATTTCTGATCCACCATCGTCATGTATGCCAAGTCCCTATGTTCTTCGAGCAAGTCCATCCTCACCAGAAACGTTTCATTGTTTGCTTCTTCATTTGTTTGAAAAAATCGTAAAGTCAGCTCCCTCACTTCTACGGGTATCAGAGCTTCCACATTATATATGATATAGAATAGTGTTTCTCCCGTGCTCGACTTCACTATTGTCCGGTATGCCGATAGTACTCCTTATAGCTCATCGGGCCAATTTACCCCGTAGCATCTTCTAACTTCTTTTTCAGGTTTTGAACGATTACCTTGTTGGTTGATTTCGCATGTCCGTTAGCACTTTGATGGTACGATAAAGATGTAATTCTATTTATTTTCAATCCTTCCAAAAATTTGGTGACTTTTGAGCCTATGAATTGCAGCGCGTTGTCACAAGCAATTTTCTTCGATATCCCAAATCGGCAAATTATGTGATCCCATATGAAGTCCATCTCTTCGAGTTCACCGATCTTTTGGTAAGGACCTGCTATACCCATTTAGTGAAGTAGTTAATTAAAACTAAAAGAAATCTTACATTTCCAGGACCCGGTGGTATAGGACCAACTATGCCCATCCCCTATTTTATGAATGGCTATGGGGACAACACCAAATGTAAGAGTTCTGTTAGTTAGTGCACGAACTGCGCATAGCATTGACATTTGTCACACTTCTGAACGAACGTCTTTGCGTCATGTTCCATCTGAGACCAATAGTAACCAACCCCTATCAACTTTAAAACTAATGAATCTGCACCTAAATGGTTTCCGCAAACTTCTTCATGGACTTCCCTCATCACGTAGTCCGCCTCCGGGGCCTCTATACATCAGGACAGTGGTCCTTGGTATGATCTTCTGTATGACTACCCATCTACGAGGCAGTAACGACCTGCTTTCGTTCGTAGTGCCCGGGACGCCTTCGGGTCTTCGGGTAATTTACCATGCCTAAGGTACTCGACATACTCATTCCTTCAGTCCTAAACTAAGCTGGTTGAATTGACTTCACAGTAACTGTCCACATCCAGTACCGAATGTAGGAGTTGAACGACAGTACCAAAGTCTGATCCTTCTATCTCAGTGGATGATCCCAAATTAGCCAATGCACCTGCTTCCATATTTTCTTCCCTTGGAATGTGTAGGATTTATCATTCCCTAAATCGTGCAAGCAATGCCCGAACCTTGTTATAATATTGTAGCATTCGCTCTTCCTTTGTTCTAGGGTAGAGCTAAGGCTGCGTACATCTTACCATCTCCAGACCCCACTTGTGGAAAATTACTAGGCTTGTTATTGTTGTTGTTGTGCTCTTCCTTTCTGTCGAAAATCCCATATACTTAGTTTACCAACTGGGAATCACACTTTATCTCAATGACCTCGGATCCTAGTCCCCGGGCTAGTTCAAGTCCTGCAACCAAAGCCTCATACTCGGCTTCATTGTTAGTTAGCAGAACAGTTTTAATGGACTATCTCAAGGTTTCCCTTGAGGGTGTGACTAGGACTACCCTGATACTGGACCCTTTAACATTGGAAGCTCCATCCGTAAATAAGTTCCAAACTTCTGATGTCATTTACGACACCAGTACTGGTTCCTTAGCAACCAAGGGAATTAATCCTAGACTAAAATCGGCCACAAAGTCCAAAACTTGAAACTTGATCGCAGTCATGGGTTTATTCTCAATGTCAAATTCACTAATTTTGACCGCCTATTTAGCCAAACGACTTGACAATTCAGACTTGTGAAGGACATTTCTTAGCGGAAAATTCATCACAATGGCTATTGGGTGGCACTGAAAATAAGGCCTAAGCTTTCAAGAGGCAACTACGAGAGCTAAGGCCAACTTTTTGAGGTGTAGGTAACGGGATTCCGCTCCCGACAATATCTTACTAACATAATAAATAGGAAATCGCATATTTTCTTCCTCTCGAACCAAAACGGCACTTACCGCTACCTCATAGACCAATAGATATATCAACACTTATTTCCCCTCCCCCAATTTTGATAGTAACATGGGAATGAACATGTATCTTTTTAGGTCTTTAAGTGCATGTTGTCATTTCGAAGTCCGTGCAAAATTGTTCTTCTTTTTCAAAAGTGAAAAGAAGTGGTGGAAATTTTCTGAAGATCTTGTGAGGAACCTGCTTAAAGCCGCCAACCTCCCGGTTAGCCTCTGTACTTCGTTCACACTCGTTAGTTGGTCTGGAATGTCTTCGATAGCTTTGATTTTATCAAGATTTACCTCGATCCCTCTTTGCGAGACCAGGAACCCCAAGAAATTACCGAAGCCTACCCTGAACGCATATTTTTTCGGGTTGAGTTTCATGTTATGCTTCCTCATGATGTCGAAAGTCTCTTGGAGATGTTTCAAATGATATCTTGCATTCAAAGACTTGAATAACATGTCATCAATGTATACCTCCATTGATTTGCCTATCTGATTTTCAAACATTTTGTGAGTGAGCCTCTGATAAGTGGCTCCGTTGTTCTTAAGTCCAAATGGAAACATGTTGTAGCAATATGTGCCAAAGTTCGTCATGAAAGAAGTTTTTTCCTGATCCTCCGAGTTCATCTTAATTTGATTGTACATGGAGTAAGAATCAAGTACACTCATTAACTCATGTCCTATCATAACATCAATCATTTGATGGATGTTTTGCAATGGGAACGAGTCTTTAAGGCACGCCTTATTTAAATCCTTATAATCTACGTACATTCTAAACTTGTTATTCTTTTTTGAAACTAAAACTACATTGGCTAACCATTTTGGATATTTTACCTCTCGGATGGAACCGATATTAAGTTGTCGGGTTACCTATTCTTTGACAAACATGTTCCTAACCTCGACTATCAGACATTTCTTCTGCCATACCGGTGGGACGTTTGGGTCTAGACTCAGTTTGTGAATGACCACCTCTAATGGGATACCTGTCATATCCGAGTGCGATCACGCAAAGCAATTTGCGTTAGCTTTAAGAAAATTTATAAATTTCAACCTGAGTTTGGGATTGAGTCTTGTTCCCAAGTCAAACTTCCTTTCCAAAATTCTTCGAATAGGTCTACTTGCTCGAGTTCTTTCGCAATCGAATTGGTCGCATCAGTCTCCTCAGGTACCTAAAAATATCTTTGCATCTGGAGAGATTCCAACAACTCCTCGCCTTTATCAGCTTCATTCGGGAAGGAGAAGGCATCGGTTCCTGTAGTTGCTATTTTTCTAGGCGCATTCCCCTTATTGATAGAAATTGTTATTGTGTTCATCTCTCTTGTCGTTGGTTGGTCTCCTCTTATCTGCTTGATTCCTCTCGGGGCTGAGAATTTCAACAACTAGTGATACATTGAGGGTACAACCTTCTACTCATGTATCCACGTCCTTCCGAGGATTACATTGTAAACCATATCACCATCTACCACTTCGAATATAGTGGTTTTGATCAATCCTTCGGTGTTTGCGGGCAAAAAGATCTCTCCTCAGGTTGTCACACTTGTTAAGTTGAATCTAGCCAAGAGTTTTGTCGTCGGAATGATGCTTCCAGTCAGCTTTGCTTGCTACATCACTCTCTATAGGATGACGTTGGCTGAGCTTCTTGGGTCGACCAAAACACGTTTAATTTTTAAATTTAAAACATTGAGAGAGATTACCAAAGCGTCATTGTATGGTAGGATAAGTCTGTCAGTGTCTTCCTACGCAAAGGTGGTATCACCTTCTGCGACTTCCCAGAGTCTCTTGTTGTGAGTCATTGATATCTTTATTTTCTTGGTCGCTGGGAAGGTTACACCGTTGACTTCACTTCCTCCGAAAATCATGTTGATAGTCAATCGAAGGGAGACTTCTGCTACCATCGAAGTCTATGCATTTTTCTGCTTCGGCCGTAGTTGTTCTTGGCTCTATCACTTAAATATTCCCTAAGATGGCCATTTTTCAACAATATCGCCACCTCTTCACAAAGACGTCGGTAGTCCCCAGTTCTATGGCCGTTAGTCTTATGATATGCACACCATAAACTGGGATCCCTCTAGCTAATATTTGATCGAATTGGCTTAAGGAATCGTGCTACTTTGATATTCATCATTGGCGATACCAACTCTACTAAGATGATGTTAAAATTGTAATCTGATAACCTGGGGTATTTGGAGTCTCGGGCCCTGGCATCTTCTTCTCCTGTAATGACCTGCTGCTCTGGCCACGATCAACTCTTCTATCGGGAGAAAACTTATCTGATGACCCAAACCCTTTGCCTCTACGATCTTCGGCTCTTTCATACGACATAAAATGACCTCTAGAGGACCGCCGATCTACATCAAAGTCACATTTAAACTTGTCTTGGTTTTTGTCTTGATCCCGTCCCTTGGTTGTTATCGGAAACCTGAGCTGATCATCGTCTATCCTTATTTTGTCTCGTAACGATTATGGACATATGCATATGTGATTGCTTGAAACTCAAGCAGGCTTTCCTTCAGCTTTCGAGAGGCGTCGGAGCTCCATGGGTTAAGACCCTTTGTGAATGCCTCTGCTACCCACTCATCTGGTACCGCAGTAGCAACATCCTCTCTTTCTAGAATCGGATCACGCATTTTCGCAGTAGTTCAGACTCGCCCTGCGCAATTCTGAATATGTCCTCATTTTTTGCTTGAACCTTCCTTGCTCCGGCATGGGCCTTAATGAATGAGTATGCGAGCATCTCAAAAGAGTCAATTGAATGCTTGGGTAGAAGAGAACACCATGCCAGGGCCCCTTTTGTGAGGGTTTTACCAAACATCTTTAGTAAGATCGACTTGATATCATGTTGAGCCAAATCATTCCCTTTCACAGTTATGGTGTAGATTGTCATGTGCTTCTGCGGATCCGAAGTCCCATCATATTTTGGTATGTTCAGCATCTTGAAACTCTTCAGAATTAACTATGGTACTGCGCTCGGCTTAAACGGCAACTGCATGTATTTTTTCGTATCTGGGTCTTTCAGAACTCGTGGTGCGCCTGGAATCTGATCTATTCGAGCGTGAAACTCATTCACATTTTGATTCATTCGTGCGCTCATTTCCCTCTTAGACCTCAAGTGCTCAGTATTGAAGGGATCATTCCCGTTGTTATTCATAGATTCGCTACCCGTCCCTCCGGCACCATCGAAACCGACTTCACCCCTTGGGGGTGTTATTATCGACTCTATGAGCCGTTTGATTTGTAGGAACACTGGGAGGAATCGGACCCCTCCCGTTTGCATTATTGGAGGCGTATGACAATGCTTATTTTAACTCCATCATTACCCGATCTTGCCTTGAGAAGTGACTCATGATTGCCTTCTGCTGTTCTCTTAAAAATTTTACCATTTCCACGACATGTTCCTCCTCCACATCATCAAAAGTTGGTTCTCGTACATGCCGAGGGTACTGCCCTTCACGAACCGGGGTTGTTTAGTCACTTTCATTACGGGTATCACTGATTGAGTCATCATGTTGGGGAAAATCTTCGTGTTCCTCAACGTTGTGCGTGATGTTGACATCATTAGCTGCCATATCTAGTTTTTACTAAGGAAAGAATCAAAACAAGTTAGTAATAAACGAATTAATCAAAGCAATTACGCAATTGTCTATGTCCCATGGTGAGCGTCAAACTGTTTACCGTAAAATGGTATAGTAAATTTGTTACTTGGTTAATAGATAAGAGAATCAATTTGATCCAAAAAATAAAAAAGAGATAAGATTAATATTAAGATTAGCAATTGAACTTGAAAAAGATGACAAGTCTGGCTCCGAACAAAGTGTCTCCAAGAGCAAAAGTGAAAGTAACAGTAAAGTACAAATAAAGTTGTTAAATTGAGAGAAAAAGTAACAAAATAAAGCTTTTCTATGCATAAAGTCTCGTCCCTCTGCAATGGCTGCAGAGCCTTCTATTTATATCTTTATATAGAGAAACAAGATCATAGGATCAAGCTCCTCTTAAATGATAGTAAAAGAGTCATTAATGAACATGTAATGGCAGGCCATGAATGTAAATATTCTTTGCAATGGTCGCTCATTTAATGTTAATGAATATTCCCTCATTGAATGATATCTGATGTTGATCCCTTGATCTTCTCCCGTTGGCTACGCTCCCTTCGGGATTTATCCGATGCTGATTACATTCGTTGTATTTGGTATTGGTTGTTACCTCACTTGCCTTTTGCCTATCTTCGGTTCCACGTATCATGTTACCATTCGACCATTTGTTATAAACCAATTTTACCCCATACAATCATGAACACTACTAAAAGAAAGCTGAAATTTGCTATGAATTTTGTCGCTAATCTATCATTAAATTGCTCCTAGCTAATAGAATTTTTTAATAATTTATAGTTGATTCGTCACTAAATAAGATTAGTGGCGGAATTTGTTGTTAATTAGCTGCAGAATTTGTCTGTTTCTAATTCCTATTTTTTAAATACAATGTGTTTAAGAGGTTGGATAGTGAAATATTACAATTCAATTTTTGAATTCTATTTTTTAAATTATAAATAAACTGGTATATAAACTAAACTGCAATCGATATGTACGCCAAATTATACTAATTGACCATGATTAAGTCAAACATTAAGATGAAAATGTATATTCATTAACCATGATTTAGTGATAAGGTTGTATACGAAAACAGCCTCTCTACCCCAGGGTAGGGGTAAGGTCTGCGTACACACTATCCTCCCCATACCCCACTAATAAGATTATACTGGGTTGGGGTTGTTGTTGTTGTTGTATACGAAAACATGTGTCATATACTTATTGGGTTGGTGCAAAACTCGGGTGTGGTTCTTTTAGGGATTGAACTGCAAGATCTAAATGTTGAAGACATCAGGTAATTAATGGATAATTGTAGGGTAAATCATCGACCATGACTAGCTAGTTTAATGACGGCCTAAATACTCATTTGGTCCGAGAAATAAGGGATAATTAATCTGTAATTAAATTTGAAATGAGTTTATTCCATATTTAGTTGGGATAAAATTGAGGTATAATTAAACTTCGGATTAGTTATCCCGGGATTGTAGTTATTGTAATCCCTATAACAGGGTGAGATTATAATCTCAGAATAATTAACTCTGGGATAATTTGTTTACCAACCAAACGACCCATGGGGAGTTTATTAGAAATGGTTCTATGAAAGTTCTAAAAATATAGCCAAAATGTTGTTCAAATGTTCAAAAGACATTAAAATTGTTATAGTTTTTTTATTTCTTTTTCCTTTTGTCTTTTTTCTTTTCGGTGATACGACTAATTACTTTTGATGTTAAAATTATTACAATAACATGACAATCCAGTGTGGGGTCTGGGGAGAGTAGTTTGTACACAGACCTTACCCCTCCCTACCTATGAAGGTAGAGAGGTTGTTTCCGAAAGATGCTCAGCTCAAGAACATTAAAAAAAAAAAAAGACACGATAGAGAAACAATAGCAACCATAAAGTAAACAACAGACAATAGAAGCAAATAAAGAAATTGAACTACCTTAATAACCACATATGTAATACTGATTAAATATTAGAAGTATTCAGACTTTAATTTTCTTGAAAACTCGAAACTGTTAGTTTGATTTCAAAATGGTTAAAGATGATAATTGATAGTTGTGACTTGTGACATGTCTGAAGTTACTAGTGATCTTAAAGAAAGAAAAATTTCCTCTCATTATATTGCTTAAAGAACAACTCGATCTACAAATTAAGTATTTTGCGATCACGTAGAATTTGAGAAAGTACCGCTCCTCAAGGATGTGATATATTGTCCCTTAGGCAAACTTTCGGACGGGTGATATTCAACTGACCACCTTTTATCGCATTTGGTTAGGACACTATATGATTATGTCGAATTATTAAAATATGGACCACTTTATATCAATCTTTTTCCTCTTTGGATTTTCTTGCTTTCTTTCCCTATATATACATACAACGGCAGCCTTTAGATTGAGTATGGTATAGCCCCTTTGTATTCTACATATAGTCTTTACATTCAGTTCCCATTCCTTTTCTCGTAAACCAAAAAATGGAGAACCAAAAGCAACGCCAAGCTGCTTACTTGAGGAGAAGCCTCTTTGATCAGGTCATATTATTATTTATTTGGTTGCTTAAATTTCTCAGAATAATTTAACTTATATACATTAATAATGTATTTAACCCCGTTACATTAAGTTATTAATTTACTCTACTTCTTTGAGTTAGCTTATTAGACATACTAAAAATAATGTCATGTTGTCGTAAGTAACTTAACATGAATTTTATGGTTCTTTCATATATGTTTTATTTAATTTAATGGACTATCTGATTCTCAATAATACCTTAATTGGGTACACACAAGAAATAGGCTCAGTAGCCTTTTGATCAACTTCTTGTGGAGTCAAACTCTCATTAGTACGAGTTAAAGGAATGGACCTCTCACCTTGGATGTCCATATAAAGAGCATAAATACCCGCTTTAACTTTTATTCTAACGGACTATATCCTTTATAAGGAATCGAAAGAATATGCAATGATTCTTCCCCGAAATCCCAACGACATGGTAATAAATAATTATCTATTGTGCATGGGTACACAAAAAATGTTCATTGAGTTTGCGTTTTATCACGTACAAATCAAAAATTATATACGCTAAGAGGGATTGGCTGAGTAGGGTGGGTGAGTGGTTTCTCTCACCAGCAGCCTTCTCAGTCATAGCTCATCGCACCGGACTTGCCTAGTATGGTTTATATTTCCTGTGTGGTTTGTGAGCTATTGCACAGTGAGCAAGTTACCCAATACACACGCCAAAAATAGCGGCTAAAAAACTATATAGTATAAAAATAGGTTATTATCAAAAAGAGGGTGTGTAACTATTTGTAGTCAACCAACTAATTGTATTGAATGTATAATTAAAGATATTTTACATTGTTAGTGAATAAAACTTAAAATTATTTTATTTATTATAAAGGTGTATAACTTTGGTTAACTCGTACAACTTATGCAGGGATACGTTGATGACCAATTTATTCATCTTGAGGAATTGCAAGATGATGCAAACCCTAACTTTGTTGAAGAAGTTGTCAATCTATTTTACACCGATTCAGCCAGATTGATTCGCAATATTGAACTTGCACTGTAAGAAGTTTCAAAATATAATTTTATATATGATTATCATAAAATAATGAAATTCTACTTTGAAATGCAGCATTCTTTTTATATATCACAAAAATTAAAATACGTAGATAAATGCTAAATCCGGTCCTGAAAATCACGCATAGGCCTCCATATGTATAGAGTTGGCATATAGGTATAGGTATGTCGGTCTATGTTGCGCGAACTCTCCAAAATACTACCGTACTCATGCGGATCTTTCAAAAATACATTATTTTTGAAGGATCCGGCATGCACTTGATGACATTTTCAGAGAGTCCGAACAACATAGATATTAGTAACCTAGAAAACGAGTTTTTTTTAATGATTAACAATATTTCATGTTGGAAAATATGTACAAATGTACATGTATAATACTATAATTAGTCATTGGCCAAATTAATATTTAGTTCTTTCATTTGTTCCAAGCAGGGAAAATGGACCTTATGATTTTACAAGACTGGATAATATGATGTACCAATTCAAGGGTAGTAGCTCAAGGTATGTGTTCAAGCTCACAAGAACACATACAGTATTTCTATTTCACTTTACGTGACACCTTTTCATGGAAAAATTTCAGAAATAGTCAGATTTATAACTGGTAATTAAAAAATTATTATTATTTTTAAAGTAATCGAAATTTAGTCACTTTTACATGTTAAAGATAATATGCTAGAAGTTTATATTCAGGAGCTCCAAAATCCAGCATATTTTGCTGTAACTTTCCGTGTTTCAGCTAAAATAACGGCTATTTTTCTATAATTTTGCAAATATTGGCTATTTTTTATTACTGGTTTAAAAACCGGTTAGCCCGTGCTATTTTTATTTTTTAGTCTGTTTCAAAAACACTAATACATTTTCTAAATCCGAAAAAAATGATGTTACACTTCCTATAGTATTATGATATGTTTAAGATCACAAGTTTTCAAAAAATTATTTTTTTCAAAATTTCGTGTCGATGCAAACTAAATAATATAAATTAAAATAATAATTATTTTTGCACTTACGTGATTTTAGACTTTGAGCTTACTTTTCTTTTTGCAGAATATAACAAAAAGATAGAAAAGTTTAATGAATCTATTTGGGTCCACATTTGGACCTCTATTTGAAAATAGTCAAACTACAAAAGTGTGTGAATAATGATCAAACATTTATTGGGTAGGGTTGAAGCGGGAGTAGAGCTAGGTGGGCGGAATGAGACGATTTCTTTGGTTAAAAATTATATTATATATATAAGGTTAATATTTTTTTTTATGTATATATATTAGGTATTGAATTCCCTTAAAATTTTTGTATATTTACATTTTTTTTATTTTTTGAATCCTCTTGTTAAAAATTCTGCTTCCATTAGTTGAAGATCCAATTTCTATTTCTCATATTCCATTTAGACTTTCTTATCATATTGCATGTTTCTCAAATCTCATTTTTCTTCTCCTTTTTTTCTTCACCTCAAATTTATAAGCTTCATTTCCCCAACATTTTAAGGACCCGTTTGTTCATATAAAAAATCAAAAAAAAAAAATTCAAAATGTGTTTGTCCATGAAATTTTACAAGTTTTTTAAAAAAATTCGAAAATGAATTTTTCAAAAACCACTTTTTCAAAATTTTCAAAAAACATTTCCCCACTCACAAAACTATAGCATTTTTCAAGTGAAATATATGTCCAAACATAATTTCAAATTTCAAATACCATTTTTCAACTTAACTCCAAATATTACTTTCTTTTTTTCAAAAATTACAATTTTTATGTTCAAACGCCTGCTAAGTGTTTTATAACAAAAATAGTAACTTAACTTTACCAAAAAGGCAACTGAGCTGACTATTCTTCTTTCTTTTTTCGCAGAATATATAGTTGCTTTTCCACTTTGAATCATTTAGAATATCCTTATCTTAAGCAACAAAAAAAAAGTACTAATTCTTTTCCTCGATTCCTAGACAAAATATATAATTGTATAAGTGGAGAATCTAATCAATTGGGAGTTCGTATCATGACTTTTTCTAAGATTATGTATGCTTCATTTTCATGCATATCTACTACATATTTTATCATTGAGAAATTTCACTTTCTCAAAATTGTTATTAAAATGTTGTTTTTGACATGTCCTCGACTCAAAAAAACATAGTTACAACAGATAAACAGTATTGCTTATTGCGTGTAATCTCCGAAAATAGAACCCCATTTGTTCATTCTCCTAAGCTCAAACATCTCGAACTATAAAACTAACAATACCTATAATTAGTATATGTGTATTTCTCTTTTCCAAATGAAGTATAATTTATAACATTAGAACTTTTGTTGCAGCATTGGTGCCAAAAGAGTAAAAAGACAATGTTGTCAGTTTCAGGAATACTGTATTGCCAAAAATATAGAAGGGTAAAATTTCTTTGCCTCCTCCTCCTTCTACTTCTAGTTTTTTCATTAAGATTTATGTCGTTGGAACTCTCCAATATTGTTATCGTGTCTGTGTCAGATCCTCCAAAAATACACTATTTTTGGAGGATTCGACACGCAACAACATTTTGAAAAGTCCAAGCAGCAACATAGACCAGGACAATGAATATTTCAAAATCTGTGATTTTCATTCAAGTTGAAATTGCTTATACAGTCAAACTTCTCTATAACAATTAACAACCTCGCTTGTTCCGATATTTTTTGGATATTGTAGAGAAATGTTGTTATAGAGAACATATATTATAACATAATATGAAAATTGGTTCTAAAAAAAGCTTAACTTTTATAATAAAGTATTGTTATATAAGTATGATGTTATATATATGTCTGTATATTCTAGTATTATTATTAATGGACCAAATTGCAGGTGCAAGAACACATTCCAAGGAGTGAAGCAAGAGCACGCTACTCTAAAGACTAAGCTTGAATCTTACTTTCAGGTATATCTCTCTTGTCTTTAAATATTTTGCGCACCCCTTAATTAAGAAAGACGTTTAATAGCCGTAACTACAAGAAAAGTAGTGGAATGTTAATTAATTAAGATCTTTAAAGAGAGATAAAGAGTAGTTTAGATAAATATTAGAATAGTATTAGAACAGTCAGGTGAATCTGGAAAAAAAATGGTGATAAATGTTTCTTATTAACGAAAAATAATATAGACCGGATATAGCATTTCCTATATATTTGCATTTATATATTTTCACGACCGAGTAATGAATTTAGTGATAAGTTGTCTTAAAATCTTGGATCTCTCTATATATACGTTTACCATCCATGTTTATAGCTTCTAATTTTTCTTTTTTCCATTTTAAAACTAGATGGCAAGAGAAGGTTCCCTATATGTTTGATGTCGAAAGCAGCATCAGATTCAAGCAGCTGATATATCCAAAATCCATATATATATATATATATATATATATATATATATATATATATATATATTATATATATATTGCTCCATAGAAATGATCATATATAGGATCTTCTTATCATGAAATAATGTACCATGGCACTGAAAAAATGTCAGCCATTCTGTAGTATAAAATCCGTCAGTACTTATTAATGCAAAGCTCGTGGTTTCAATACAAGAGTTCTTATATGTTTATGTAAATACATTTTTTCTAGGAACATATATGTATATCTACAATAGGTAAAATATGTATATATTTATAATAGGTCAACACAGCTCGAGAATAATACAAAATACATATCACAAACCAGGGGCGGCCCAACTTCATCGGAGACCTAAAACAAAATCTTAATAAGAGGCCTTAATATATATATATATATATATATATATATATATATATATATAATTTAATGAACATCATTTTTAAAAAAATTAGACAAGTGAGGATGTGGAATTAAAAAAAATGAGAACTTAGTTTTATAAAGTACAGAAAATTAAATGAATTTAACGTTGATTACATCACAACTGAAATGGGAGAACCTAGAAAACATAAGTGACTCCTTTATTTTAGTAAGTCCCTTTCTATATTTTTACCATTAATGAGATGATTTCTAGCCCAAAAATTTCTATGATTTATTTAAGATTACAAGTTTCAAAAGCCTTCCTTTATTTCATAAAATACATGTCCAGTCAAACACTTTCATATAAATTGAGACGGAAAGAGTATAATTTATGTAAGAAAAATAAATAATAAGTTAGATTATTAGATATAGTTACGTGACCAACTAATGAATAGAGAAATATAATTAAGTAAAAAAAGATTGACAGAAAACTATTTTAGTTATATTAATTAGAGGAAGAAATCGAGTTATTAAAAATTAATATGACAATAAAGAAATAAATTTATCAATAATAAATGATAATTATATAAATAATATACTACTATATATAGAAAAATACTAGTAATTTTGGGGCCCTTAAATATTTGGGGCCTAAAGCAAGTGAAACACTTGCTTTAGGGTTGGGCCGCCCCTGTCACAAACTACAAAAAAAAAAAAAAAAAATATATATATATATTGTGTGTGTGTGTAGTTTGTAGAATGTAGACTCAAACTCACTTACAAGCTAAGTGTTGGTTTGCATTGCTTCTCTGGGTTAAAATCTACATATTTCTTGATTTCGAGTTTAAATTGGAAATTGGAGACATAAATATGTGATTAATATCGTATATATGCATTCCATTTCGAGATATATTTCACTGGTTAATCTACTGTTATATACTTTATTTTAATTCCTCTATTCTTCTTTTTAAAATCTTTTTACGTTTATTATATTGGGTAATCCACGGTACTTACGTTTTAATGCGTTTAACGAGGAAACGTTCATCTTCACTTAGACAGATGCAAATCCCCTAATTAAGGGTTTAGAATTCTTAATTCTAGAAAATTTCTTGTTGTTTAATTTAATTGACTCTTGTAATCCTACCAAATGATTATTTCAATCAATTCCTGCATCTATATTTACAACCAAAAATAAACTGAGGCTAGGCAGAGAATGCTGCTGATACTTATCCCTAGTTTTAGTTCCAACATTTATAAAAGAAAAGAAAAAAAAAGACGAGACACACAATCGGAACAAATTCAAAATAGCCACTTTTGCTGTCCCTCGAATTGAAATAAATAGCCACTGCATGGAGTTTCAAATTGACAAGTGAAACTCCAAGATAATAAATAGTCTGAGTGTTTTTAAAAAAAATATTTTTGGTGAAAATCAATTTGTGTTTGACTAATTAATGTGAAAAGTACTTTTGAACAGTAATTAGTGTTTGGTCAAGCTTTTGAAAATTATTTTTAAATATATTTTTCTCAAAAATGCTTCTCAGAAAAATGCTTTTGAAGATAAGCTACATTTTTCTATTTCTCAAAAATTATTTCTGTTTCTCCTCAAAAGTACTTTTTTCCTTCTAAAAATTTGGTCAAACAATTCAATTTTTAACCAAAAGCATTTTTGGCCAAAAAAAACACTTTTAGCCCAAAAAAAAAAACCTGGCCAAACTGGCTAAATTATGTCTATTTTTACAAAAACATAGCCGAAAGTGGCCAGTGGGTGCTATTTCCACTGATAGAAGTCATGAGCAATATTTGTTATTCTTTTCCCACTCGTCAGTTCTTATGACAAATTCAACTCGGGAAATTTGAGAAGAAAATACACCAATTTCGATACCATTTTGCATCAACCTGAAGACAGATAATGAATGTTCTTTAATTCCAGTACCAAACTATGCAAAAAAACTTAAAGGCTGCACACCAATTCAACAATACACTGCATATTCTTGTTAATAATATGATTCCTATTCATATTTGGCTTGTTTTTAAAAAGTTTATTATCCAACCAATTTTTTAATGGATAACTGTTTTCTTTTAACCATTATGCCGCCACTGATAAATGATAAAAGCGCTAAAGATCACACAAACTTCTCCGAGCAAAACCCTGTAATTAACATACCAAATTAACATTATATAGCATTCGGGATGAAGATGCAAAGCGTCACGGAACACTGGCATTATCCTTGAAATATTCATGCTCAAGGGCACTCTTGGCAGTGATTCTCTTGCTGGGGTCTAAACAGAGCATTTTCTGAGAAAGTAATAAATAAACAAAGAGTAATGAGGCCGTGGATTTTTCAAGCAAAAGAATGAAGTCTGGTGCATAACACCTACTCATTGTCCACATACTAAAGGAGAAAAGCACCAAGTCTTTTATGTATTCTGCTACATGAAAAACGTTGAATTGCATGGAAACTACTGCTACCAAAAATGCCTCGTGCGCGTCCTCCAAAAATGGACTACTTTTGGAGGATCCGACACACATCAACGACATATTTGGAGAGTCCAAGCAACTTAGGTCCTCAACCCAATAGGTGTTCTCCAAATATAATTCAAAAAAAAAAGGGAAAATAGAGAGATAAAGAGAGACATGAAGGAAAGAGAAGCAAAGGACCTCGACAAAAGGACATTTATTTACTTCATCTCTTACGACTATGAATACCTGCAAACTCAAAGACTACTTATAACTTTTCTAGATGTGAATGCCTATAGTAATTTCACTGGATTTTCTCAGAAGAAAACCAAGCAGAAAGGCTGGAGTTTCATTTAGAATAGAAGAAAGCTTCATATTCACAAGATGTATATATCATTTAGAAGAAGGGGAGCCTTGGATCCATGGTAAAGTAGTCTCTGTGTGATCTATTGTTCACATGTTCGAGCTGTGTAAGCAGCCACTAATGCTTGCATTAGGGTAGGTTGTCTACATTACACCCTTGGGGTGCGTCTCTTCCCCGGACCCTGCACGAATGCGAGATGCTTTGTGCACCAGGCTGCCCCTTTTTGCATATATCATTTAGAAAGCAAACTTACACCAAAGAGATCAAGTCCTGCTGCATCAAGACTCGGGACTACAGTTGCCAAATCCTGCAATGTAATGAGCTTCAATTAAGCTTTTATTTAAGATGTGATAATATTGGCAGGAGAATCAGGCGAGTACTAAAGTGAAAAAAAAAAAGGAAAAATATTGAGAAACTCTAGATTACCTTTGGAGTCCATTTGGGAAAGGAAGATTTAAAATCAGGCAAAGATGTCACTCCAGGCCATGTATTCTCATTTGGAGTACCCACCACTCTTCATACAGAGAAATAGTAGAGAATCATGACATAAATGAAAATATTTAATAACATAAAACACAAGGAAACAAAGATATCGGATATCTATTTTTCAAGAAATCTCACAAATATTCTTTTGGTATACTGCAATATAATCTCTATGCATATGTCAAAACACAGTGTGTGTGGAGAGAGGGAGAGAGTCATAAACTGTAGTACAAACTCAATCTTTAAACCTTCTCTCAATCTAACAATCCCATAGAGAGAGTTGATTATAAAACTTAATAATTAATTGATTATTATGTCTTTCAGCACAAAGAAATGAAGATTACACACAAGTATTGGACATGATGCTACTGGGAATTCCGTGTACAAAGAAGTGATTTCAAGGCCACAAAGCATCTCTGCAGAGCTGTTCATATATATATATATTGAATACAAAGGGTAAGGGAAGTAGGTAATGTAGTACAATACAAATCAAACTCTTAAGTCCTACAAGTACATGGATTAGGAGTCCTAATCCGCCCCCTCAATCTGGACGTATTGAAATAACTGACAAATTGTCACGCAAAAGACAATAACGGGAAGAGGATAAACAATCAATATGTTTAGAACGATCATGGAATACGGGGTTATGAGACATGTATGTTGAGCTGACATTGTCACACAATACTCGAATCGGTTCACGAAGATAAAGGCCAAGTTCACGAAGAACATGACGAATCCAAGAAGTTTCAGCTACAGTATATGCAATAGCCCTATACTCGGCCTCTGTAGACGATCTTGAAACTGTCGGTTGTTTCTTCGCACGCCAAGAGATAGGATTGGAACCCAAGAAAATTACAAACCCAGTAGTAGAACGCCTGCTATCGGGGCATCCAGCCCAATCAGCATCCGAATAAGCAATCACCAATGAATTGGATGAAGAAGCACGCAAAAACAGTCCATGCAAAATAGTACCCTGTAAGTACCTAAAAATACGCTTCACACACTGCAAATAAGTAATACGCGATTCATGCATAAACTGAGAAACAACATTCACAGCATAGGCAATATCAGGACAAGTCAAAGTTAAGTATTGAAGAGCACCCACCATGCTCCTATATTCACTAGGATCTTAAAGTAACTCACCATCCATAAGAGAAATAGAAGTACGAGAAGCTAGAGGTGTGAGAACTGGCTTACAAGTATGCATGTGAAACTTAAGGAGCATGTCTGAAATATATTTCTGTTGAGATAAATGAAGACCACCAGATGAGCGAACAACTTGTACACCAAGAAAATAATGAAGATCGCCTAAGTCTTTCATGGCAAACTGAAGGGAAAGAAGACTAATGAACTGATCAAGGATACATGAACAACTACCAGTTAGAATAATATCATCAACATAAAGCAGTAGGATAAGAATACCTGATGATGAACGACGAACAAACATAGAGGTATCAGATTTGCTACAAATAAAACCTTGAGAAAGAAGAAATGTACTAAAGCGATGAAACCATGCATGCGGGGCCTGTTTTAAACCATAAATGGCTTTGGTCAATTTGCAAACATGGTGAGGAAATTCAGGATGAATAAAACCAGGAGGTTGTTTCATAAATACTTCCTCAGTAAGAACACCATGTAAAAAGGCATTTTTAACATCTAATTGGCGAATAGGCCAAGAAAAAGAAACAGCAAGTAGTAGCTCGAACAACAGGACTAAAAGTCTCATGGTAATCAACACCAGGTTGCTGATGAAAGCCCTGTGCTACAAGACGAGCTTTGTACCGCTCAATAGACCCATATGAATTATATTTAATACGATAAACCCACTTACAACCGACCAAGTTCATGTGAGGTTGAAAAGGAACAAGTACCCAAGTTTTATTTTCCAAAAGCGCATTAAACTCATCTGCCATAGCTTGTTGCCACTTAGGATTTTTCACAGCCTGAGAGAAACAAGAGGGCTTAATATCACGAAGAGTAGCACTCAATGAAAATACCTTCTTAGGTTTAGAAATTCCAGATTTAAAACGAGTTTGCATTGGATGAGATGTAATGATAGATGTGGAAGCAGAAGAAGTAGTAGTGTGAGACAAGCTAGGTAAAGACGGTGAAAGATCAGTAGAGTGTGACTCACTGGATGGATCAGTAAGTGATGTCGGAGTGATTGTGGTAGAACAAGGAGAAGGGGAAGGAGAATTTGAGGAAGGAGGGTCAGAGGAAGCCACAAAAGAGTTATGCGGGACAGAAAGTTGTGTAGGTAATAAGGGTGATGTAACCACAAGAGGATCTGAAGAGTGGGATGAGGAAGAGACATGTGAAGGACAAGACATGGTAGCGTATGGGAACACTGACTCATGAAATACAACATGACGACTAACATACACACGACCTGATTTAGGATCTTGACAACGATATCCTTTAGAGTTAGATGCATAACCAAGAAAGATACAGTGAACAGAACGGGGGTGTGAGCTTGTGAGGTACTCGAGCATAAAGGTTAGGGAAGCATTCACAACCAAAGGCTCTAAGAAAATTATAGTCTGGAGGTCTATGAAAAAGTCTTTCAAAAGGAGAGAGTCCTTGTAAATTAGGCGTTGGCAATCTATTAATTGTATAAACAGCATAATAAGCAGCATCAACCCAGAATTGAGGTGGTAAAGTAGCCTCTGCAAGAATGGTACGCACCATTTCAATAATGTGTCGATGCTTCCGTTCAGCAACCCCATTTTGTTGAGGAGTGTCCGGACATGACTTGCGAAAGAGAATACCCGAGATGGAAAAATGTGAGAGCATAGCTTTGTTATCAAATACACCACCTCCTAAGAAAAGTCTTTATTTTAGAGTTAAATACGTTTTCTACTAGTTTTTGAAAAGCACAAAAATGTGTAAAAACTTCTGATTTACTCTTCATAGGGTATAACCATGTAAAACGAGAGAAATCATCAATAAAAATAACATAATATTTAAATCCCAAGTTTGATCAAATTGGCGATTGCCAAACATCTGAGTGAACAATATCTAATGGAAAAGAACTACAGTGATCCACTAAACTAAATGGTAAACGTTGAGATTTTCCTAATCGACAAGGGACACAATCATTATTATAAGAATTAATCAAATTAATGTAATTGTTTTTCCTAAGACGATCTAAAGTATAAGCTCCACTGTGACCGAAACGACGATGCCAAATATCTCCAGACTGACGTAGAGCAATACATGCTTGAGGATGAGAAGACACTGATGAAGATGCTAGCGGATAAACATCACCCTTATTGGAAGCTTGCAGGAGAGTTTGACTCGAGGCTTTGTCCTTAACAAAAATAGAAGAAGAATCAAAATCGACAGCACAATTGTTATCCTTACACAACTTCTTTACGGAAATTAAATTATGACGAAGTTGAGGAACATGAAATATGGAGCACAAGTGTAATGGACGAGATGTAGAGGGTAACTGAGTATATCCAATGTTTTTAATATTAAGCAAAGTGCCATTTCCGACAAACACACGATCAGAGCCATTATAAGGTGATTTATGCAGAAAATTACCTTCAGATGGGGTCATATGAGCGGACGCAGCAAAGTCAAAGTACCAAGTAGCATCATTTATTTCACCAACAGACATAGTAGCAAAAGACTTAGGAAGATCATTAGCAACAAAAGCATGATTAAATCGATTGGTACAGTGTAATGTAGAGTGATCGGGAGACCCACAAATTTGACAAATGGTAAAAGAAGGATGTGCTCCTAAGACTCCTGCAGATGGTGATGTTGAACTAGCAGATTGTGAATGATATGAAACATGGGACTTACTACCAATACCTGATGAAGACTGTCCATGAAAACCGTTGCGTGAAAAATTATTAGGTGAAGAAACTTGTTGTGATTGACCGCGACCACCAAAGGAGCCTCGACCTCTTCCTCCACGACCCCTTCCTCTAGATGAGTAAGACCGACCTCTACCACGACCCCCTTGAGATATTGATTGATTACCAGAGACAAAAGAGGAGTTAGGAGATACATTCTGGGCAGCAAAGGCTTGATGGGAGACAACAGGGTCTAGTTCTTTGAGGCGTTGCAACCGTTGCTCATGAAGCAAGAGTTTGGTACGAAGTTCTTCAAGAGATAGTTGGCCTGGATAGTGTGTAATGATGCCAACTAGTGTGTCATACTCTCTTCCTAACCCAAGAAGAACATGGTCAATAAATCTTGAGTAGACACTGGAGAGTTAATTGCCACAAGGGAGTCTGCTATTTTCTTGGCTTCTAGGAGATACTCATCAATAGTCATGGAATCTGATTTGCGCATGGTAGTAAGTTGTCGCTTAAGTTCTATTGATTTAGCTTGACTAGCATCCATAAAACGTCTTTGTAAGGATATCCAAATATCACGTGATGTAGGTAACAAGTGAACATCAACAAGGACCTCGTGAGACAATGTTGCAAACAGCCACGATCGCACACTTTGATCAATTCTGACCCATGAACGATAGAGTGGGTTAACTTGCTGGTTACCAGAGACATCACATAAAAATTGAGTTGGTTGAGGTGTAGAGCCATCTACAAAGCCAAGGAGTTCATGAGAGATCAACACGGAGGTGAATTGAGTACGCCAAGTGAGATAATCTTCAACGGAATTAAGCTTGATAGTCACCAAGTTAGTGACGTTTGGTGCAGCCAATGCCGCGGTAGAATGAAAAGGGGATGGAATTGTTGGTTCTATTATTCCAGCATAAGGTGGGAGAGAAGGCAGACCAATCTGTCCTATAGATGAACCTGGTCGAATACTAGGAGCAACAGAGTGAAGGGGGAAAGAGTGTTGTAATAGAGGCAAAGGAGGAATTGAAACAGATGACGAAATATCCGATATTGATTGCGTAGTTGCAACAGTTGTTGTAGGAAAAGGAAGCGAGACATCTGAAGAGTGGGGAGTAAGCGACTGGGAAGCCATAGTAGCGTGAAAGAGGTAAAAGAAAGTGGTAGGACAGTTGGATTGTACTGGACGTCTGATACCATGAACAGAGAAGTGATTTCAAGGCCACAAAGCATCTCTGCAGAGCTGTTCATATATATATATATATTGAATACAAAGGGTAAGGGAAGTAGGTAATGTAGTACAATACAAATCAAACTCTTAAGTCCTACAAGTACATGGACTAGGAGTCCTAATATTCAGAACCATAATCTTTTTAACATTTATGCTCTTCTATTTTGGTTATCCAACCCTTCCTAAGCCTCTTTCTACTGCCGGCATTCTAATGTTGGTCTGTACCATAACAGCGAGCACTTGAACCTTCCACGACTGTTTCTTTCTAACAACCATTCAATAAAAATGACGGTTTCTTTCTAAAGGAATTGGAATTATCTACAAGGAGGGCAGGGAATATGCAGATAACAAAAATACTCCCTATAAAATAAAGTTGTGTATGTTCACTTTGAGAAGTAACAAAAGGCATTCATTAAAGGACTGGTTGTGCATGTTAACACCTGAAAATCTTGTAAAGTTCATCAATCTCCGAGTCACCAGGAAATAGAGGTTGCTGGTTGACCATCTCAGCAAATATGCAACCAACTGACCACACGTCAACCGGAGTGGAGTAGCATCTTGATCCAAGCAGTATTTCTGGTGCCCTGTACCATAATGTCACCACCTGAAACAATGAAGTCAACAGTTGAAGGTAAAAAAAAAAAAAAAAAAAGCTCAAAATGTTAGACCAGAAATATGAACTGAGTATCTGCTTTTTAAATGATTGAGAGACAGAAGTGATAATTCGATCACTTTCTTTTTCAGCCAAACAAACAGACAACTTGAGCTATAAGTGGTTAAACAAAAACTTTAGAAGAAAAAGTTGCTCATTTAGAAAGGATGGACCAGATATTAAAGAGAGGCATCAGATGCAAAAACAATTTCTGCTCATAGCCTAATAACTACTTTCTGGTCAAGTTTGAAATGGAACAATATGAGACAATGGTAATACATGCAATAAGCCTGGTTTGGGGATTTTGTTTCAAAGAGCTAAAAACCATGTGCATACCTCATGAGTGAAAGTTCTAACAGGAATACCAAATGCTCTACCCAATCCAAAATCTGCAAGCTTTAACACATTGGTGCGTGGATTTAGCAGCAAGTTCTGAGGCTTCAGATCTCGGTGAAGAAATCTACAAGAATGACAATGCGCAATACCACGGAGCATCTGATACAAAAATGTCTGCAAAATTGGAGATATTACTTCATTGGCCATGAACATGAAGCCTGTGAACCTGACAACTTTACTGTTAGGTGGTGATACTTTCTCACATTGAAAACTCGGATAAAGATAATCATATATTTTAACTATTGTGCTAAGGGTGCATGTGCATCTCCTTCCTCTTTAAATAAGACTACTAAATAATGTCTTGACAAGAATCATAAAGAAGTAATGCTATCGATGAAGCAGCTAAATATAAGAACAAAAGCAACCTCCAAAAGAACATAGATCTTACTCACCTTTACAATACGGAGATCCTTGGAGAATTCAGGACATGAATCCATGTGCTTCTTCAAATCCAAGTCAAGATATTCAAAGACTAGATATAATCGCTTCTCGCTGTGAACCACATCCTGCAACCTGTTTCCGAATAATAGATAGTTTTTCGGTCTTAGAGAAGATATGGATAAAATTTTCAAATATAGCTTTTCCCACATATAGAAAGAACAACTCAGTATTGCAACCCAAGTTACTGTTATATACATATTTGGATCTACTCTCTAGTCTCTAACTCCTAATTCAGTCAGCAAAAGCAAGAATGCTGCTCCAGAAATGAACATAACCCAATCACCCACAGCATTATTCATAGTATCCCCCCTCTCTTATCCTCCTTCCATTTAGAGTCGTGATTGCACAAAACTGCAATTTATAGGGTGGACAACAGCTCACACCTACAACAGTACACCCAGGTTCACTCACACACATGTCACTAAAATGCTATCCCGAGCATATCTAAACTTTTGTTTTTCTGTTTGCCAATCATCACAGAAGCACACCAGCTGAAACTTGCAAGTCTTCTCACTCTCACGTTTCAACCACAATTAAATAGAGGATTGGAGCACATTGTGTTGTCACATGTTAAAAGAATCAACCGGCAAAACCGTAGCTTATACAATAGATTTATAAGCATAAACAAATAGCAGTTACACTTCCTTTGCAATCACAATCATATAATTCATATTGGTTCTAGATAAACTATAAAGACCATGTTATACCTCACAATGTTTGCATGCTGCATCTCCTTCAAAAGAGAAATTTCTCTAATAGCTGTGCTTGGCACTCCCTCATCTTCTTGCTCCAGCCGTATTTTTTTCAGAGCAATAATTTCATTAGTTTCACGAACACGAGCCTTGTACACTACACCGTACGTTCCTTCCCCAATCTTTTCAACTTTTTCATACTGCACGTACCCCCAATATTATCATCCAAAGAAACATACAGTAAATTAGAAGTGACAAAGATAGAGAGGAGTACTCTGTTACCTGGTCCATCTAGGTCAATCTGGATGGACTCTCTGAAAAGAAAAGCAAGATAAAAAAAGTTACATAAATAAGTAAAGCTTCAGACAGCAAAGAGGTAGTAAAAATATTTTCATCAAACTTTACAAGAGAAAATTATCCAACAATTAACATAATCATATTTTCACGACAATGCAAAAGTGAGCAACGTTTTCAAATGGCAACTTCACGATGAAAAAAACAAAACTCAGAAGGTTTGTTTTGTCGAGCTGTAGAAGCGAAACATATTTAGTTGGGGTGTGATGTAGTTGGTTATCACGTCAATTTGACACATTTTGTAGTTCTTCAGGTGATGTTTTATGCAAAGCTAATTTGTCCGATCCCTTTGGTATCAAGGCATGATTGATTAATTGACCCTACAACATAAAATACAAAGACAGCGTACGCTTTTCTGCAAGTATCATTTCAACCATATTTTCACTTTAATGCATAACTGAGCGAGGTTTTCAAATGGAAATTTCTCTGTAAGGAAACTGAAAACTTCCAGACAACACTCTTAAGAAAAAAGAAACATGATCCGTTTCAATGCATTTTCATGCTTTTGTGGATAGAGGAAAGTAACTGACTCAATCAACCAACTATGCCTCAATTTCAAATTTTCAGTGTGGGTTACATGAATTCTCTATACCCATTCCGCTCTATTAAGGCCTTTTTTTGTTAGGACGGTGGTGTTCGAATCAACTTGCGTGCACCTCGACTATTCTACCAGGTACCGATGTTATCAAAGACGAAAAGCACAAAAAAGCTCTAAGGTCCGTTGGGGCTTTAAGCGCAAATAAAGCGTGGGTTTTAATGAAAAGAGGCGCAACTAGAGATAAAGTAAAAATATTTATATATAGTCTAAGACCAATAATTATAAGCATGAATAACAAATATATGGACAAAGAAATTGAAAATAATTACGATAAAGTAAAATATTAATTATTTAGTGTCGCCTTTTCAGGATTACACTCGTTGGCAAGAAAAAGTATATCTTAGATTCTTGATGTGACACTGAAGCGCTCACAAAGCGAGGCGAAGCGCTCAACATGTTTTGAGCCTCGCTTCGGGGCTTAAGCGCGTTTTAAGCGCGCCTTTGACAACACTGTCAGGCACCTATTAACTCCCACCAGTTTAGGTACCAGGTAACTCTGTCTACCAACTGTTAGATAAATAGGAAGCAATCGCCTAGTATTTTTTGTCAATGCTTAAATTTGAACATGAAACATCGTTATTCTCCACCTACTTTATTGATCACTATGCCAAACCTTTGGGTGAATTCATCCTACTTTTTGATTATTTTTACAATGTCTATTGTCTCCTATCCATTCTGGGCTTGGAACTGGCTATTCTTTTCAAAGCTAGCATAGCCATAGGCCAGATTTAAAAATAGAAATATCCAATTTAATCAGCACACTATCAGTCGCAAACCACACCAAAACTCAAACAACAGAAGAATTAACGCAAAACATTAATGGACGCGGCGGAGAGGACAAAATCACCGTCGTGAAACGGAGGATCGGGAGATTAGAAGCCGCGGCGGTTGTGGCGGGAGGGAGAGAGCAAATGCCGCCGGAGTTGGACCAGTGAGGGACCGTTTTGGACTTAATAGTCAGCTTTACTCTTTACCATGAGTAAACTTTTTAAAATGTGAATCCACTCGGTATACCTGTTTAAAACTCCATATACATTTAAAATATTTGTTTTACATTCAATACTTACTTTATAAAATTTTATTTACTTTTTACAAATATCATTATATATTATTAAACAAATTCCACCTTTTAAGGGATTAGATTATCTCTCGCTCCAACTTGATAATTACTTATAACACTCCATCATCCCAAGGAATTAGTATTATACATTTTCACCAAAACATCTGAACCCCAATGATTTTTTGTTCCAAATAAACAACCCTCTCTATTTTTTCTTGTGGTACGTGGGTGCAGAAGGAAGAAGAATATGAAAATGGAGCATTTGTTTTGTACGAAACAATACCTCTTTGCCATTTATTTGTTAGATGAAGTGTTTCATCTTTTTTGTTTTTCTCTTATATCTATGTAATCAAAAGAAAAATTAAAATAAGATAAAAATATTTTAATTTGGGATACAATATCTAAACTACATAAATATTAGAATATACTATTCAAACCAATACACCACAGTATTCTAATTAAAATTACAATATTCAAATCAAACATGCTACACTATTCTAATTTGGAATATAATATTCAAATCAAACATACCAAAATATTTTAGTGTGCCATACATTATCCAAACCAAACATACCAAATTACAATTGATTAATGAAGAATATAGTATTCAAACCAACATACTATAATATTCTAATAAAGAATATAATACTCTAATTGGGAATATAATCTTCAAATCAAATATACCATAATAGTCTAATTTGGAATATAGTATTCAAACCAAACATACCACAATATTCTAATTTGAAATACAATATTCAAATCAAACATTATTTTATTTATATTTATTGAGTATATATTATTTTACTTGGAATATTAACATTCTTTAATAGTATACAATGATTAGTTTACTGTATTTTTTTATTGTATAGGGGAAGATAAACTTCTATAACGACAAAGGTTCCCATAGTAAAAAAATTGTTTAATGGATAATCTTTTTTATTCTTTAATTTTGGTCCAAATTTGAAACGGATGGAATAAGATTTTGAGTAAATTTTCTTTGTGTATATAGCTTCCTTTAATTTAGAAAACATATTTATTAGGTAGTTATTGTCCTTTAACTAATTAGTTATTGTCCTTTAACTAAATAGGTATGTGGAATAATTAATTGCTACATGTAATTTTTTAATTGAAGCATAGTGTGTTAAGGGTTCTTTAAGGGGGTATAGTGTGTATATTCCCCTTTTAAAAAATGGTATAAATATTAGTATCAAATAGTGTGTTTGCATTATTTTAAAAAAAATATATAAGTTGCTGGAAATTATGAATATTTATTTTATTTAGCTAGTTCGATAAAAAAAAAAAGTATGACTTATTGTGATTATGTTTCTGCCAATTACCAAATTATCTCATTGTCTCGGTCTTTCTCTCTCCCTCATCTATCGTTTTTTCTCTTCTATATATTTTTTCTGATTGTAGAGTGTCGTTTTAAAAAAGTCGATGAAGAATAAATGTCATTTGAGTAGAAAATTAAAATAGTTCAAATATAATATCGAATGAATTATAATGAGAGAAAAAGAACTATGGTCTTGTTATATTATTTATATAAGATAATATTTTAATTATTTTTAAAATTCTAAATATCTAGACTTACAACATATTTAAAATAAATAAGGATTTAAAAGGTAAGAGATTGATGCAACAACAAACCCAATTAATCCCACAAGTAGGGTTTGGGGTGGGTAGATTGTACGCAGACCTTACCCTTACCTTCAAGAAAGCAGAGAATATTATTTTCGGGAGACTTTTGGCTCAAAAAAGGTAAAAAATTAATGAATATTTTACTTTTGAATATTTGTATTTAACTTATACAAAATACTTTTGCTTCCATTTGCCAAATGGGGGTTAGGAAAAATAGGAATTAGCTCGGGGCGAGACATTCGTGAAATGCTCTTGGACTTACGTGAGCGCTCTTGTCTTACAAAGCTTACATCTGAAGCGTCCGGACGTATGCTTGGTATGTTTCCAATGCCATGCACACGGGCTCATCCCATAATTTTTGTGCAATTGTATGTAATTAGCTTTATAGGTCATCAAAATTTTATTAACAACATTTTGACTTGTCAAAAGCTCTCTTAATTAATTACATTATAAAAGTTGAAAACACTAATATTACATCATGAAAATGAAAAAAAAAATCATGAAAGTGAATTTGATAGAATCTCTAATAAAAATATTCTTCATGTTTTACCTTTTGTTAGGTCTTCATTTCTCTATTCTTTATATTATTTCTTCAAATATTATTTCCTTTACTTTATTTTGTTTGAAAATAATATTTTCATATTTGTAGGTTATGAAACTTATTTAATAGTTAGTGTTTAGTGAATAACAACTTCAATAACTATATTCATTAATGTTCTTTAAGTAATAGATTAGAGTGTTGAATTATTTTTAATTTATTAATATCTTATTGGAAGCACATAATACTAAATTGTGTAATGTAATTGTGAATTATTATCTTAAAACTATATTCACAAAGAGTTAATCTGTGAATATTTTACTAATTAAAACTATTACTAATATTTTACTCTTAGATCTGAAAGGAGTGCAAAGTGTTTCGAAACTCCACATAGGAGTTTGCAATGAACATCATTTTTTTTAATCGAACTTTTCTTTCTTCTTCTTTTCTTTTCCCCTCTTTGTAATTCTTGTTTTCTTTTGTCCTACATGGCTTAGAAATCTTTTTAATATGATTTGCAATGTTTTTTCTTAAGCTTTTAAACCTAAAAACGTAGTTTTCACGTATTATGATATGTCATTAATTTTCTTTTACAAATATAGTATACTACATAGTTTAAATAAAAAATATATAAATATTTAGTTGCTTTAAAGTCCTAAATATTAAAGAAATAACTAAATGATTATTGTCCTAAACATTAGAGAATTAAAAAATTATTTTGTCCAATATGAAATCTATTTTTAAAGGGTAACAAGGCAAATTAAATTTTGCTAAGACCTTTGTGTTTTAGTATAGATAAATATAAATATATAGATTTTGCTAACCATGAAGGCAATAGATTAATGTTGTACCCATTTTCTACTTCTCTTAGATACCCCTTCCACTTACGGCTTGTTTGGATGATTGTTACATATTGTATTGTATCGTATTGTTACTTTAAATACGATATTTATTTTGGTTGTTACTTAAATTTTATTGTATCGTATTATTAAATCTGTCGTTACGTAACGACGAAATATGTCACTTTATGTAACGACAGATTTGGTGTGGTTGCGTCGTTATCTTGTCTTTTTCTCTCATCTCACCCTTTATTATTATTAAATAATTTTATTTTATCATTTACCCTACCTTTTTATATAATAATCTTACCCCGTATCATAATTTTTTTTTATAATATTACAAATTTATTATTCATATTGCTGGTGTGTGATATCATGAAACAACAGCAAACGATACAATCTAACCAAACATTATATTCATCAAATGATACAGTACAATACAATACGATATGATACGTTATGAAACGATGCGTAACAACCATCCAAACAGGTTGTTAGTTAAATATGGACAGTTTTGTCATTTTATCCACACAAAAAAAAGGAAGAACCTGACGGCTCATGTGTATCGTCATCCTCTCTAGGCTCACATCAAAACCCTTGGTCATTAAAATAGTAATGACCAAGCTAACCCTCACAATAATAAAAAATAATTATTTTATTTAAAAGTAAACAAATATTTTAAATTAGGCATTTTGTAGTAACATGTATTATATCAAACTAAACATTCAACATAAATCTCGGATTGTAATCTTTACATTATTAATTCCAACATTACTAATTCTTTCACATTACAATCTTTACATTAATAATACATGCATAACAACAATAACAACAACCCAGTAAAATTCTACTAATGGGGTCTGGGGAGGGTAGTATGTACGCAGACCTTACCCCTACCCCAAAGGAGTAGAGAGGCTGTTTCCGAAAGACCCTCGGCTCAAAAAAAAAAAGACAAAAGGGAGACAATATTAGTATCACAACAACAATCATATGATAAATAGGAACACCATGAAATCCAGAAGAAAGATGCAAAGTAAAGGGAGACAATATTAGTAAATATTAGTATCACCACAACAGTCATAAGTAAAATAGGAACCTCATGAAACCTAGAAGAAAGATGTAAAGCAAAAGTGATAGCTAATAAATAGGACCTGCACTGAAAAGAGAAATAGTAAGCCACAACATTCCCACTAGTTATCTTAAAAAAAAAAAAAACCTACATGGCTAGTGCCACCATGTTACGAAGTAAGGCACGACTCAACTACCTCCTAACCTACAACCCTAATACTCGACCTCTACATCTTCCTATCAAGTGTCATGTCCTCGGAAATCTGGAGCCTCGCCATATCCTGCCTGATCACCTCTCCCCAATACTTCTTAGGCCGCCCTCTACCTCTTCTCGTGCCCTCTGTAACCAGCTGCTCACACCTCCGTACCGGAGCATCTGGGCTTCTCCTCTGAACATGTCCGAACCATCTAAGCCTCGCTTCCCGCATCTTGTCATCAATGGGAGCCACATGCACCTTCTCCCGAATATCATCATTCCTAATCTTATCTATCTTAGTGTGCCCGCACATCCACCGCAACATCCTCATCTCTGTTACTTTCATCTTCTGGATATATGAGTTCTTAACAGGCCAACACTCAGCCCCATATATTATGGCCGGTCTAACCACCGCTTTATAAAATTTACCTTTGAGTATCAGTGGCACTCTCTTGTCACACAGGACTCCAGATGCTAACTTCCACTTCATCCATCCTACCCCAATACGGTGTGTGACATCCTCGTCGATCTTCCCTCCCCCCTGGATAACCGAACCAAGGTACTTGAAGTTGCCTCTACTCGGGATGACCTGAGAATCAAGCCTCACATCCACGCCCACTTCCCATGGCTCAGCGCTGAACTTGCACTCCAGGTATTCTGTCTTCGTCCTGCTCAGCTTGAAACCCTTAGACTCAAGAGCCTGTCTCCAAACCTCCAGCCTCTCGTTAACACCGGCTCGCGACTCATCAATCAGAACTATGTCATCGGTGAATAGCATGCACCATGGCACATCCCCTTGAATATGGTGTGTTAACGCGCCCATCACTAGGGCGAATAAGAACGGACTGAGTGCATAACCTTGGTGTAGCCCCATTACAACAGGAAAATGCTCAGAGTCGCCTCCTACTGTCCTACTCTCTAGGAACCTTGTCATATGCTTTCTCTAGGTCAATAAACACCATGTGTAGATCCTTCTTCCTCTCTCTGTATAGTTCCACCAACCTTCTAACAAGGTGTATAGATTCTGTAGTCGAACGACCCAGCATGAATCCGAACTGGCTGTCGGATACAGACACCGTCATCCTCACCCTCGCTTCAACCACCATCTCCCACACTTTCATGATATGACTCAGTAATTTGATACCCCTATAATTGTTACAACTCTGGATATCACCTTTGTTCTTATACAATGGAACCACCGTACTCCACTTCCACTCATCCGGCATCCTTTTCCCCTTAAAAATAATATTAAATAACCTAGTCAACCACTCCAAACCTGCTCTCCCCATACACTTCCAAAATTCCACCGGAATCTCATCTGGCCCGGTCGCTCTGCCCCTACTCATCTTACGCATAGCTCCCACGACCTCCTCAACCTCGATACGCCTGCAGTACCCAAAGTCACGGTGACTCTCAGAATGCTCCAATTCGCCTAGCACAATATCCCGATCCCCTTCTTCATCCAGAAGTTTACGAAAGTAAGTCTGCCATCTCCTCTTAATCTGGGCATCTTCCATCAATACTCTACCATCTTCGTCCTTGATACATCTCACTTGGTCCAAATCCCGAGCCTTCCTCTCTCTCAACTTGGCCAACCGGAATAACTTCTTCTCCCCACCTTTTTCCCCCAATTCCTCGTACATACGACCATAAGCCGCAGTCTTAGCCTTTGTGACCGCTAGCTTAGCCTCCTTCCTAGCTGCCTTATACCTATCCATGCACACTCGCCTCTCCTCCTCACCTATGCTCCCCACTAACTTCAGGTACGCCGCCTTATTTGCTTTCACTTTACCTTGGACCACTTCATTCCACCACCAGTCTCCTTTGTGCCCACCAGAGATGCCCGTCGAGACCCCTAATACCTCTCTCGCAACCTCCCTAATACAGTCTGCTGTCGTTGACCACATAGTGCTCGCGTCACCACTTCTCCTCCAAGCTCCCATAGCCGACAACCGCCCCTCCAACGCTTGGGCTTTATCCTTAGTTAAGGCTCCCCACCTGATTCTCGGTCTTCCTCGAGTAGACCTTTTCCTCCTCTTTAACATAATACCAACGTCCATCACCAAGAGCCTATGCTGCGTCGCGAGTATCTCACCCAGAATCACCTTGCAATCCTTGCACAACCCTCCGTCGCACCTCCTGAGGAGGAGATAGTCAATCTGGGTCTTCGCCACTGCATTTTGAAAAGTAACCAAATGCCCCTCCCTCTTCTGAAAGCTAGAGTTCGCAATCACCAACCAAAAAGCCTTAGCGAAGTCCAACACCGATGTACCTCCTCCGTTCCTCTCCCCAAAACCAAAGCCTCCATGTACCTCGCCATAACCACCTGCGGTCGACCCAATATGCCCATTGAAATCCCTTCCGATGAATAGCTTCTCAGCAGGTGGAACCTGACGCACAATCTCATCTAACCCTTTCCAGAAGCGCCGTTTAACCTCCTCATCTAGGCCCACATGCGGCGCATAGGCGCTAACGATGTTTAGGGTTCACTATCCAACCACCAACTTAATAGTCATCAATCTATCATTCACTCGTCTAACCTCAACCACCGACTCTCTAAGTTCCTTATCCACCAAGATGCCCACTCCATTCTTACCTTTCTGGACTCCTGAGTACCAAAGTTTATACATGCATAACTTATCTTTAAAAAAACAATCCCTTAATGATTAATTTTATTAGCCACGCACAAATCTTAAGACATTTTTGATCGCTTTGCTGCCAGGGTGCAAAAACCTTTCGTGACACTTCGAATAGAGTGGTTGAGTGGTCCTTACCCTCCCCGAGCCTGAAGAAAGGAGACATCTTTGAAGAATACAAATTTCAAAAGTGTCATATCCTCTCTCGAATGTTATAGCATATTTAAGATTACAACAAAAATATTCATTTTCTTTTATAATTTCTTATCCAATCACACTAATCCGTATGAAGTTCAAACAGAGTGAATATTTCTCTTCGTAGATAAGATTTAAAAATTTGAGTATATTATTTGTTCAACTTTTTTTTTTTCATTTTTGCCTAATATTTGTTCTTGACTCGCATATTAACACGCCTCCCTCCCAGTGGCGAAGTCACATGGTCACAAGGGTGGTCAACCCTTCGTCGAAAAATTACGATGTGTACATAGGTAAAATATTATATTTTAGAGGTATATAACACATAATGAACACCCTTTGTCTGGATTATTTTTCACTTCTTTCAAATTTGAATACCCTTGAAAAAGTTCTTAACTTCGCCACTGCGCCCTCCCAAACCGTATTTAAAAAATAATTGAGATTTCAACTTCATTCAATTCCTTCATAAATAATTACGTATTTACTCCTAATTTTATTTCTATATTCCCATCTCGTTTTTAACTTATTCGAGGTAAAAATAGAGTTGTTCGTTCAATGATATTTTCAGCTCATTTAAATATGTGGAATTTAGTTAGAAGAATTGACCATATAGCCCACCATCCAACTATTTAAACTAAAAATAATAGAAGAATATATAATATTATGTATAATCTATGTATAAATGAATATACTCGTGTATAATAGAATAACTTCCGATTAGCTGCCTCTTCTTCCAACCAAATTTGGTCAAGGAAAGTACTTCACATCAATGAAGCATAAAAGCAAAACTATAACAATTACCAAACTTCCAACTAAGGGGCTAACTCGTCTGGACGATATTTGGTTGAAGTTAGAAAAAATTAAATATTTGAAGCTGAAGATGAAAAAGGGTATTTCGAGTTAAAATTGTATTCGGATTTGAATTTCCTTTCGGAAAAAAATAAAGTTTCGTGAGTAAAAATTATTATAAAACTGGTCCTGCAACTCTTTCCCTAGATAGCCTTGAACATTGATATGTAAATCATATTTCAGTATTTGCAAATAACATGAATATCAAATTAGAGGCTATTGTAATGTGTTGAATTGTTTGTGATTAGTACACTTGGTTAGATATTTACTAGCATGGCTTGTATTTGAAGTACATATATCAAGATTACCAGAGAACTCATAGTCAAAATTTTCATCAAGTTAAAAACAACAGCATACCCGGTGTAATCCTATAAGTGGGATCTGGAAAGGGTAGTGAGATGCAACCTTACCCCTACTTTGTGCAGATAGAGAGGCTATTTTCGATAGACTCCCGGCTCAAAGCTAACATGCATCATTACAACAGTATAGAGGAAGACATGGAGTAATGAAGAAGTCATAAAAGAGAAGCAATAACACATCGAGATAATAGTAAAACCGAATCATATGCAGCATGTAATTTTTCCACATAAATAATTCCAAGTTTGATCTACACTTTTGGGGAAATAAGCATACTCGCACTTCTCTTTACATCAAATTTCTAGTCCCAAACATGAAAATGTTACAACATAATGTAAAACTAGTAAAGGCAAAGGAGATGAAACCTTTTACTCCATTCCTAGGAAGGCAATTAACTAGTAACTAAACAATAAAAACAACAACAACAACAACAACAACAACAAATTCAGTGTAATCCCAGAAGTGAGGTCTGAGGAGAATGATGTGTACGTAGACTTTACCTCTACTTTGTAGAAATATTATTTCCGATAGACCCTCGGCTCAGCAATTAACTTGTAACTAATAGCCAAGAATAGAAGAGCTTTCAATACTTCCCTCATGGAAGGTCTAATGGAAGCTAAATTGCTAGTACACATCATCCCTAATTTGAAAACAGTAGTCATTGCTTTCAAGTTAGTTGGTTCTTTGATTTCTTCATCCAGAGCATCTTCAATAAGATTTCCTTCTTCACAGTGTTTAATTTTCTTGCCCACTGTGCAAGGTTCATACATTCATTCATCTTTGTTAACACGTTCCTTTCCGGTAGCTAGCTCCAGTTAGGGTATTCAAACCAAATCGGAAAATCGCACCAAATCGATAAAAATATCCGACTAAGTTTGGTTTGGTATTGAGTAAAAAAATCCGAACCAAACCGATATATAAATATATAATTTTATATATATACTTTTAAGACTTTATATAGAATTTTGTTTAAACGATGTCTAAAAATATTTAAGATCCTCTGTCACGACCCAAAATCTCACCTGTCGTGATGACGCCTATCTCAATACTAGGCAAGCCGACAATCTCAATAAGCCATCATATCTTCTAAATTTGAAAACATAATACTTAAATTCAACGAAAGAAATCTCACAATACAAATATAATCACTCCCAAAACCCGGTGTCACTGAGTACATGAGCGTCTAATATGAATACAAAGTCTGACTGATAAAACACTGTCTGTCTGAAAGTATAGAACAGTACAATAACTGAAAGAAAGAGAGACAAGGTCAGCGGACTCTAGGCAGCTACCTTGATAGTCCCTAACTAATAGCACTCTAAGATCTAACATTCGCCGTGTTCGAAAGTACCTGGATCTGCACACGAGGTGCAGAGTGTAGTATAAGTACAACCAATTCAATAAGTAACAAGACTAACCTCTGGGCTGAAAGTAGTGACTAGCTCGGCAGGTACAATCCAGTATAGAAATAACAATACAGAAATGTAGGCATGCTTTCAAGTTCAACAATTACTCTCAGTACAAATAAAATAGATCAATTCTCAACAATATAAGGAATATGACATCTCTGTATCTACATGCTAATGTACATACTGTATGTGATGCACCTTAGTGCAAACTCCGTATATTCACAATCTAAAATACTCAATCACTCAATATTGTATATGGTCAATCCAGCCCAGGGAAGGTCCATCACAAATATATATATGTATATGCATCAACTCACAGTCAGTCACTCAGTACTGTATAAGGCCAATCCAGCCTAGGGGAAGATCCATCCCCAAATATCAATGATTCGGACGAGATCCATGTCAAGGAAAAATTCACCCCTCAATATAAATGCTTCGGGTAAGATCCATGCCCAGGGAAGATCCATCCCTCTATATATATCTATGGCAAGATTCATGCCCAGGTAAGATCCATCCCATATATATATATATATATATATATATATATATATATATATATATATATATATATATATATATATATATCAACTACGCTCACTAGGGGTGTGTACAGACTCCGGAGTGGACCCTTCAGCCCAAGCGTGATATAAAACTATTATGGCCTGCTGCAGACGGGCAGACCCGATCCGTATAATAGTAAAGCCTATAAGGCATGCTGCAGGCGGGCAACCCCGATCCAGGACAATAAATCCTATAAGGCATGCTGCGACGTGCAACCCGATCCCATAATAACAAAGTCTATAAGGCCTGTTGCGGCGTGCAACCCAATCCCGTGATAATAATAATAATATATATAAAGCCGATATGTCCTGCTGCAGGCGGGCAGCCCCGATCCCATAAATATCCTCATAATGGATGATATGGCATGCTGCAGGCGGGTAGCCCTGATCCCATAAATATCCTCACAATGGATGAATATCAGTGAGTATGAAATGTACATTTTTTTTAAAACAATTAATTTAACAGCAACATGACCCCATGGTCTCAAACTATATCGGCACGTAGCCTAAACATGAGCTTTAATAGGGGCCTCAAATCGATTCCTCTAACACGTGGAAAATGTTCAGATAATAACCTTAATTTTTACAACTTTACAGAATTTATTCAAGTCACAATTTCAATGGTGCACGTCCACACGCTCGTCAACTATCGTGTGCGTCACCTCAAAACAATTTATATAACCCAATTCGGGGATTCATGCTCTCAGAACCAAGTTTAAAAGTGTTACTTACCTCAAATTGTGTAATTCTTTATTCTGCTATGCTTTTGCCTCGCGAATCGGCCTCCGAACGCCTCAAATCTAGCCACAGTTAATTCGATTAAGTCAATACTAATTATAGGAATTAATTCCATATAAAAATACTAATTTTTCAACAAAATCCAAAATTTAACTCAAAAATTGGTCTCGAAATCCGACAAAACTCATAAAATCCAACAACACATTCAATTACGAGTCCAACCATACCAATTTTATCAAATTCCGATAAACATCGACCTCCAAATCTAAAATTTTCATTCTTGAAAAGCTTTGCAAAAATCTTGATTTCTTCCTTTTATATCCGAAATAAATGATGAATATAACCATGGATTTATAAAATATAATCACTTTTGGATATAGGACACTTACCCAAGTCGAAGTCGTGAAAAAATCCTCAAAATCGCCCAAGAACCGTGCTCCAAAAATCCAAAACGAAATGAAGGAAATGACCATTTTGGTCCTTAAGTTTCTGTCCATCCGTCACTAAAAGTCTATTTTTCATCACTAAAAGTCCACACCAGGACTTTCTTGCACTAACAATTATATTTTTCACTAAAAAGGCTCTAACTCCATCATACGAACTCGGAATTCGACGATTCTTGTTCCTATGAGTCACAAATAATAATACGAACCTAATCGTTTAATCAAAACTCAATTCGAAGCTCATTTTCTCAATGTGATACCAATTTTGCTCGTTAAATAATTAACTCATGTTTCGCTCTAAAAACTCAATCGCGACTTGATGAAATTAGACCAATTTTTCTAGATCACTCCTATAATTTATTATCAAAATCCCAATACTCTCGAAATCGAATTTCGATCTCTAGAACTAAAAATGGACCTTTGGATCATTACATGCTTATGCTAAAAATATCAAACTCTTTCTCGACAACTTGTAGTGTATCAACCATAATTTCTTGTATCCAACTCCAACTTCCAAACGATTTAAATTTCTGAAAACTAGATACAAAGGGCTACAACTTTCATTTTTGGATCATTGCCAAATTCTTTATAGATTACGAGATATAAGCTTCAAAGTCAGTCCTCTGCAGCAGAAATTTCTGCGATGCACACTGATGTAGCCAAAAAAAAAAACACTAGCTAAAAATGGCCTAGAAATGGCCCGAACCCACTCTGAAACTCACCCGAACCCATCGGGACCCCATCCGAACATACCAACAAGTCTCAAACATATTTCGGACTTAGTCGAGGCCTCAAATCACATCAAATAACATTCGATGCCGAAACCTACCAAATCCCAATTCAAGCCTATTCAAAACTAACAAATGCCAAATTCTACATTCGATGCTCAAACCTACCAAATCAACTCTATTGACCTCAAATTTTGCACACAAGTCATAAATGACATAACAGAGCTGTTCCAATTTCCAGAATCGAATTTCGATCCCGATATAAAAAAAGTCAACTCCTCGGTCAAACTTCCCAACTTAAATTTCCTATTTTTGCCATTTCAAGCCTAATTTAGCTACCGACCTCAAAATAAATATTCGAATATACTCCTAAGTCCAAAATTACCATACGGAGTTGTTGGAACCATCAAAATTCTATTCCGGGGTCGTTTACATATAATTCACCATCCAGTCAATTATTTCAACTTAAGCTTCCAAAATAAGAATTGTTCTTTTAATTAAATCATGAATCATCCGAAAACCAAACTTGATCACCTTTGTAAGTCATAATACACATTTCAAAGGTGCTCGAGACCTTAACCACAGAACAGAATGCTGGTTCTCAAAATGATAAGTCGGGTCGTTACATCCTCTCATTGGATGTAATATTTAATAAAACTATAAAGTCCATTCATTTTTATTTACTTTAAATAATGGATTATATAACTTTCTTATTAAGTGTTATTGAAATGCTTCAATCATCTCTTTGTTCTTTTATATTCATATGTCAAAACTTCTTATATCATTTTTGAATTTGAAGTGGTATTTCAATAATCTAAAATTACATAGAACATATCATTATTTAGGTGTCATATTGATTTTTATGTTTAATTATTAAATTCGGTTAAACTTGAAAGGGTACATCAACCAAGAATCATTGTTAGACGACTAAGAAAATAAATTATTACGTATTACTAAAAGTAATTCTCCCATAAGAATACTTTAATAGATCATGTGTTTGTTAATTTTTTTTATTTTTAGGAAACATATATTCACTTACCAAAACTTTATCTATAACTTTAATAAAGTAAGATTGGAATAATATTCATGTAACAAAAAACCCCGAAAAATAGACAAAATCGAACCAATCCAAACCGATATAATTGGTTTGGTTTGGTGTTGATAAAAACCCGAACCAACCCGGTACATGTACACCCCTAACTCCAGTAATGCTACTCCAAAGCTATAAACGCCGCTCTTTCTACTTACTTTAGTTGCATAAGCATACTCTAAAAATTTCAAGGAATGAAAGGTCACACCAACTTGAAAATATAAAATAAAGAAATACAAAGGGAACATTATGAAAAACTCACCGTCCCTAGAGGCGGATCCATGATTTTGGAATGATGGGTGCACTATTATGAAGAGATGGATTTGGTTTATATATATATTTACGATGACAAAACAAGAATATGAATTTCAATGTGTTGACCCGGAGAATTTGAAGAATAAACCAAACAAAAAATAAATAAAGAAAATAAAAGGAACTTAATTAATATGCAAGAAGTGATACCAGACACTCCCATCAATCATGGGTGTGCCCAATTCTAGAAAAAGAAAGGAAAAACCAACAAGATTGAACATAAGATTTGAACTCCAGCCCCACTCAGAAAGGTGCACAAAATGACCATTGAATCATATGATACTTTGAGCTTGGGTACGCACATATATATATTTAAATATATTTTTAATATAATATAATATTATTATACATGATCTAGGGAAGAACATGGGTTCACATGCCCTGGTTCGATTGCGTGATTATATTACTAATGTTGTCCAGAAATTGAGTCCATTTCGTCCACCATCTACTTCACAGCATCACTAAGGCAAGCCTAATTCATTAACATAATATGTGAATTGCGATAAATTCTCTGTACAAAAAAGGGCTTTTCCGGTAGCAATCATTGCAACTCATGAACCAACTCATTTCTCTTAGGCAGTAAAAGATGGCAAGTGGAGAGAAGCAATGAAATATGAAATACAGGCGCTAGAGAATAACGAAACATGGGTAATAGAGGATCTGCTTCCTAACAAAACGGCTCTCGATTGAGGTGGGTTTACAAGATAAATTACAACTCTGATGGAACAATTAGACACAAAGCCCGACTAGTTATTCTCGGGAATCATCAAGTTGAAGGGATCGACTATAATGAAACGTTTGCCTAGTTGCAAAAATGGTGACTGTACACACATTTTTTGTTGTACTAGCGACAAATAATTTGGAGTTACAACAAATAGATGTATATAATGCCTACCTGCATGGGGATCTTCAGGAGGAGGTGTACATGAAATTGCCTCCTGGGTTTCGAGTTGCAAGTCCTGGAAAAGTGTGCGTACTTTGGAAGTCCCTTTATGGGTTAAAGCAAGCGCTGAGGAGTTGGTTTGCTAAGTTATCAGGTGCCTTGGAGGACTATGGGTCCAAGTATTCATACTTTGATTGCTCTCTTTTTACTCTGAAAAAGGGTAAAGTTCGAGTAAATGTCTAAGTGTATGTTGATGATCTCATTATCTCTGTCAATGAGCCCGAGGCTATCCGGGAGTTAAAAACATATCTTTGCAAATGCTTTCACATGAAGGATTTGGGTAGATTGAATAATTTTCTGGGAGTGGAAATCTCCAAAAGTTCGGAAGGAATCTTCTTGAACCAACAAAAATATGCCTTGAATATTATCTCAGAGATTGGGTTATTAGGTGATAAGCCCATGGGAATGCCTTTAGAACAGAATCATCGACTGCATTAGCGAGTGGACGGGCACTTGATGACCCCGAGCGCAATTGTCGTTTGATAGGTTGACTTAATTATTTGTGCTTCACTTGGCCGGAACTGTCCTACATAGTTCATATTTTATCTTGGTTCATGCATCAACCAAAAGAGGAGCATTGGAATGCATCTTTACGAGTTGTTTGCTACTTGAAAGAGAATATGTGACAAGGTATTTTATTGAAAATCAAATGTGATCTACGTTTCTATAGATGATGTAACTCCGATTGGGTTGTTTATTCTTTGACTCAACACTCGCTCACAAGTTAGTTTATCTCATTGGGTGACTCACATCTTTAAAGACTAAGAAGTAACATACTTGTAATGACCCGACTTGTCGTTTTGAGTATTACAATCTCATTTTTCCATTTACTGCTCAAATTGTGCTTACGATTGTTATTTGACTTGCTAGGGTAATTAGTTTGGGTCCGGCGAGATTTTAGAATGATTTGGAACACTTAGTTCCAAGGTTTAGAACTTAAGTTGAAAAGTTTAACCGGATATTAACGTATGTGTAGCGACCCCGGAAAATTTGTTCTAAGAAAATTAAAGTTTCGTGGTGCCGAACTAGGCTTACATATTTGAGGTTGAAGAAATTTCTCATGGCAAGCTTGCTCATCGTGGCTTGGATCTTTTGGGTTGAACAATGCGCCGGAGAGTAAAGGAAAAATAATTTCGGATCTTTTGAGTTGAACAATGCTCGAACCGAATAATGGCCGCAGAGTGAATCAGAAGTGGGGCAAGTTTGGAGATCAGGTTTGCGGCGCATTATGCGACCGCATACTAGTTCTGTGGTACATTATGCGACTACAAAACACGTATGTGGGCTACATAATGACCGCAAACTGAAGCAGTGTTGCACAGTTCCGGAGGGCATTTTTGCGACCCATTATGCGGGCCGTAGAAGCATTATACGGTCACATATGCGACCGCAGAGTGTGTTTCAGAGCTTCATTTTTCTGGTTTTATAAACCCGACCCCATTCTTATAAAACACTATTGGGGGTCATTTTGAAGGGTTTCATATGATATTTTAGAGAGAGGTGAGAGTATCTTAGAGAGAGAAAGTGAAGTCCAAGCCATTTGTTCATCAATTCTTGTTCAATGCTTGAAGATTTCACAAGGATTTTGCTAAGGCTTAAAAAAGGTAAGAATTTCTTTCCCCAATTCTTCAATTTCGAGTTTGGGTAAAGATGAGTGATTAGGAGTATGATTCTTGGGTGTGCAAGTATTATTTATACATACAAATACCAATAAGGTTTGTGGAAAGATTGTTGAGTTCAAATGGGTAAAGATTGGGTTGAAAATGGTAGAAATTTTCAAAGACTTTAATTGAAGATTTGAGGGCTGAGTTGATGTCAGAATCTGGTAAACATTATATGGTTGGACTCATAATTGAATGGGTTATTGGATTTTATGAGTTTCGTCGGATTCCGAGACGTGGGCCCCATGGGCGATTTTTTAGTTAAATTTCGGATTTTGTTGGAAAACTAGTATTTTCATATGGAATTAATTCCAATAAATTGTATTGACTGAATCGAATTAATTATGACTAGATTTGAGACTTTCGGAGATAAATTCGCGAGGGAAGGGCATAGCGGAGTAAGAAATTACACAGTTTGAGGTAAGTAACATTTCTAAACTTGGTTCTGAGGGTATGAATTTCCGAATTTGGTGTTATATAAATTCTTTGGAGGTGACGCACACGATAGGTGATGAGTGTGTGAGTGTGCACCATAGAAATTGTGACTTAAATAAATTCTGTAGAATGGAAAAATTAAAGAACCGTGTAATTATCCATGTATCCTCCACGTATTAGAGAAATTGAGATGAGGCTCTTATTAAAGATTATGTTTAGATTACGTGTCGATATTTTGGGGGCCATGGGGTTGTGTTGCTGTTGAATTAATTATTTTTAAAATGTACATTTCACACTCAGTCATATTCATTCATTGTGAGGATATTTATGAGATCGAGTTGCACGTCGCATCAGACCATATTGGCTTTATATACTTTATTATTATACGGATCGGGGTTGCCCGCCTGCAGTAAGCCTTATAGGCTTTATTATTATATGGATCGGGGCTGCCCTCCTGCAACAGGCCTTATAAGCTTATTTATTATACGGATCGGGATTGTCCACCTGTAGTAGGTCATATCGGCTTTATATTACACTTGGGCTGAAGGAGTCCCTCCGGAGTCTGTACACACCCCAGTGAGCGTAAATGATTATATATCTTCGGGATGGATTTCCTAGGGTATGGATTTGCCTTACTTATTTATATTGTGATAATTTTTCCCTGGACATGGATCTTGTCCGTATAATTTACATTTGGGGATAAATTTTTCAGGGCTGGATTGGCCTTATACGGTACTGAGTGACTGACTATCAGTCGATATGTGTATATATACGGGATGGAATATCACTAGGCTGGATTGGCCATATACAATACTGAATGATCCAATGAATTGTGACCAGTAGTACATGAGGTCTTTCCACTGAGATGTCATATTCCTCATATCATGCAGTATTGATATATTTTTGCTTGTACTGAGTTTAACTATTGAACTTGAAAGCATGCCTACATTTTTGCACCATTATTTATGTACCGGACTGTACCTGCGGAGCTCATCACTACTTTCAGCCCAGAGGTTAGTCTTGTTACTTATTGAGTTGGTTGTACTCATACTACACTTTGCACCTCATGTGCAGATCTAGGTGCTTCCGGGACACGGCGACTGTTAGACCTCAGTGTGTTACTAGTGGGAGACTATCAAGGTAGTTTCTTGGCGTCCACTGGCCTTGTCTCTCTTTCTTTCAGTTATTGTACTATTTTATACTTTCAGACAGTGTTTTATCAGTCAGACATTGTACTCATATTAGATGCTTATGTACTCAGTGACACCGGGTTTTGAGAGTATTTATTTCTGTATTTATAAGATTTCTTTCATTGAATATAAATATTATATTTCAAACTTAAAAGGTATGGTGGTTTATTGAGATTGTCGGCTTGCCTAGTATTGAGATTGGCGCCATCACGACATGTGAGATTTTGGGTCGTGACAATACCGTCCCTCGATCATCTGTAGAGGCTGAATATCATTCTAAGGCAATGACAATCTGTGAGGTGAAATGGTTGAAGGAAATTTTATCTAGTTTGGGAGTGACTTGCACTTCCCCTATTCATCATTTATTGTGACAGTCAAGAAGAATTGCATATAACAAAGAATCAATCTTTCATGAATGAACTAAACACATTTAAGTGAATTGTCATTTTATTCGTGACGAGATTGATAGTGGGAATATTCGTACTAGCTTTGTGCCTTCACATGAGTAATTGACAGATATCTTTACGAAGTTATTAGGAAGATCTCAATATGTTTTCTCTTGTGCAAGTTGGGCATTTGTAATCCGCATGCGCCAACTTGAGGGGTAGTATTGAAGCGTGTGTATATATTTGTGTATGTTTATGACTAGAAGAGTTTTCCTTTTTCATATTTGTTAGGACTAGTTTTTCATATTTGTTAAAACTAAGGTTTACTATTGGACTTGTATACATATTCTTGTTAATCAATAGTACGCAAGTCTTTCTATTTCACACTTGGCCACCGTTGGCCACCGTGTGCTGTTGTGTTTTGGCAATCTCCAATTTAATCAACACACTATCAGCTCTGACCAAACCAATATTCAAATAACAGAGGAGTCAACAAATTGAGAAAATACGATAACTCTATAAGCGTACAAAAGTTAACATCCAAAGGCAACTTATCCCCAACCTAAACTTCCTATAAATTAGTAGAAATCATAGACATGTTTCAGAAGAAATCACACACACACATACATACATGAAGCGGGTAGATTTCATGGTAAAAGCAGGAAATGTGGGTGGAAAAAGAGAGTCAGGCAAACTGTGTCACATTCACCTTGACACGGCCGAGAGAATCGGAGATGAGAAGATACTAGGTCTACGTCGAGAGATCGAGAGAGAGAGAGCGCGCGCAAATGTGGCCGTAGAGCAAAACTACAGCAGTTTTTGTTGTTAACTTTTCTACTGCTTGCTACAAAGCACAGCTTGGATAAATCAATAACAAATAAATTGATTTAATGAAATGAAACGACTAGTTTTCATATTTGACACTATGCAACTAGTAGAATTTTATCCCTTCCTATGAAGGACGATTAGTAGCTAAGAGTAGAGGAACTTGCACTACATCCTTCATTAGAATCTGTCTTTTAATAAAACAAAATAATAAATATTATACACAACTAATAATAATTATATCAAGATTAAATAACCAATTGTTCCATAATAAATACTACATCCAAACCAAAATCCATGGTTAATAGTATATATTCCAACAATGATACGACTAGTAGAATTTTATGAAGGACGATTAGTAGCTATGAGTAGAAGAACTTGCACTACCTCCTTCATTGAAGGTCTAGTGGAAGCGACCTTGTTAGTACACATGAGCCCTAATTTAAACACTTCACTCATTGCTTTCAAATTTGCTGGTCCCTTGATTTCTTCATCCAGAGCATCTTCAATAAGTTCTTCTTCTTCAACGTGTTTCCATGCCCGCTGTGCAAGGTTGATCGCCTCATCTCTATGAACAGGTTCTCTTCCGGTAACTAGCTCCAACAGCACAACACCAAAGCTATAAACGTCGCTCTTCATACTTACTTTAGCTGTATAAGCATACTCTAAGAATCAACAAATGAAAGCTAAGGTCATGACATGACAAGTTTAAGATATAGTAACTAGAGAAAGACAAAGGGAATAATTTCATTTTCAATCTAAAGTGTACCTGGAGCCATGTAACCAAAAGTACCAGCAACCGCAGAAGCAGTCTCAGTATCTCCACACTTGGCGAGGACTTTCGCCAGTCCAAAGTCTGCAACCTTTGCGTTCAAGTCGTTATCCAGTAGGATGTTACTTGATTTAATGTCTCGGTGAATAATGGGAGGAGAGCAATGATTGTGCATATAGCAAAGACCACGGGCTGCTCCAATTGCAATACGCAGCCTTGTATCCCATGTCAAGACTACATTTTGTGCTGGACTGATCATGACTAATGATTCACGTCCTTGCTTAGGATGCAACCATTTGTCTAAGCTTTGATTTTCCATGTACTCATACACTAGAATTTTTGAGTTTTCATTTGAAATGCAGCAAATTAGCGTAACAATGTTGACATGTCGAACTCCACTTAATGTTTGAAGTTCTGCAAGAAACTGTTTCTTCAGACTGTTGTCCAATTTTCTTTGGTTGCATATTCTTTTAACAGCAACATGACTTCTATTTTCATCAACACCAATTCGATAGACGTTTCCAGATCCTCCACTCCCAATCAAGTTCTCTTCTGTTAGATTCAGTAGAATTTCTGATCTTGTGAAGTTAGTGCTTCGAAAAGGAATGAACTCCCATTCATCGATCTCCCGTGTCTTCTTCCAAGAACAGTTGGATAGAGAGAGTTTTGAATGCTTCAAAATGTAGCACGAAAGACAAACTAGAACAATAATTACCAAAACTCCGACGACTACAGGGGCTATGATTATTGCTTTGTGTTTGTGGTGCTTTTGATTAGTACATAAAGGTAGATATTTAGTAGCGTGGCTTGAGTTACAAGTACATAGATCAAAATTACCAGAGAAGTCATAGTTAGAATTCTTATCATATTCTAATGGGATCTTTCCAGATAATTGATTCCAAGAAAGTTTTAGAGCAGAAAACTTTGCCTCTCCAATTGGAATTGGTAAGGTGCCATGAAGTTGATTGCGTTCAAGATTTAAGTCGCTCAAATTTTCAAAACGAAAAAGCCAATCTGGAATTGATCCATTCAGATAGTTTCTTGACAGATCCATGTATACAAGACTGAAAAAACTTGAAAATGCTTCTGGGATGTTTCCGATCAAATTTGAATTTACAATCCTAATGTTTCTCAAATTCTTCAACTCTCCTAGCTCATCTGGAATGGTAGCAAGCTCAAATTTCTCCATGAATGATATATCTAAAGTCTCAAGGTTTGAGAGATTTCCGATTTCTCGGGGTATTGAACCTTCAAAATTGTTGCCTGTAAGAAACAGACGTCTCAACTTTGAAAGCTGACCAACAACTCCTGGAATTGATCCATTCAGATAGTTTTCTGACATATCCATGTACTCTAGACTGGAAATATTTGAAATAGCTACTGGGATATTTCCGATCAAATTTGATCTCATAAACACAAGTTGTCTCAAATTCTTCAACTTACCTAGCTCATTTGGAATGGTAGCAAGCTCAAATTTCTCCATGCTTGATGCATCTAAGATCTCAAGGTTTGAGAGATTTCCGATTTCCCGGGGTATTGAACCTTCAAAATCGTTGCCAGTAAGATGCAGATGTTTCAACTCTGAGAGCAGACCAACAGCTCCTGGAATGGCACCATTGAAAAAATTAGAACGGAGATTTAAACCGGTTAGCCTAGACATTCGATGAATGTCCGTAGGCAATGGTCCCTGGAATTTGTTAAAAGAAATATCAAGAACTTTCAGCTTTGAGCAGTTGTATACAACTGTTGGAAATGCTCCTGATAAAAAGGTTGATGCAAGTATAAGATGTGTGAGATTTTTGAGTTTACAAATGATTGGTGGGATTGCAGCAAGGTACTGGTATTCGAGATTTATGCCTATGATAAAACCACGAGAACAAGAAATCTCTGGCCAAGTGCAAGGAGATGAACTGAGATTCCACCGCTGTTGGATATCAGATGTATTTCCCAAATAGCTCTTGAGCTTCAATAAGATGGGTCTTCTCATCTTCTTTTACAACAGTGGTTTGAGAATTTGCATAAACAAGTACTGAGAAAGTAACAAAGAAAATGATCATGAGATAATGGTATTTGTTCATTTTCATGGATCCTTTTCTTTTCAAAAGTTTTGCCAAATCTTGATTAATTTCTACGGGAAAGGGAAAAGAATGCTTCAAAAGCTTACGGTGATAGAAAGTGACTGGTCACAAGTTGCAAATGAATTGAATGCTTTGCTCTGACTAAGATGTGGTCGAGAGACAAGTAATGAAAGAGAAGTTCGGGCACAAGTTAATACAGTAAAACTTACAGCTTGTTTGGATATCAATGGCGGAACCACTCATTGGCAGGAGAGTCAATTGACAATCTTTTAGTCGTGAATTATACTTCATAAATAGGTTAAATATTATATTTTTATACATATATATATATATATACTATGTGTTTACTCCCATTAATTTTTTCATATGGTTACTTATTTATATTTTGACTCTCCTCAGGGAAATTCTGGTTCCGTCATTGTTGGATGGTTGTTATCCATTATTTTATAATGTATTATATTGTGTTGTTTTATGAATACAACGTTTGGATATATTGTATTGTTTGTTGTTGTTAAATAGCATTTTGCAGTTTGGTTTGACTGCAGTAAAAGCCCTTCCATAAATCAAGTAAAGCAACTAATTTAGGCCTCACATTTGTGGAAGCCTCATTTTTTGTTATACCTAATAGGTTATGTATAAGTTTAAAAAAAGTTCTTTGAAATGCAAATGTTTGATTTCTTTCTTTAACAAGTATAGAGAAGAAGGATTTGCAACTGTTATGATTTCTACCAAGAAAATTGCACTTGAAATGAATATCGAACCCGAATTTTGTAAGAAACGTGTGATATATATATATATGAAGTAACAATTTGATGAGAATATTGATAATAAAATCTCAAAATCTTTCGAAGAGTCCTTTGGAGTTTATTAGTAGACAAGGCTATTTTTATCACTTCAAAATAGATTTGAACAATTCGAAGCATATCAAAATATTTTTGGTATTCTATTTAGCGGTAAAGTGAGTGGGTTGCTCTAGTGGTGAACACCCTCCACTTCCAACTAAGAGATTGTGAGTTCGAGTCACCCCAAGAGCAAGGTGAGGAGTTCTTGGAGGGAGGGAGTCGGGGGCCTATCGGAAATAGTCTCTCTACCCCAGGGTAGAGGTAAGGTCTGCGTACACACTACTCTCCCCAGACCCCACTAGTGAAAATATACTGGGTTATTGTTATTGTTGTTGTTGTATTTAGCGGTAAAAATTAAGATTACTAGATGATGAAAATTTTAAAAAATATTGTCTTAATCTTGAATGTTCCGTAAATCATAATAACCAATTTGATATTGATGGAGATTTATTTTCGGAATTAAAAGTATTAAGAAAAATAGTACAATTAGAAGATAATAGTTTAATTGATACACTCGGTCAAATAAAAAGATTTGATTTTTTTTTCAAAGCATATATTACTTATGGAATAATATTAATAACTCATGTTACTGTCGCTTCAGCGGAAATAAGTTTTCAAAATTAAAATTGATAAAATCTTACCTAAGATCAACAATGTCTCAAGAAAGGTTAAATGGATTAGCTAAAGAAATATAGACTTCAAATAAATAAATAAATTTTTTAAAAAAAGAAAAAAAATTTAAGGCCCTTTATAAAGTTTGGCTTTAGGCTACAAAAATCGTCGGGTCGCCCCTGTTTGACTGTATTGTATTGTATTGTATTGTAATTGGTAAGTTTACTAAAATACTCTCAATTATTTAAATATTAAATTTATCAAGAATTACGCATAAAAATAATTTAAGAAACCTCTTTCTACTAATTTATCATCAAATATGTCTTATAAATAGGTTAAGCAATTAAAATTCATTTGGTAAATTGTATCACTAGCAGAACAAAAAAAAGCTTAAAGTATCGTGTGTTTCTATGATTTATATTTGGTGAAATACATAAACGATTTTTTTAAGTTGTCCGCAACAATGACACCTCAATTGACTCATTTACTATTTAGACACTTCAAATGATTATTAAGTGTAATAACTAAATATCCGATTGGAGCATACTGATGTGTCGAATAAACCAATTAAAGAATGACACGTGTAATTTATAATTATAATATTTGACTAATTAACAAAAATAAAAAAGGACCTTTTTCCTTATTTTCAACCAGACCATGCCTCCCCCACCCCCACCCCCCACCCCATAAGGTTGTGGTGGTATGTTCATCCATAAAGTTTAGCAAAAAATTGTGCTCTCTTTTGTGATTGGTTTTGGGATAATATTCTGGTTAAAGCATCAATTTTCAGAGGGTTCAATTTACTCTATTGAGTACTGTTGTAAATTTCATCTTAGGCATGATTCTTCTACCGTAATGGTATGAAATTTGATTTATCCAATTAATTATAACGACAATGCTTGTGATTGATTGTATAAGTAATTGTGACAGTATATCTCGGAAGAAATTGTGTGCATATTTTATGTTTTTCCCATTTGCTGTAATTTGAAAGAAACTTTTTAATTGTTCATGTTTTTTTTTATCAATGGTGAGAACTTGAAGAAGAAGAAGAGGTATGAAGTTAAGGCAAGTGGGGTCATTATAAAATAGGGTTAATTTAAAGAGAAAAACTTAGAGTCCGTTTGGACATAAGAATTTTTTTACTTTTTTTCTAAAAAAATTCACTTTTTCCCGAAATGTTTGGCCATAAAATTTTCAATTTTCATTCGAAGATGAATTTTGAAATTTTTTGAAGATTTGAAAATCTCTAAAAAGTTATTTTTCAAAATTTTGACTCATATCATTCACAAAACTTTAAAAACAACCCAAAATTATATTCATGTTCAAACACAACTTTAATTTTCAAATACTATTTTCACTTGAAAAAAAAAATCACTTTTTTTTTTAGTTTTAAAATTCTTATGTCCAAACGCCCACTTAATTTTGAAGGCGCACTTTGTCATGTCACCGTGAGGGATTCATGAGTCACACTTTAGTTGAGAAGAGGTGTCTGGTCATTAGCATAATTGAAATGTACATCTGATCATTGAGGACAACTTAAATGGGTCGTTTATGTATTTCGACTTATATTTTAAAAGAATCCAAAATTACTTTCCCATTTTTTTTATTATAACTCTGGGTGGCAGGGTCAACATGCGCGCACCTCGACTAATTTTACGAGGTACCTGTTACCTTACATCAACAAAAGTACTGAATAACTCTATCAACTGAGTTGGTTGGACAGATAGAGAAGAAATCACCTATCTCTTTTATCATACAAATCTTCCTCTCTTTTGTTTTGTTTTGTTTTGTTTTTGTTCAACTTAATAAGTTCTTGTACGCAATAATTCAACTTGAGATGAGTTGTTCTTTTGCCAAACGCTTCTTTTTTACCCTTCTGGAAGTATAATCGACCAAGTACGAGTTCAAGTGAATTCATAACTTTCGATGTGGAGCATAAATTTAAGTATAAAATGTACTAAAATTGCAACAAATAGCGGATTTAAACCCACAACCTTATAAATATAATGAGTTCAATGCTAAAAATTTCAAAAAATTGCATGGTCACCCCCATTTAATCTATACCCACTTTTTAAAAACGTTTTAACGTGTACCTACTTTTTAAACAATTTCAGACCTCTTCTTCGGGTGACAATGATTTTATATGGTATTTGTGAACATATTTTAAAATAGTTTATGATGTTTTACAGTGGTGAGTTGTTATGACGCTTTATTTTTACTATTGCTTAGGGTTTCTTCTTCTTCTTTTTCTTAATTGCAAAATGAATTCGTTAGATTTATTGTTGTTTTGACAAATTGATAATTGGGGTTTGTTCCTGTTGATATTTGGAAGCTATATTTCAAATTTGAGCTCATTTGGAGTAGTTTATATATTAAATCATATATTTGATTGTTATAATTCGAAGAATAAATTTCTGTTTCTGGACAATTTGCACTTCAGGTCTATTTGACTTTAAGTGCATGAAAATGTTGGTTGCACTTCAGACCTTTTGGCCTTAAGTGCATCTGAAGTGCAATTTTTCACTTTAGACTTATTGGCATAAGTGTAGCAAAACGTTTGTTGCACTTCAGACCTTTTGGCTTAAGTTCATCTAAAGTTTAATTTTTCGCTTTAGACTTATTGGCCTTAAGTGAAGGAAAACGTTTGTTGCACTTCAGAATTTTTGGCCTTAAGTAGTGGAATTTTTTACTTCAGACTTATTAGCCTTAAGTACATGAAATCATTGGTTGCACTTCAGATCTATTTGGACTTAAATGCATCTGAAGTCCATTTTTTTTATTTCAGACTAATTTTTTTTAACTTCAGACCCGATAAGTCTGAAGTTGATCGTAAAGTGGGTACGTGTTGCAGCCAAACGCACACGCAAGTATACGCGATCGTCAAGTAATAAAGTGACTAAAAGTCGGATGTCGAACCCACGAGGACTTGTGATTAACTATTAACTAAATTAGACTATCCTAATTATCTAAACAAGAATTAAACCTAAAAATATTTGATTCTAAACTAATTAAATAAAAAAATATAAATAATGAACTTTGAACAGAGAAAGAGCAGATTTTTATGATATCAATGTAATAAAAATGATCTAGGGTTATGGGCTATCTAACAATCCTATTGTATTCTTCAATTGAATTGACCGACTAATTTATCTAGCTTATTGGTTGACAGGGTTAATATTGCTCATAAGAATCTGTCGAGTTCTTACTCGCCTATTCAAGCTAACCTAACGCCTATGTGTCTATGGAGTTAGAATCAACAAGAACGCATTTATAATTGCTGTAAATCAACCAAGCAAGGCAATTAGGTATATGTCTATCCTAACCACGAATCTGTTTCCCGATGCCTCAGTTCAAGAACTTGCTCTACTCAATCTTATATGCAATCTAGAATTCTCACTTTCGAGTTCAATTCTAGATTCGTAGATAGTATTCAATTGGTGATCAAGCAATTAAATAATTAAGCACAAGATTGAATAAATAAACCAATATGATAAACCAAGAAGGCAAAATCAATATCCGAATAACAATAGTCATGAAAGAACCACAACCCTAGAACGTGAAGTTTAGCTCCATATAGACATGGTAGCCAAACAACAAATCATACAAAGAAACATAAAAAATACTAAGTTTGGTGAGAGAAAGATGGAACTTGATGAATTTCGGCCTCCACGACGGCTTTGTGCTTGTGTTTTTTCTCTCAAAACACCCCCCCCCCCTTCCAAAATAGGTTTAGGACCCCTTTTATACGAGTTGGGAGTGTGTATGACCGAAATAACCAAGTTCCGAATGAAATAGGACTAGTCCCCGCATTGAGCGTCCAGGGCAGCGCTAGGCGCCCTGGCCCTGGCGCTAAATCCAGTAAGTTTCACGTTTTCTTAGGCGTTCTTTCAATGCTGCCTAACTTTTCAATCTGCTTCGTTTCTCATTCTTCTACTAAACTTTTCATTTCTTTGCAATTGTTTCTTTTTTCTTCTTTTGTAATATTAAACTTTAATTATTATATATCCAATAATTAAATAATCATGAATTCATTCTTGTAATGTATAAAATACAAATAAAATCTCTACTTTGCTTCCAATTTCACCTCCAAAGTACCTACATATAAAATAAACTCAATTAAGCACAAACATAGTATAATTTAGCATTAGAATACTAAAATATAAGGTAATTAATGCATTAAAAATATATAATTATAGCCAGACATCACTACCCCACACTTAAACGTTGCTCGTCCTCGAGTCAACAAACAAATTACTCTATCTTTGAGCACTCTACACCAATGATCATGGTTGATAGCAATAATTAAACACTAGCATATGCAATCACATACACTTCCCTTTACTTATGTCATTCTTCAAAAATATTCAAACAAAGACAACATGCTCACAACAATCTAAGCCTCAAAAACCAACTCAATGTCACAATGCACTCATGGCTTGAACACCCAACATCATAGAAAAGTCTCATAATGTTACCTATCCCTCGTGAAACCATGTGCCCTCACAACAAAAGCAAAGAGAGTAAAATCAATCCACACATTCGAATCTCATGCTCACATATATCAAAGAAAATCGCTCACTCTCACAAAAGAAGTCATATGCATGTAATTGGTACCACAAGCTTGCCCTTAATGTAAATCTCTACTAATATAAGCTCGCTCGATCTAAAATTAATTAGGATTATTTTATGTTTGTAATGTGGGCTAAGGGACGGGTAGGATATATTTTAGGAATAGTGACTCAACCTCCTAAGCAATTTAACACATCACCAAATAACTTAAGCGCAAATTCTTCAACACCACTTCAATTTCACTAATAATATCACACCCAACAATATTTTCTCTTTCTTTAAGCACTACTTTAATTCATACCCACTAGCAAGAACAAGACAACAATTTATTCATCTATATTTTTCTTTCTTTTTTCCCAGATTTTTCTCTTCTTTTTTTTTCTTTTTCAATTTCCACTAGTGGTGTATTATTTTACAAAATAAGTGCACCCTTCTTTCTTTCATTGGTTCCACTCAAAAGTCACCCCACACTTAGTCCCTTCTTACTTCTTTTAGTGCTCATTTCACAGTTAAAGTGTTTTAAGAGGTAAAAGGATCAAAACAATATCAATTAAGAATAAAAAGGGTATAGACTTGTAATGTGGGTGCCAAATAAAAGTCTATAGGCTCAAAAGGGTTAACTAAGGATCAATTTTTATTTGTGATAAGCAATTAAGCTCAAAAAGATCAAAGAAAGCCTAAAATCATTTTTCAAACCAAGCATCACCTAAACTTTCGCTTCAACTCACATACCGGGCAAGTTCTAGACACAAGTACAAAAACATGGACTACACAAAAACCTCACCACACATGGCACATGCCTCACTAAGGACGGTCACATTCCGACTCTCAAAAGATGCAAATATTCACGAAGCCACGAGATATTAAGCATTAAGCGCAAAGTGAACACAAGTCAAGAAAACGAGAAATAGTCGTCACAAAACATGCTATCCAACTAAACAAGGCATCATCAACAATTTAAAATCATAGGGAAGATACTACACATGCCAAAACCTAAATATGATACTATCAAACAAGTCAAGAGCCCCTGAGAATCTTATATTTCTTCTTCCATTTATTTCCTAAACTCTAATCTACTCTAAAAGGAAAACAAATTACCCGGTTCAAACTACATCCCATGGAAAAGAACCGAGGCACAAAGAAAAACCACGGGGGATTATTGCTACAAAAAAAAATATGTTTTTGGATTTTTCTATTTTTTAATTTTTTTTGTTTAGACTTTAATCCCTCAAAAAAATTATCTAGGAGATCCATCGTCGGGAAAAGTCCAAAAATAAAATTTCAATTTTTTCTCAATTGTTTTTCTATTTTTTTTCTATTTTTATCTTTTTTAATTAAGGTACTAAAACTACTACTACTACTACTATACTACACAATTAATTCTACTAACTATGCTATTAAAAATAAGAAGCTAGCTAACAATAAAAAGATAAGAAACTAACAGTATAATAATATAATACTATAGAAAGAATAGAGAATCTTTCACCCCACACTTAAAATTTTGCAATGTCCTCAATGCACACTATAAATAATAAGAGGGTAAAAGAGACTTCCTGGTAGGCCAAAGGCCGAAGCAATAGCGGCTCACGAGTTACTCAGACTTCCCCCATGCATCGTCCTTTGTGCGGGTACCTCACACTAGTTCCAATAATCTGGCTTGCTTTTGCACACTTCCAATGACTTTCGTCCTATGCTCATAATCCTACAAAATAAAACAACACTACAAAAATAATAAAAATAATAAAAGAAAGCAGTAAAGTTGGATTGCCTCCCAACAAGAGCCTAATTTAACGTCGCAGTACGACTTGAACCACTTTTTGCCTCCACCTTGAACTTATGAATTGTACCCCTAACAAGGCATTCAGTCTATGGCTATGCTCCTTTGGTGGGGATACAAAAATAAACAGGCCAAGTAATAAATTTTTCACTCTATACTTCTCGGCCTTTATATGAGAAATATAATTTTCTCTATGGCACGACAAATTCAAGAATGTAGACATTCTCATCCTCACTCTTTGACTCCCCTATAGGCTCATATGGTTCGATTACTATCTCACTATCTAAACACAATGTGAAAAAATGATTGGAGTGAGGTCTAATGCGCCCTAACTCATGAATTATACTACTATTTACATCCCCGTTTATACATACACTCAAGTCTCCCAAATTAATGTTATCTACTCCCTTATATGACTCTAGAGCACTCTTCTCAACATTGGCATCATCAAGAAAAATATGGTCTAATGATTGGTATTCTTGTTTTAGCTCCTCAATTTGGTCTAGAATATTTTTTTCACCTTCACACAACTCATCATTAAATTGTTAGGCGTTTCACGCATCAACCTTTGCACTCAAATATGCATCCAAGTTATGCACAACCAAGCCAAAATTGTCAATTTTATGTGCAAGCTCATCTCTCTCCTTAGATCAGTTACTCACCAACGTTGTTAGAAGACAACGTCGTTCCGCATATTCCCTTAATCGAGAATATCCGTCCCAATACCAACCCTTACTCCCATATTCAAATTCAGACCTCCCAGAGTTCAAGTCATGACAAGTCCAAAAAGACGGGTCATAAAAGTCTTCCGTCAACCAAGCGTCTTCATCAATAACCTTACCTCCGAATATTTCATCCCCAGATGTCATGTTGAAAGAACTAGAAACACACTAAGAGAAAGATCAAATTGTTATAAAAATAAAAATATTTACAAAAAGGAAAAAAAATTAGTAAAGATAAAACTAGAAGTCTAATCTAGAAAATAAGCTAATTCTAAGTCCCCGGCAACGGCGCCAAAAACTTGTTGCAGCCAAACGCATACGCAAGTATACGCGGTCGTCAAGTAATAAAGTGACTAAAAGTCGGATGTCGAACCCACGAGGACTTGTGATTAACTATTAACTAAATTAGACTGTCCTAATTATCTAAACAAGAATTAAACCTAAAAATATTTGATTCTAAACTAATTAAATAAAAAAATATAAATAATGAACTTTGAACAGAGAAAGAGCAAATTTTTATGATATCAATGTAATGAAAACGATCTAGGGTTATGGGCTAGCTAACAATCCTATTGTATTCTTCAATTGAATTGACCGACTAATTTATCTAGCTTATTGGTTGACATGGTTAATATTGCTCATAAGAATCTGTCGAGTTCTTACTCGCCTATTCAAGCTAACCTAACGCCTATATGTCTATGGAGTTAGAATCCACAAGACTGCATTTATAATTGCTGTAAATCAACCAAGCAAGGCAATTAGGTATATGTCTATCCTAACCAAGAATTCGTTCCCCGATGTCCGAGTTCAAGAACTTGCTCTACTCAATCCTATATGCAATCTAGAATTCCCACTTTCGAGTTCAATTCTAAATTCGTAGATAGTATTCAATTGGTGATCAAGCAATTAAATAATTAAGCGCAAGATTGAATAAATAAACCAATATGATAAATCAAGAAGGCAAAATCAATATCCGAATAACAATAGTCATGAAAGAACCACAACCCTAGAACGTGAAGTTTAGCTCCACATAGACATGGTAGCCAAACAACAAATCATACAAAGAAACATAAAAAATACTAAGTTTGGTGAGAGAAAGATGGAACTTGATGAATTTCGGCCTCCACGGCGGCTTTGTGCTTGTGTTTTTTCTCTCAAAACATCCCCCTCCCCCCTCCAAAATAGGTTTAGGACCCCTTTTATACGAGTTAGGAGTGTGTAGGACTGAAATATTCATGTCCCGGATGAAATAGGACTAGTCCCCGCATCGAGCGTCCAGGGCAGCGCTAGGCGCTGGCCCTGGCGCTAAATCCAGTAAGGTTCACGTTTTCTTGGGCGTTCTTTCAATGCTGCCTAACTTTTCAATTTGCTTCGTTTCTCATTCTTCTACTAAACTTTTTATTTCTTTGCAATTGTTTCTTTTGTCTTCTTTTGTAATATTAAACTTTAATCATTATATATCCAATAATTAAATAATCATGAATTCATTCTTGTAATGTATAAAATACAAATAAAATCTCTACTTTGCTCCCAATTTCACCTCCAAAGTACCTATATATAAAATAAACTCAATTAAGCACAAACATAGTATAATTTAGCATTAGAATACTAAAATGCAAGGTAATTAATGCACTAAAAATATATAATTATAGCCAGACATTAGTACGCTTGCAAACATTTTTGCAAAGTGGGTATAAGTTCAATTGTGAATTTGTGACCCCAAAACCTAGTATAAAGGCTGAACCCATATAGTTTAAGTTCTGGATCCGGCTCTGCTCCAGACAAACATAACATTGTAGAGTTAATATCCTGTTGTCAAAACCAAACACCAACAAAATCTTTGCTGGAACCTTTACTTCATTTTCTGTAGATTACACAGACCAAAAATGTCAACCTTTTTAAAGCCAAAAGAAATTATTTCAATCTAACCAAAGCTCAAATATTCAAGTATAAGCCATTCCATTATAATAATCAACCAATAGGTCAATGACAAAAGCTCACGAGGAAAAACAAAGAAAAATGTTACAATGACTGCATATAGTTGATACACAGAAAGATCGAAACTCTCCCCCGTACAGCACACAAGACTTCTTCACGGCCTCAATTACGTAGGATATTAATACACTGCAAAAGGATTTAACAAAGTATAAGTTGATAAAAAGCCGAAAGAAATAGAGCAAAGGGGTGGACTTGAGAAAGAGGTAGTCAGACATCTCTATAACGTCCATTCTTTATAACAACACTTCATTATAACAACCAAGTTTTTTTTGGAACCATTTTTCATGTTATGTTATAATTTGTGTTCTCTAACTTCTAGCAGCCAGAAAATACTGGAATTAACGAAGCTACTATAGAGAGGTTTGACTGTATAAAGAAAGAAGTAGTCGTACTAAAACAGGAAAAAAGAAAAGGAAAAAGATACCGAGGGGGGAAAGGAAGTTAGAGATCAACCTACTAGTATGTCTAGAGACCTTGCTCAATGAGATAGTCACCCAGCCTTTCGACAATCATATTGCACTGCCCAGGAGTCATCGGCTCGCCATATATTCCAATGATCAAAGCCTGGTTGGTCTTCTTAACCGTGATACCACCGGGACCCTGAAAATATCGAGGATGAAGACAGGATGACAAAATCACAGAAGGCCAAAAGTTGCAATGAGAGGACTTCTCTACCACATAATCTGATCTAAATTTCGGGGTATCTCGTGTGAAGCATTGTGCAATCTACTTTCATGTACTACAGCAGGGAAAATGCCAGCACAGAAGATCGACACCACTACAATGATCTTTGTTAGATAATTAAGTAAATACAATGTGCTTTCCCCGATGGTTCAAACTTTTAGATGAGATGATCACACAATTCCAGCATGGCATCAAGCGGGTAGAGATCCTGAGTTCAAATCTCACCGTCAAGCATTATCAAGAAAAAATTTCACGTGCTTGGGCTATGAAAAAGAATCAGACCCACATGTGAAGAGGCATGTTGAGACATAATTAAATAAATAAAAGTGTATTCTCTCTAGCAGCTTAATCTTTTCGATGAGATGGCCACACTTCAATAGTTTTTATTCAAATTGGTCTTATAGATCTAAGTTGAAACAAATCTCTCATCTTATGGCGAGAGGCAGTGATAAAAAAGCAAAAAGAAAAAAAAAGGTGTTGTATCCAAGACACTTGCATATGGCTAAAGAGAAAGAAGATTCAAAAATTTGTTTGAGCACATCAAGAGGTACAAGTGAGAGTTTATTAAACTTTCCTGCCTGCTTTAGATAAGGATATTCAAATATATTGCAGAAGGAGACTACATGAAATGCAATAGTAGGAACCCAGGGCCATGTACCTTTTTGCCTCGTATAACAGCTCCTGCCTCTCCTTGAATCACCATATACTTTGTTCCCCCGAGATGTAAACCAGTTGGAGCAAGTGTTCCAGGTTCCGCAAAGTCATTCATTATGGCTGTTATTTCTTCTGGTTTAAACTGCCACAAAAAAGAACACAATTAATGACAAGCTCACCAATGCTTGTCAGTGCAACTCTATCTCGCGCCCAAACAAGCCGTTGCCCACAGGAATGGTGTTGGGAAGTTTATAAAATGAAAATTTTTATAATATTAATATCAAAATGAAAAAAAATTAACCCCAAAGAACCGGGGGGGGGGGGGGGGGATGTTTATTCTATACATCCAAACCATGAAATTCACCATTAAAAACCACATTTTTTAGCATGCAATTCAAACACAAGTACAAAATTACGAACTTGAGAAATAATAATTATCAGGACTTTCTCTTCAAGAGGATACAACCCAACTCATGCTCAATCAGTAGTTTTCCTATTATATTGCCTAACAGTTGCAGGAGACTAGTTTTGTATAAATATAAGTCATAGAGGGAGATATCAACTTCTACAAGTCATTGCAGGGATCAATGTGGAACTTCTACCAGCCTTCCCGAGCATGCTGACAGTAAACTGCACAAGCGAGCAGCCTTTAGTGACACACTCAAAGGCTGAACTGGACTATTCGGATGAGTGTTTAAGGTCCCCATTAGCGAGTAAAAGAAATCTATGGGTAGTTCATAGCCTCAGTGCTAACATTGGGTGCAAAAAAGTGCCGGAGGCTTGACATAAGCAACGGCTTTGCCCTGCGAGCTATTTTTTGGGAATGTCAAACAGTAAATACCTCTGTGGCGATTGAGCACTCGAGACACCACTCCAAGAGTCTCAAGTGTTGACTTGTGACCATGGGCTTAGATTTGGGCCATTTGGTTTTACAAGCAAGAGTCCATCGGCCTAAATGTGCATGCTGCGCTATGCTGGATAATATCTTTGTTACGAGGACAACGTTTGCCAATGCTATGAGATACTTGAAGGCATTATATGATGGACACAACTATACACCAGCCAAGATTTAAAACAATTTCTCTAATCCTGCAAAGCATCAGTCGCGTACGCCATGACAGACACAAGGCTAGTGTCAAGCTTAAAAATTGGACTCTGTACGCATGAGCGACGCTCAGTGCCACGCGTTGGACGAAAATGATCTTAGTCATCTCAGCGTGCACACGTAAGTGTGACTAGCTTACAAGATGCGCGCCAAGAATATGCTAACTAGCCAAGGTTGAAGCCTTGACATGAAACGAGCTGCACAATTGAAGCTAAGCCTCCAAGTCATTGGGGCAAGACCAAGATGAGGTGGGCTTCACCATAGGCATAAGGTTGTCTTAGAGGGTCTCTAAATCACACACTTACACGTGGACATACAAGTTTCTAAAATTAGAACCTAACACTCACAAAAAATTACTAACAGTACAAAATTGCTCAACACGAGTTGCACCACATATCAACTAGCTAAAAAAAGTAAGATAACAAATGTTAAAGCTTAAAGACTATTCATAATAAAATCCATACTTGCTTTAGAAACAGTTAAAGCTTGACCAATTACATAAACAGATTCGAGAATCGTAATACTGGATGCTGATACACCCAGTCACCCACTACCTTCTGCTTGAGTTCCATACTAAACGAGATAAATTCTAAGATATTCATATTAGCATTAAATTCCCAATTATCTAAATAGAAGTACTCCCTCTGTCCTAATTTATGAAACATTGTTTGACTGAGCACAGGCATTTATTTATGTGATCTTGTTTCACTGAACACAAAGTTTAAGAATGAAAAAATAATTTTTGAAACATGTGGCGTAAAACAAGTCGTAACTATTGGGGTCGGGCGGATCTATGCATGGGGTTGGGGGTGGCGCGCCACTCGGTCTCGGATACAACAACAAGAACAACAGACCCAGTATATTCCCACATGTGGGGTCTGGGGAGGGTAGTGCGCATCAAGACCTTACCCCTACCCAGAGGCGGACCTAGGATTTGAGCATAAAAGGGGCACCACTGTATGCTAATCACTAGCGATAAATTAAATTCAACGTGCAACTCTTTGAAAACTTAATATTATGATGACTTATCGTTCAAGTATAAATAAAAAGAAGTTCTAAAGAAACAGAAAACACTAAACAGAGAGAGATTCCTTCGCAAGATGGATGCTATGGAAAGGAAAGGTGTTTGATTAAGCATGTTTCACACTTTAAATTTCTAATATTTTATTTAAAAAAAGGTATGTTTAAATTATCAAAATTTACTAAAGAAATCAAGATTATGGGTATGTTAATAGTCAAAGAACTGAAGAAGAGTTTCAAACTCTTAGTTGCCATTGCCGAGTCAGGGTCAAAGTGATTGTTGAAGAAGAATTTGTATGTTTCTATTTGTGGAGCGATAAGTTGAAATTTGAGGCTTTTAATTTTAAGGTAGGGATTTGAAAGAGAATAAAATTAATTAGGTTGACTATTATGTATTAGTACTAAGCTATAGTTGAATTCAAAAAGAAGATAAAGTTAAATTAAAGCAATTTGCTATTAAGTTTAAAAATTGTTGTATTCCAAGAACTAAAACAAAAAGGAGAAAAGGCTGAGAGGGGTTTCAAACCCACGTCATCTAGACAAGAAGCGAGCTTAAATCCCCAACGCAACCACTTCTCCATCCGCATTTTTTGTGTTTGGGGGCACATCTTAAATATTTAAGGGGTCCCATATATATGGACAGATATATACAACATATATATACAGTAATTTTTGCTGAGGCTAACAGGGTCCCGTGACCCCTCAACCCATAACGTAGGTCCGCATCTGCCCCTACTTAGTGAAGGTAGAGAGGCTAATGCAAAAGATAAAATCTTTTTTATATATACTAGTATTTTTCTTAAAATATCCTACATAAACAAGGAGTGGCACCCTAAGTCATAAAATCATTGCAGGTGCCATGGTTTTTGCGCTGAAATCCCACATGCTCGACCAAAGATCGAGACTCCCTGGATAATGGTCCTAGTTCTTCCTTTGTTACCTTTCCTTTCTTTCTTTTTTTTGAGAAGGTAACATATTTGTATATTAATATATAGGCTTCACTAAATTTGTGAAGTCATCCATAATTACAAAATGAGTACCCAAAAAGGAAATTAAAACACTTATAATCCTTGTGCTTCTCACAAGGAATCTAGCACATCAAAAATGAATTCATGATCCTCCAAAAACTTTCCTTTACACCAAAAATAGAAGAGAGCTAGACATTTCATCTTCGTCTTTTGGATGTTTCTGGATTTGTCTTCAAAATATCTCTGATTTCTCTCTTCCCAAATTGTCCACCATATGCACGCTGAGACAATTCTCCATCTCTCTTTATAACTAGAAAGACAACCCTCTTTATTCCAGCAAGCTAGAACATCAAGAATTCTTCCCGGCATTGCCCATAAAATTCCCCTAAAACTGATAAAAATCCTCCATATTTGAACAGTGAATTTACAATGCAAAAAGAGATGACTGATTGTCTCCGCCTCCTTTCCACATAAGTAACATCTAGAGCACAAGTGGAAACCTCTCTTAATTAGATTATCTTGTGTTAGAACCGCTTCTTTTTCTAGTAACCATGTAAAGCAAGCAACCTTGTAAGGGATTTTTACTTTCCATATCATCTTCCATGGCCAACATCCAACCTGGTTATTAGACAGGTTGAATTCCTTATAAGCAGACTTAACAGAAAACTTCCCCTGCTTATTCCCTTGCCATATGATGAGATCTTGATTAGAGTTGATTCCACTTAATAGCTCCAAAGTATTGTAAAACTCTATTACTCTATCAATCTCCCAATCATTTAGAAGTCTTCTGAAGGTAAGATTCCAACCTTGATTAGTTCATGCCTCATCTAGCGTTGCTTGTTGTTGATGATTTAAAGTATATATGTCTTGAAAAAGTAGCTTCAACGGACCTTGGCCTAGCCAATTGTCATCCCACAAGGAAATCTTCCTACCTTTTCTTTATGCTCCTTTTCTAAATTTCTTTTATTTTCTTCATCTTTGTTATTCACTTTTTTGAACAATTCCATTTTTATTATTTATATAAATTGTATATCTGCTTCCTTTATCTTTTTCTTTTTCTGGATCTTCAAATTTTATTTGGATGTAATTTTAATTATTTCTCTTTTTACCCATCTCATGTTATTTTATTTAGAAAATTTTTAGAGTGATGCATTAAAGAGATAATATTAATCAGCCACATATAAATTGAAGTGACGTATCACACATTCGTTTATACATAAAAAAAACCTCTCAAATCGAACCAAAATGGATCGAATCGAACCGAATAAATCCAAAACGAATCAAATCGACTGAATATACACCCTAATTCAATCTCCTTCGCTAGTGGTCGATTTGCATTAAAATAGTGGCACCGTAGCCATCAAATCCTGGATTCGCCTCTGATTAGTATAGCTATGCACCTGAGGGCGTGGCGTGGTGGCACATGAGGTGGACCGAGAACCATGAGATCACATGCTCAAATTCCAAGGAAGCAAAAAGACTAAAGGTATTTTTTTCCATATGTCCAAGCTTTGGGATAAAGTTACCCATACCTATATTTGTGGGAGGTAGTATGCAGCCCGTAAAACTAGCCGAGGTGACCGGACACCACGGTTATGAACAAAAGTTTATCTCTGTGGCTATAAATATCTTATGTTAAAGTTAAATTATTTTTAAACATAGAGATGTATCAATTTTTGGGACTACTAACTATTGACTTAAAATTCTAAAAAGAAGTGAACCCAAGTAAAATTAAGCCAAAATTAGATGTTGGTATAGAAAAAAACCTGAGGGAAATTGTTGGATTGTGCCCAAACGGTACCGTCTTGGCCGATAATAGCAGCAGAAGTGAGGTAATTACACATCAAATGATCATCAACATACGTTTGCCATGACATCTTTAAATTTCCTACTGCTAATTGCTACTATTTCACACAAAAACTTTGTTCAAGATATGTGAAATGGAAATGGGGTTGATAAATTGATGTGTTTTTGTACAAGTGGCGTTGATATTAAGCTTGGATACTGTCACTCTTGTTTTCTTTAATGTACAATGGGTATGGGTATGGTCCTTTTATTTTTTAGCTGTCTGTTTTTCAGTGTTTGGTGCAGAATAAATAGTATAGATTCGGACAGCTAATAACATCCTTCCTGATAAAATCTGACTCGAGTCAAATTCTATTCACCATTAATCATGGAATTTTTTATATATTTTCATTTGTGTTTTTATAATCTAAATTCATGTCGAAAAGTTTTACTTTGAACATTTAAGGTGTAAAGCATTCTCTATTAAAAAAAAAAAATTATTCCCACGAATTATGAATTGAGGGGTATTTGCCACTCCACATTCACTATAATACTCCTACGTAATTTTTATAAATTTTATAAATTATTTTTTTATTGATCTCCTGGAAAAAGTTATATGAGTAAAATTACAAATATGATGGACTATAAAATTTAAACTTCAATCACTATTTTCCAAAGAATCATTTTTTTCTATTCAAATTTTAAAAAGTTATGTTTACCAAATCTTCTGTATTATTTTTTTTTATTGATCTCCTGTGGAAAACAAATTATACGAGTAAAATTACAAATACAATGGAATACAAAATTAAACTTCAATGATTCAATCATTGAAATTTTAAAAAGCTATGTTTGCCAACTTCCTCCTCATTTCCTTTGATTTGACCATCCCAAGTTATACTATAGAACAACTAATGCCTCAAACCCCCAACAAAAGTTAGTCCATAACAGATGATGCCTCTCAAGTATCCTATTATTCTCATTAGTGCACCACAATGGTTTTGATTAGGATTATCTACTCAATCAACCACAACATGTGCAATGTCATAACAAGTAGTATTATTTGTTATATGCAATAGATTACCCATCAGTAAAGAAGATTTTACTCCACCGAAGAATAAGTTAACACATGGGCGATGAATTGAAATGAGAACCCCATGAGGGACCAGGGTCCAAATCCTAGCATAAATAGAAATCCGCTAAGTAAAATAGCCGAGGTGCGAGCCAACTGATTCGGACATTAGCGTGTGACATAGTGATCAACAGTGAAATGAAAACTCAGAGTCCAGATCCTAGCATAGACAGAAATCCGCTAAGTGAATTCGTCACTACGAGCCAACTGATTTGTACACCAGCGAGAATGTTATAGGCGTTGATCTCGGTTTATACATTGACACCACGCAGTTTTGAAGCAATGATATACTCAGATAAGCTGATTGCAATTCATATCAAAACAAACTTATGGGGTTTGGTTGACAAGTAAATTGATAGATATGATTGACCAGATTGCTGAAGAATGCCAGGTACTCACAACATCAAGTTGGAGAACAAAAGTGCACTTTAATGTTGCTAGAAGAGACAATTTTTTTACAATTTCAAGAATAAAAATCTCACATAAAAGTAGCACACTCTTCCCATTTCAACTCCTGTAATCTATACAGTTACTTGTAAGGCAGCATGGTCATCAAGAATTCAAGCAATCATCCACCACAAGGATACATTCAATCTTTACAGCATTCGCTTCTTTATTTGGCGATTATAACTGCCAAACACCAAATGACGATTGAAGTATGTGTCAGTGAAAAATACAAGATTTCCGCTACATCATGATATTCAATCCCATTGGCAAAATAACTATGAATTTGGTGTCAATTACATAAAGTTGTTAATACTCAATACATGTCCTTGAAAAGAAGAAGAGTTCTATATTCAGTTGGCATCTTGAAAGAGTAGTGAGAAAGAAGTCGGATGAATGCAATACGACCATTTACGGGGAGTTCTTGTTTACATTCCTTTAGTGGGGTTCCAGGGGTTGAGAAAGAAGTGAGGTAAGGTAAGTCTTGAATTGTGTTTCAAGAGTTGGAAAGGAAGCAGAACGATTGAGGAAACAATGAGTTAGGAAAAGGAAGCAGGTTAGCAAAGAAAACAAGCAAACATGGAGGTATATGATGGCTTCCACTACACTCATGCCATATATAGGCAGAAATTGATTAACTTCCACGAGAAAACAGGTGAAAATGAGGAATGTGAAATGGACACTTCCATTTTAATCTTGCTTAACCTACAACTTGTAAATATGTTTGTATAACAGCAGCTTCATATAATGCTAAGTTTTATGTGGAACGTTCTTTCCTTCAAACAATCGCAAAATCTATGAGCATCATTAAATTGAGCTGATAACTAATGGAAGTGCAGGAGTTGAACTCCCTCCGTCACAATTTGTGAGAGCACTCTTTCCTTTTGGTCAGTCCTAAAGAGAATGTCATACTTCATTATTTAGAAACAATTTAACTTTAAACCTCCCATTTTAAAGTTAATGAGATGATTTACAGCCGCACAAATTTCTATGGCTTATTTTAGACCAAAAGTTTCAAAAGTCCTCCTTTCTTTCTTAAATTTTATGCCTAGTCAAACACCGCTACATAAATTGGGATGGAGGGAGTAGTTAATAAAGCATATTATACCACCCACTTATGCCCCTCCGGGTCAAGAACGCTGTTTCTGCAAAACCCACAAAAGACAACCAAGACACAAACAATTGAGCCAAAAACTAGAAGTTCTTTGGAGAAGCACTGAGGTATAGCATTATTAATTTATAACTGGCCGATTAAAACAGTACCCAATCATTTTTCCTGCAAGTAGATCAATTGTAGCTTCTAAATCAGGATATATGTTAAACAGGGAGATGATGATTTCCTAGTCTCAAATACTTAGCTGCTATGTTGCATGGACTCTCCAAAACGATGCCGCACCCGTGTCGGATCCTCCAAAAATACACAAATTTTGGAGGATCCGACACGCGCCCCACGACATTTTCAGAGAGTCGGAGCAACACAGCTTAGCTGTAATCATAAGAAAGAGAGAACAAGAAAATGACCTCTTCAAAGAGCCATTTCAGCCTGCAAAGCAGCAAGTTCATCTTCTTCTGCTTTGTTCTGCTGGGCAGCAGGACGCACTTGTTGCCTACCAGCGGGCAGATGAATAGGTGCAGAAGGGGCAGTTGTAGCAGGCTGAAGGAGTTGTTCTTCCAACTCAGCTCCTTCTAGTTCTTCAAGTTCTGCCTCCAACTCATCCTGCAAAAAGTAATACAAATTATTTTCCAGAAACAGAAAGGAGATATTATAAAAGAACAAAGAATTGCCCAAGTAGATACTTCATCAAAATCAGCTGCTGCACCAATTGGTGTAGATAATGCTTCCTGAATCATTTTCATATTCTCAGTCTGCTCGTTGATTTCATCCATTGTTTTGTCAACATCGTCAATATTCCTGAACAGAAAAATTAGACAGTATCAGGCAAGAAAACCTCATTTAACAAAAGATACCCAAACATAACAAAAATAAGAAATTAATTTCTAGCATATATTTAAGTTTGACATTGATGAGACGAAAAACTCTGGACACCACAAAGAACAACACTGCATAGATGTGAGAGATATCACGAAACTGTAATCATGCTTTTGTGTAGACTGCTTCTCTGTAACTCTGCTACTAATAACTGGACCATAGAAGTATTAAAGAATTTAAGCCATCTATTAAAATGGCATATGTCCGCTAAGATTATGGTTCAAGCCTCTCTACTGACTCGATTGTGACAGAATACATTTTTTCAAATTTAATGCACAAAGAAGACTACAAGGAAATTTGGTGCTTTAACATGCTATCTAATATCCGACAAAGGTCTGTACCGAGACCTCTTATATATCGTTTGAACATTTTGTGTTGTAGGACAAAAGTCTTTCTGTGCAAAAGCTGTGTAACTATGCAAAACAGAGTTAAAAATACTGCAGCAACATAGCGCTGATACAACTTACGTTGCCTTCTGCATGGCTTTCATTGCAGCCGCTCCAGTTCTCAAAGCGTCAACAGTTTCTGTTGTGGCTTTTGCACCTTCTAACAGTATCATCTGAAACCGAAAACCAATGAAATAAATTCAGCCTATGCTTATTATGATGTTATGGCGCAAAATGCATGCAAAGATTGTGAGATCTAGGGAAACATCAAGAGCACCTGATCGTGGATACGTAATTGGAAATTTCCAAGCTGTTCGACTTGCTGCTCATAGAGCCTTTTCCTTTTCAAACATTGTATTGCAGCTGAAAATAGAACAAAATTTCATCAATAATGTTGCTGAAAAGAAGAAAAGACGGCATAAAGGCATAATGAGTCAAAAGAATATATAAATGGAAACACAAAGACATCATCATTATATTCACTTAATATGTTCTCAAAGTTCTATAAGTATTGGGGAATATATGTGTGTGATCCACAAAGATAACAGCATACACTATTCAAATTAATTTCCTCTATCTTTCTTAGAAGCTCGAATCCAACTGCAACAGACTTCTCAGGAGAAGCCAAAACACATTTTTTTTTTTTGTCTTTATGTGGGAAAATCATTTGTAAAGCTGCTTTACATATGACAGGTTTCCGGACTTTAATCAGATCAGCCCAAGACTTAAAGACTTTACAAGAATACCCGAGCTTCTATGGCATCTAGGACCAAAATGCCAAACAACAGACAAACAATGATATTAAATTCACTTACGTTTTTCAGCTGAAACTCAATTTCCATATAATATTGGAAATGTAGTCTGCATGGGATATTCATCCTTGGGGAATTTGTTAAGAAGGGAAAATTTAACTTCTATGGATTTCTTGTATGAAATTTATAATGAAAACAATGTTACGATAATTATTAAAAAGGTAAGACAGGAAGAGCTAGTAGATAATAAAGCGTCCAGTTGGAATTAAAACCCAATGCTTAAGCTGGTATTGAAATATCTAATTAGCTTTTCCAGTCATTTCAAGAAAATAGTAGAAACATATCTAAAAACTAGTTGTTGCATTAACACATTAAAAAAAGTTAAACATGTATTTTCAAGTATTTACTGGCATAGTTCCCTAAGCATGCTAATTAGAAACAGCATGCAAAGACGATCATCCTAATTTACAGGGGAAAAATGCCTAAATTAGTTTCCATCTTATATTGTCCATTAAAAGCCGAAGAAAATGTTCCCAGAAGTTTTGAACAAAAAATATTCTTTTGAATCTCTTTTTTACAAGTAAAAGATTAATATAAACTCAGTACTAAGAAGGTACTGAGTCAAAGTACTAAAAGAAAAAGCTCAATGAGATATTTAAATATGCGACAAAGTACTATAATTTTCTTTGAATTTTCACTCTTCTCTACAACAACAACAACAGCAACAACAACCAAGTAAAATCCCACAAGTTGGGTCTGGGGAGGATAGGAGGATAGAGTGTACGCAGACCTTACCCCTACCCCGGAGGAGTAGAGAGGCTGTTTCCGAAAGCACCTCGGCTCAAGAAGAAGAAAATAAACAATAGACAATAGATCAGTGATAGCAACAGAAGCCAGAAAAATAAAATAATATCAGCATCGTAAGAAATAGAAAATAAATGTAAAAGCAAAACCTTCTCTACAGAATATGCGAAATAACATGAAAAGAAAAACCTCAACTAAAAATTTAAATGTGTGAAAACAACTCACAAACGTGACTTTTGGGTTTTACTACATATAACAGCATGTGCCGTCTTTCGATATATTTCATTTTTTTCCTTTTCTGCGGTAAATATACTCCTATAACGGAAGTAACATATAAAAACTATCCTATGATTCTACAGTATTAATATTGATGTCTCAGCAGTTAAACTAGTGAGTTGACAAAAAGAAAACCTACCTCATCTAACACAAGCATGAAGTTAAACAAACCAGTCGAATATTACATGATTTCAAAGACCATACAAATATATCGCAATCCAACAGTTCACCATACAAGTAAGGAAAGACTCTTCTAATATAAAGTCCCATTCTTAAGTGCATGATAATAAAGTAAACGGAGAAAAACCAAGAATCTTAATAGAAAAGGAGAAATATAAATGTAAACTTATCCAGACCAAGGGAACTACATATGAAGAAGAAGCCCCTTCTGACAAATGATTTTCAAGACATCATACCCCTTTTATTTTTTGCTCTAGTAAACTCCTTTGCCTTTTCAACTTCGGCAGCAGCCTTTTTCAATAAAACTTTCTCCTTTTTCTCAAGCATCTCAAGCGTCTGTACAGCATAACCGAAGAAAAATCTTGACATTAACTTGAAAAACTAAAACACAACTAATTACTTCAGCAGACACAAAATACGAATAAGTTGAATGAAATTCTTTTACTTCATAAAAGAACACAAAAAAGCAAATAAGTGAAGGTCTTCAGAAAGTCTTAGCACAGGTATGACTTAATGTGGCTGGCACAGAATGTGTTTATTTGGCAAACTTGGGGATGTATGACTGTGCTAAATTTCTTCTCTTAAAGCAAGGTAAACAAGGAGATCGCAGCTGCCTTGTGCTATAGCTCTACCTTATGCTAGATAAAATCATTTAGCAATAAGCCAGCTGTGTCCTAGTTGAGACTCACTAAAATGGGCCTCACTTTGTGTGCAGAATGAATAACACGAATAACAATATGTTATTGCATATGGACAACACAAATGATAAATTCACTTTGCTTTAAGAGAATTCGGTCAGCTGCCAACTCAATGTCTGTTTTGTCATCCTTTTTGTGATGTGTTCCATGTTTGATTTTCCAGGGGGAAAGAAGACTGGAAACTTCATGATCTACAGTTTTGGGAAGTGAAACAACCATGTGATTGCTTCAGCACTTTCTATTTGAATTGAATATGAACTAAAAATGTGAAAATCATTAAACACAAAGCAGCTGTTGCTCAGAGAACTTTAAACAAAGAATGGACAACCTTTAAATAAAGAGAAGCCCCTTGGAAAAATTATATCTATTAGTTATTCGTGTGGCAAAACAGTAGCCACTTGCAAAACCTTATAGGCAAATTTCCTTCATATTTGCTTTAAAAACTGAAGATTAAGCGCTGTGCATAAACATTAGAAGGAACGTGTATTTCCAGTTTCATAGTCCAAGATAACATTTCCTGAGAAAGAATGTATACCACGCCCTCTTCACTTCCTCCCCAATGAAAAGGGAAAACTCAATTTGCATAAGCTTGAATCTAAGCATAAAGGGTATTTTACTTTATATGTAGCTATCTCTCCGTAGCCATTGGACGAATGGAGGGCTCACACTCTCTTTTATAAAGCACAAACATAGCACTTCTCATCTGTGGATTACACTAAGGGACCAAGACATCAGTGCGAACTTAATTCACTCAATTCTTTTGGGTTTTACTCAGTAGAGTGCTATTTGATTCATTAGGCAGTACAACTAATGGATGAAAGTATTCCACAAAGCCACAGCTTTTTGTTTGCAACATAACATAAATGCGTAATTTGTTGAATTGTGTGACCAACTCATCTAAAAGCTTAAATTGTTAGAAAGAGCACACTTTTAATTACTTAATTATATTATGTCTCAATGTTCCCTCTCATGTGTTGGCCTCATTATTTTTCCCATTAGCCAAACAAGTGGAATTATTTTTTGTTTTTTCGGCGATGGTGAGATTTGAAACCAATTGCTCTGACACCATGTTGAAGTGTATGACTATTTCAACTAAAAACTTATGCCGTTCGAGAGAGCACACTTTAGACTTAGAAATGGACAAAGAAAACATAATTTTGTTCCCCTAAAGTCCATATGATGCTTCCCAACCATGAATTAGTTTACCCAAGCAAATATATGTTTATAAACCATGCTTCGATCCCAAACTCGGATAGACGGATGTTTACATTGATCCTCTATGATACCTCCCAACAATGAATTAATTGTCTCAAAACGAAAAGAAGTCAACTATCAAACTGACCTCAATTCCAAACTAGTTGGGTCGGCTATACAAATACTCTATATTCATTCAATTATATTCATTGCATTCTATTCAGGTCTACTTTTTCCAAATACCAGTAAATATCTTTTGTGTCCCAACAAGTAGCAAAAAGAAAAATAGAAGCAAATTCCAAAGAAAGCAGCCAATAAGGATTCAGGATCATACCTCATTTAACTTGTCTAAAGTTGCTAGAGCATTTGTTTCTTGTTTTGGTTTTCCAAAGATTTTCGTAAACATTTTCGCTTATCCACAGGAATTGTTAGCAGTAAATCTTCAAAGATCAATTAATCAATCAATCAATTAACTACCCCTCAATCCAAATCAATTGGGGTCCAAAAAAACTTCAAAAATAATCAAAATTCTACAATTCCTGCAACAACGAAAAAAACGAAAAATTCACACCCATTAGCTGAAACAATCAATTTACAAAAAGGGTATTACGAATCTTGAATTCTTATGAAAAAAACTACATTTTTTTTTTCAATTCAACATTATTATCTTCTTCTTTTTTTGGGTTCTTTGAGAGTAGAACTTATTGACTGACCTGCGAAAAATTTGAAGTTGTATTGAGGAGTGAATTGATTGATGAATATTGACTTTGAAGTTTGTAATAATGATCTGAGTAATTTGATTTTCTATGGGGGTTGAAAAAAGGAGCGACCTTTGGAAAGATTGCTTGTGTGGAGGAAATGGGAGTGTTATCAGTCACAGCCCGTTGATTAAACTTCTATGACAGACAAATAGAATTATTTTTTCGGAAAAAGGTCTAAAACCTACCGGATTTGGTACAATAATGCCATCATTCCACCTTTTCCAAAAAAAATGCACCTGCACACAGTCATACCTCTATCTCTAACCTTTTATTAAAAGAAAATTATGAATAATCCACGTGTAAGCTTTTTATTGGCTGAACTTAAAGACCAATCTTAATACACTAACCCTTCCCATTACTAACCCACTCCCTGCTTAAGCGTTTTAACCTATAGGTATTTAACGGGTGGGTTGGGCCGGATTGAGAAAAAAAATGATCGGTCGGTTTCCAATCCGGGCTAGTTATCGGTTTTTCAAATCGGGCTTAACGGGTCCGGGTCCATTCGGGTAAAAAATGAACCGTAAGGGTTACGGGTCCAAGGGGCGGGGCCGGGCTAAGTTAGTATTTTTTTTTTTGTATTTTATATAACTATCGTAATTTATATTAATATAAAGTAAAAATATAAAACAAAAAAAATAATTTTCTTATAAAAAGAGTGTTTGAATAAAAGGATGCAAAAGCTTTAAAATCTTTATATTTGAAATTTTGAATATTTCATTAAGAATTTAAGATAATAGAATACAATGAATATGGGAAAAAATTGCACTTATAATTTGTAAGTGTTTTTTTTATTTCAAACTTACAAATTGAAGTTTACATTTAACAACAAGTAAATTAACGAAAAAAGAGTAAATTCAAAGGTTTTGCATTGCCTTAGTAAGTTCTTCATAATCAATATGAACTTCTTGGTCATCTTCTAGAGTGTTAAATTCATATGGGTTACCATGTGTTAATATATCTCCAAGTTACTCGTCTTATGGTCTATCAACATCTTCACGTCCCTGATTTCTTCGTTCCGATCTAATCTAATCTCTGAAACATACTAAAACTTCCAAAGCATTGCTTCCCAATGAGTGACGGGTGTCTCCAAGTTGTTGTCTTGTTTGACTAAATGTACTCTCTAATGCAACAGTTAAAATTGGTACATTCAGCACGTCCCGAGCCATATCGGAAAGAACAGAAAATTGCTTTTCATTCTCATGCCACCATCCCAATAGTGAAAATTCCTTTGTGCGAGACTCTTTTTGCTTTTGCAAGTAGAATTGAAGTTCATCAATGTTCATGTTGTTGGTTTGAGTGGTAGAAAATGTAGACCAAATATTAAAACCATTAAGGTCTTCATTATCATCCATAGTAGTAGAAGTGGTACAATGCATAGTGGGATTAACATCGCCTACATTAAGAGCAGCATCATCAACTATATTTGCATAATAATTATATAATTATTGTAGATAATCATTTAGCTTGTTCATACAACAATATATAGCTGGGTTTTCAGTTGGTCTAATCTCCATATAAGTATATAAAGCATTGATTAATTGGTGACAATCAGACATCTTAATATAAGGATTTAAAATAGCACCAATTAAGTAAATCGGAGGAATTGGAAAGAAATATTTTTTGAATTTTGCTTGCATTTTTTCAACAACGTCCTTATATTTTTCTTTCTTCTTAAATTCAGAGAATAGAAAAGAAATTTCAGTTATATGTACTAAAGCCATAGTAACAGTAAGGTAATATGCTCCAGAAAACTCAACAGTAGCTGTATAAAATTTATGCAAAAATTTAACAACATCATTAATGGCCTCCCAAGTAGTTATTGTTAACATACGATTTGGATCAGTACAATGCGCATTAGAAATTTCAGTTATTGACAATCTATATTTGTAGCAACATTTTAAAAATAAGTATGTATAATTCCTTCTAGTAACAATTTCGTCTTGCATGAATCTGGGGTTAAGGTTATGCTCAATACACTTATTCTTAAATTCTCTAACTCTATATTGTCTATTATTTTCTTGAATAACACCAACTGCTTTTCTAACATGAGTAATCTCAGTTGAAAATAAATCAAGGTCACTTTTAACAATTAAATTATAAGCATGACATGCACACCTAACATGAAAATTTTTGTCAAGTGGTGGTTGCGAATGCAGTCTTAATATTGAAATTGCGGTATTATTGTTAGAAGTATTATCAAAAGACATACACAATACTTTTTTCTTAAGATTATAAAATTCAACAACTTCGCAAATAGTAGTACTTATAAACATAGCGGTATGACTCGATCTTATCATATTTAAAAGCGATAATACGTTTTTGCATACAATAATTATCATCTATCCAATGACATGTAATTGTCAAATAATCATTTCTATTAACAACATGACCAATATCAGAAGTTAGAGAAACTCTACAAGAAAGGTGGTCAAACAAATAACGTATGTATGTTCGATATTGTCCATAAAGTCTAAAGATATCATATCTACAAGTACTTCTAGGGATACCTTTAAATAAAGGATTATAAATCCATTGAATATACATAATAAGATATGATGAAAAAGCAAAAGAAAAAGGTAGACAACCCAAAGCAATCATTTTTTCTAACTCCACACAATCCTTCATTTTATCATATTTCATAAGTCCTCCAATACTAGGGTTTAGAGTTCATTAATTTTGATCTAAATCAGAACCTCATTCTATAGGATGCTCAATTCTCATATGTCTACTAAGTGTCCCCCCACCCCACCCTCGAATTGTCCTTCAGTCTTATGTTTAAAATCATCTTTACAAAGTCTGCATCTAACTCTATCAGTATTCTCTATTTCGTCATTAAATTTCCAAACCTTACTTATTTTTCTCTGATTAGTAGTCGGGGCCACAAGTGGTCTACTACTAGTACCACGACCACCACCCATGCTACCAACTCCAACACTACTAGGTGTAAGTGGTGTCTCATCTTCAATTTCTAATTCATTATCTTCTATACCGAAATCTTCCTATAATTGTTCATAATCTATATTATTATCAGGTAATGTTTCAGAAATATGTGTAGAGTTATTTAAATTACTACCAGGTGTTGAAGTAGTACCTCTTTTTCTATTTTTCGATTACTCCGATTAGCAACCTTATTACAAACTTTTTTTGCAGCATTAAACATATTGTGAAAATTTAACTACTAGCAAAAATTAAATAAGCAAATAAAATAGTAAATAAGAGAAAGAGTTGGAGGGAGTGCACCAAATTCGGCAATAAATTGAACACTTGATGATTTTGCAACTTCAATGTTACTACGAAGAAACGTCAATTGTTCAAAGTTTGAAGTTCAATTGTTCAAACTTCAAATAATAAATAATACGATCAATTAAATTCCAAAAAAAAAATGAGAGCCAAATAGTTGATTGCACTTTAGGTGAAGAATGAGAGAATGATAATTGAGAATATGAGTTTGAGAAATGAGAGATGAGTGAATAAATGAAGAAGAGGGGGGTGTATTTATAATTTTTTACAGGGCTAAATTAGTAATTACTAAAAATGTTATTTTTTAAAAATAATTGCCCAAAAAAGGCCTATTTTTGCAATCCACTCGTTGGGCAACGGCCAAATTGAAGTTGACTCTTGCCCACTAACCGTTGCCAATGGTTATTTCACTTTTTAAAAAATCAGATTTATAGCCATTGAACCGGTCTAGTCCGGGCCGATTAACCGGTTTAACAGTAATTTTCGTTGATCGGGTTTGACCAGTCTGGTTAACCAAATTTTATTTTATAAATGGAGGAACCCCCTAACCCAGCCCACCAGGCCCCCTAACTACCGGTCCGGGTTTCAACTGGTCTGAGCCGGTCTGAAAACGGGTCAATCCGACCCGTTTGACATGCTTATTTTAACCTAACAAAACACCCGACCACATTTTATTTCACATAAAATCTCTAACCTACTACTTCATGCCAAAATTGTGGCCAATTTTAGAGGGTAGAAGTCCGACTCAAATCTTGAGATTCTCTCCTACTTTAGTCGTGTAAAGTTCAAGATTTCTACTCTTCTCTTCCTTCAAGTAAGTTTATTCTGTTATTTTGGTCAATAATATATGGTTTAGAGTTTTTGGAATATGTGTTTTTGTGTTGCTTTTCATGTGTTTTCATGTGTATTTTAGATTCTTTATTTTTTCATGCTTGAACGTTTTTTTGTAGTAAATTTTTGGTTGTATGTGGTCCTTTTTGTTTGTTCTTATCTAAAGTTAGGGTTTGTATTGTGGTTGGTGGTGGTGTAATTATTGGTATGGAGTCCCATTTTTTGACGATTCTAGTTATTTATTCAAGTTTGCCTTTGTATTTATCTATATTTTATACTGTCTGTGGAATATGTTATTTTTGTGTTGCTTTCGATGTGTTGCCACATGTATTTTAAATTCTTTGTTTTCTTTCATGCTTCTAATATCTTTTTGTATTCAATTTTTTGAATAAAAGTGCATCTGTCATTTAATATTTTGGCATAGCCATGCCCCTATCTCTAACGAACATTATTATTTATAATAATAAAAATAATGTATAATTCATATGTCAGCTTTTCATTGGCTGAACTTAAAGATCAGTCCTAATACATTAACCTACCCGTAACACCCCCCCCCCCCCCACTTTTAATCATTTTAACCTAACAAAACACCCGACCACATTTCATTTCACAAAACAATATCTAACCTACTACTTCATGCCAGTCGTCAATTTTAGAGGATAAAAATTCTTCTCAAATCTTGGGATTCTCTGCTACATTAATCGTTCAAAGTTCGAGATTTCTACTCTTCTCTTCTTTCAAGTAAGTTTATATCGTTTTTTGGTGAAATATAGACTTTAGGGTTTTTCTAGAATCTGCATTTTTGTCACGACCCAAAATTCCACCACAAACGTCGTGATGGCACCTAGTCTGTAAGACTAGGTAAGCCGATTTTCATTACATTTCGAAGCCATTTTTTTTAAATAGATAATCAAAACCAACAGTGGAGCAAATATGAATATAACAACCTCCTAAGACTGGTAGTACTGAGTCACGAACTCTAACTGAATACATGAAATGATCTCAAGGACCGAATACTCAATACTGTTTGATTAATAATTAACAGTACGATAAAATAAAAAGACTTCAAGGGACTGCGAAGACCAAGCAGCTCTACCTTGAATCTTTGCGATCACACTTTAACTTTGTCCGTATCCGATAGCTCTAATACCTGGCTCTGCACAAAAATGCACAGAAGTGTAGTATGAGTTGTACCCAGTAAGTATCAAGACTAACCTCAGTAGAGTAGAGACGAGGTACAGTCAAGACACTCACTAATCTAATAGCTTGTGCAATAAGATATACAAAATAATAGAAAATAAATAACAATAAGTGCAACAAGAACACCATTAATAACGCTCAATAATTTATAAATATAAGTACACACAATTAAATCAAGTATTTCAAATAAATATCTTTCACATATAATTTTTTCGAATAAATCTCTTTCAAATATAATTCATTCAAATAAATGTCTTTCAAGTATACTTCCTTTAAATAAATCTCTCTCAAATAAATACCTTTCGAATGTAATTCTTTCAAATAAATCTTTTTGAATAAAAATCCTTCCAAATAAATATTTTGAATATAATTCTTTCAATTAAAAACTCATCATGTGACACTTCATTTCATAATCATACAACTACGGGTCTCAGTCCATTTTCATATTTTTTATAAATACGGGTCTCAACCCACTTTCATATTTCCATGGCACTTCGTGCCTATAATTAAATCACCATATTTTCTCGGAACCTCCTGCCCTCATTTCATATCACAACTGCACATACAATTTACGTGTCAATATCATCATTATTTACTCACGACACCTTGTGCACATATTTCATATCATAATCCGCCTGGCAATGGCCACAGACCCCAATTTCAACATAAATCAGACTATTACATATTTACCAACAACAAGACCAATTGCACAAGATATAAAAATAAACACAATGAAAATCACAACATCACATAAAAATTTCCAACGCAACAATCCCACATCATCACATATCATCCATGACAATAGCCACCCCTATCGCTCCTATAGCCACCCTTATCACTCCTATAATAGCCTCTCTTATTCCTCTACCCTAACAATATCAATAGCCACCATTATCGCTCATATATCCACCTTTATCGCTCTTATAGTCAACTTATCGCTCCGCCCATACAATACCCCAATACATATAACAACAGTAAAATGCCTCCCTTATGCCCACATAATATCAACAGTGAGATGCCACCCTTATATCCTCAAAATGATAACTCAATTAACACAATAATTTACACGAAATATTATCGCGACAACGTAACAAAAATCAATTCATATCACAATTTGCACAATGGCTACAACCAATTCCAAGGATATAATAAAATTAATTAATTTCACAACAAATAGCCCAAGGCTCCACACAATATATATAAAACCTCAAAAACAATCAACAGAGATAGAAAAATAATCAACATATGGCACACCTTCATTAATCCAAATTTAGATAATTATATTAACACTTCTTCTTAAGCTTGCTCAATTAATTATTTGCATATGAAAAATTCATAATGAAATCAAATTCCAAGAAATATCAAACCATCAAACTCACGGAAATCACATAACTATACAAGTAATAATTACATCGAATTGTCATATAAAAACAAGTTCAATAATTATGATTTGAGGCATGACAATTAGATGATTAAATATATACCAATAATTATTCAATTTACTACACAATATTCCCAAGACTTTAACTCAATAAATTTTGCACATATAAGCCCGAGTACGCACTCGTCACCTTGCGTACACGGCTTTTCACATTTCACAAATGGCACATAAGACTCGATACCTAAAGGGTAATTCCCCCACTTGAGGTTAAGCAAGACACTTACCTTTTTGAAGTTAGGCCGATATTCCAAAATATCCTTATTGCTTTAATTGACCTCCGGACAACTCAAATCTATCCAAATTAATTGTATAACTTCATTAAAATTTATCGGAAACAATTCCGGACAATAAAACGTCGACTTAAAAATTTATTCTAAAAAATCAACAAAAGTCTGGGCCCCGCCTCTCGAAACCCGACATAATTTTTACGAAATCCGAATACCCATTCCAATATGAGTTCAACCAAACCGATTTTATCAAATCCCGATAACAACTCAACCTCCAAATCTTAAATTTTCGTTTTTGGAAGCTTTTACAAAATTCTTGATTTTTTTCCCATAAATTCACGGATTCATGATGTAAATGAGTATGTAATCATGAAATATAATCAATATAAGATAAGGAACACTTACCCCAATATATTTCCGTGCAAATCGCCCAAAATCGCCCAAGAACCGTGCTCCAAAAATCCAAAACGAAATGAAAGAAATGACCATTTTTTGTCCTTAAGTTTCTGCCCATCCGTCACTAAAAGTCCATTTTCCGTCACAAAAAGTCCACACCAGAACTTGCTTGCACCAGCCTTCATTAAATTGATCATAACTTTATGTACAAATGTCCAAATGATAAATGGTTTAATTTTCTGGAAACTAGAATCAAAAGACTACAACTTTCATATTTTAATAATTTTCCTATTCCTTTTGAATTGTGAGATATAAGCTTCCAAAGTCGGCTCCACGCATCAGAAATTTCTACTAGCCTTCATTCAATCCATCATAACTTTATGTACAAATGTCCAAATAATGAGTTGTTATCAGAATGGGTATTAATTTATCAAATTCCGATAAAAACTCGACCTCCAACTCGCCAGAAATTTTGGTATGGTTGAACACGAAACTGCTCTACCAGCCTTCATTTAATCCATCTATTATTTTTCTGTATAAATGTCCAAATAATGAATGGTTTAACTTTCTAAAAACTAGAATCAAAGGTTTACAACTTTAAAGTTTTAAAAAATTTCAGATTCCTTATAGATTGCGAGATATAAGCTTCCAAAATTGGCTTCACGCACCAAAAATTTCTGGCGAACAGCTCTGCAACAGAAATTTCCAACTACCCTCTTTGTCTGAAACCTATTTTGTTTACCTTTCGAAATCCACCCGAGACTCTCGGGACCTTAACCAATTATATCAACATGTCCCAAAATACAATACGAACTTAGTCGAGGCTTCAAACCACATCAAACAACATCAAAACGACGAATCGCACCTCAAATCAAAATCTATGAACTTTGAACTTTCAAATTTTATATCTCGTGCCGAAACACATCAAATCAATTCGGAATGACTTTAAATTTTGCACATGAGTCATAAATGACATAAAGGACCTATTCCAATTTCCAAAATCGGATTCCGATCTCTATATCAAAAGTCAACCCCCGGTCAAACTTTCTAAAAATTCAACTTTCAACATTTCAAGCTTAATTCCACTATGGACCTCCAAATAATTTTCCGGACATGCTCCTAAGTCCAAAATTACCATACATAGCTATTGACATTATCAAAATTCTATTCCGGAGTCGTTTGCTCAAAAGTCAACTCTCCGGTCAACTCTTTCCATTTAAGCTTCTAATTAAGGATTGTTTCTTTTAATTAATTCCGAATCTTCCAAAAAATCAAACTCGACCACACCCGCGGGTCATAATACTTATTACGAAATTGCTCGAGACCTTAAATCAAAATCTATGAACTTTGAACTTTCAAATTTTATATCTCGTGCCGAAACACATCAAATCAATTCGGAATGACTTTAAATTTTGCACATGAGTCATAAATGACATAAAGGACCTATTCCAATTTCCAAAATCGGATTCCGATCTCTATATCAAAAGTCAACCCCCGGTCAAACTTTCTAAAAATTCAACTTTCAACATTTCAAGCTTAATTCCACTATGGACCTCCAAATAATTTTCCGGACATGCTCCTAAGTCCAAAATTACCATACATAGCTATTGACATTATCAAAATTCTATTCCGGAGTCGTTTGCTCAAAAGTCAACTCTCCGGTCAACTCTTTCCATTTAAGCTTCTAATTAAGGATTGTTTCTTTTAATTAATTCCGAATCTTCCAAAAAATCAAACTCGACCACACCCGCGGGTCATAATACTTATTACAAAATTGCTCGAGACCTTAAGTCGCTGAACGAGGTATTAATTCTTAAAATAACAAGTCGGATCGTTACAATTTTTGTGTTGCTTCCCATGTGTTTCCATACGTATTTTAGATTCTTAATTTTTTTTACATGATTGTAATATCTTTTTGTAGTCAGATTTTAGTTGCATGTGGTCCCTTTTCGTTTATTCTTCTCTGAAGATAAGGTTTGTATTGTGATTGTTGGCTGGTTTAGTTATTGGTATGTGGTCTTATTTTTTGTCGATTCCAATTATTTAACTCAAGTTTGCCTTTGTATTTGTCTGTATTTTATACGACATGTGGAATATGTTATGTTTGTGTTGCTTCCCATGTGTTTTCAAGTATTTTTAGATTCTTTATTTTCTTTCATGCTTGTAAAGTCTTTTTGTAGTTCTTCCCCGCTCACGTCTAAGCTTTCAAGGACTCAAATTAGTCAACATAAATGAAATCTAAGAAAGCTGGTAGCTCGAGCGAGGAGCAGAGCCTAGACCTATAGCTATAGACTATATAATATTCTATTTTCTCTGTTTTGAATAGTTACAATCAAACTCAATGTTCATCCATTAAGAGCTCTTGTCGGTAAAACAGATCTAGATCGAGAGAGAGAATTAGCTTCTCGAGAATCCATTGGAGCCAGATCAGTAGGGGAGTTTACACCGGGACTTTCTTATGGTTGCATGTGGTCCCTTTCATTTGTTCTTGTTTGAAGTTATGGTATGTATTGTAGTTGGTGGCTTGTTTAATTATCTGTATGAGGTCCTATTTTTTGTCGATTTCAGTTCTTTTATTCAAGTTTTCCTTTTGTATTTATCTGTACTTTATTGGCATGGGGTCCTTTTATTATTGTCGAAACTTTAGGTCAATAAATGTTGGTATATTATTTAATTTTCTATTTTAAATGTCTAATGGGTCCTTTTCCCTTGATTTTATGGCATGTTTGTGACTTTTTGAAGAATGACGGAGAGGTGGACTTGGTATTTAACTATGAGTGCAAGTGGGGCTTAAGACCTCAAGTTTTGTACTTTAAAATTTTGAATCATGTACTGCAAGCTTATGATGTGGATTTTTTGTCTTATATAGACATTTATTCAAAATTCACTAAACAAATGTAGGTTTATGAAGTTGTAACAACTGTTAGTAACTGGGCCTTTTAGTAGGTACTTTATAGCTGAGGGTGATTCAGGAATTAGGATAGTACAGTCTTTACTATCAAACAACTTATATGTGCTTAAGTTATTTGTTAAAGATGAGGGTGAGGTACATGTCACAACTCCTAGCATCATTCACTAGAATTAACCATATAATGTCTCGGTAGATGTTGGTGCTGATTGTAAGTCATCTGAAGATGAGGAAGCTTATGAGCTTAACTCTAGTAATTATAGGTACATGTCACAACTCCTAGCATCATTCACTAGAATTAACCATATAATGTCTTGGTAGATGTTGGTACTGATTGTAAGTCATCTGAAGATGACGAAGCTTATGAGCTTAACTCTAGTAATTATGATAGTAATGGGTTAGATCTATTTAGAAAGGAAATGACTAGGAAAGTTAATGGCAAATTGGACAAGTATAAGGAATTGGGGAATGGTATGAGCTTTACAGATTTAGCTAGTGGTAAAAAAAAGTGGTGGGGTTCTATGTTGTTGTTAACAATAAGAGGCTTAGAGTTGAGAAGAGTGACACTGGTAGAGTTAAATATAGATGTGATGTTGGATGTCCTTTTGTGTGTTTGATACCAAAGGATAATAAAGAATGAGGTTTTAAAATCAAGACTTTGTAAACTGATCATAATATGCTCTGGCATATAAGAATAGAACAGCTACTCCACAAACACTAGCACAATATTTCAAGATGAAAAGGGTTAAGAGACTTGTCTTAGAGAAATTGGAGGGTAACTACCTTGATAATTACAATTGGCTAGAGGCTTATGATCAAGAATTGAGTAACAGTAACTCAGGCTCTAATGTGGTTATAAATATTTCTAAAGATGCTTTGGCAGAAGGAAAAAAATGAGATTTCTTAAAATATATGTGTGATTCCAAGCATTGAAGAGTGGGTGAAAAGCTAGTTTGAGACCCCTAATAGGTGTAGATGGCACATTTTTTAAAGGGAAGTGCAGAAGAATTTTACTGGTTGCTATGGTTCAAGACTCAGTTAAACACTTTTACCCACTTGCTTGGTCAGTAGTGGATAAAGAAATAGGTAGAACTTGAAAGTAGTTTATGGAGTTATTGAGATTTTCTTTAGAACTGGGAGATCGTGAATGAGTGTCATTTATGTTAGATATGCAAAAAGTACCAGATTGAGTATTTTTAAACTACTAGTTTATACTATATACTAATAAAGTTGCTTTAATATTGCAGGGTTTGCTGGATGATGTATCTGATGTGGTGCCTAAATCAAATCATAGATGGTGTGTTAGGCATATTGAAGCTAACTGGAGCAAGAATTGGAGGGTATAGAGATAAAAAGAAATATGGCGGTGTGCTTGGAGCACTTATGAAAAAGAATTAAAGGATTATTTGGAGACAATAAAGGATATTTTTGTAAGTTATGCTAAAGATATCATATGGTACTCACTGAAAACTAGTGTAGGGCTTAATTTGACACACATGCAAGAACTACATGGTCGATAACAACTTTACAGAATCATTTAATAAATAGATTCTAGAGGCTAGACAAAAGCCTATCAAGATGTTGGAAGATATTAGAGTCAAGATAAATTTCTATAGTTGTTTATTTGTTTTATCATTGTTTTTACCTATTTTATGCATTGTTTGACTATGATTGTTTCCTTATTTGGAAGGTAATGACTATGTCGAAAGATCGTGAAGAAGAATGTAGGACTTGGAGAGAAGAATTCAGTCCATATGCCATGGATTTGATTAATGATTTCACAAAGAATGCACAAGGGCATGAAGTTATTTTGAATGTCGACCATGGATATAAAGTGGTTGAAGGTGCAGACAAGTATATAGTCAATATTTTGCTAAAGAAGTGTATTTGTAGGATATGGAACTTGTCAGGAATACCATGCCCTAATGCCATCAAAGCTTTAACTCACAAGATAAAAGATCCATTGAGCGAAGTATATTAATGGTATTAAAAAAAGCTTACATGTTGGTGTGCATGCATAAAATACAACTAGTAAAATGTGAGAAATTAGTCAAGCAAGCCAATGAAATAGATCCACCAGAAGTACATAGAAGGGCTGGTAGGCCAAGAGTATAGGAAAAGAGAGAAAAAAAATGATGCAAGGAGTTTAGTCAGCTTCAAAAAGGGGGCTTGTGATGACATATGGGTACTATGGCAACTAGGGTTGTCAATGGATATTCGAAAATCGATTAAACCGATTGAACTGTACCGCACCGAACCAATTTTTAGGTTTCTATTATAAAAACCGTAAGTTTTTATATAAATCTATAACCGCACCGATAATTAGGGTAGGTTTTTTATTTTATGAAAATAAACCGAAAAAATACCGAACCGTACCGAATAAATTTTATATGTGAAAAATATATTTATATAGTAAGTTTAAAAATAATAATGCATTAATTTTTTTTTTGGACCTTAGAATTATGAAAATTGTTACAAGCCAACAAGTAATTAAACTCAAAATACTAATTCCTAAAATCTATTATGCTACTTCTACTTAAACTAAGTTATTTCAAGTATCTTCATTAGCAAGACACAAAGTATTCTAGCGATTATGAGTAGCAAACTACAATGTATTGAATATGTTTCCTTTCATATAATTTAAATTTATCTTTTTGAATATTTAATCTTCTATAGACTTTATTCTTGAGTCCCAACTTGGTTAATATCTTTCCACTCATATGATTTATATTTTTTTTGCCTTTGCTTAGTTTCTTTTACGTTGTTGTAGAATAGTTGGTGGATCTATACTCTAGCAATCTTTCATTTTTTTTAATTCATCACCCTTTAAATAGTAAAAATGTCTAGAGAGTTTTGCTAAGTCCTATAAAAGAACATACGTTATTGCATTATACTTCTACTGGTGAATTTTACATGATATTTAAAAAAATATCGTAAATTAACTGAACCGTACCGATACTAAAGAGAAACCGACATGATTGGGACGGTTTCGAAAAGTCTAATTTTGGTTATACATAATAGAATAATCAAAAAATTGATATGGTATAAATTTTATAAAATAACCGGTCTAACGAATCGTTGACACCACTAGTGACAACAGAGGTCACAACATTAAAAAAAAATATCTTTTGGTAAGTCTAATTCTCTCCATGTTTCTTAACTAAAATCAGCCATGCATAAAATTCTTTTGAATTGAAAAAAGATCACTACTGTTATTGTAGGTTGGAGGATCTTCTCAAGAAGTACATGATATGCCTCTGATAACACCTCAAAACAATCATATTAGAGTACGCATTTATGTCTACTCCAGGAATGAGGGTGTTTACCAGTTAATAAAATAATGCACATGAAGCAACTCAAGGAAGCTTGTCTATTTTACCATGAAAGCAGCAACCAAAAAAAATCAGTGCACCTCAAAATAAATTTCAACAATCTGCTCCATGTTCAAATATTGCTGATGATGAAAGTGAATTTGTACATGGAGATGAAGCTAATGAAGAGTCAATTATAAGGCTTGAAGTGATATCTAAAGCTAAGACTAGGCTTCAAAAAAAAGTTGTTGCAAAAATCAACTGGAACTAGGAATATTAACTTCAAATGAGATGAGATTGGTGTTAATGTGCCTACCAATACTACACTTCTGCACATTGTGTACAGATATTGACTATTGTTGTTGATGAGCTCGATGGTTGTCGGATTTGAAGATATACATGCGTTCATGTTGTAGCTGTCTCTTGTTCATGGTAGCCTTAAATTTATAAAAGCTCTGTTTATGTACTATTCAAGCAGATTATGTATTTATTTTATTTCCGCTTTGTAAACTTTATTTTTAGAAGCTCATGATTTGTATTACTAGTTCTTGGGAATTGTATAAGATTAAGACCTTTAATTACTTAAATTACTTTAATAATTATTATTGAAATTGAATAGTTGGTAATTGGCTTACCTAACAGGTTGGGTTAGGTGCCATCACTACTAATTGGATTTTGGATCATGACAAAAATATTCGAAATACACAGAATATTACCTGAAACACTAGAACACTAATATGCAAATTACCTAAATATTACTAACACTAGATCAACCAACACTAATAACCAAAACAAATACTACTACCTCTACTATCAAAATATTAATATGCCCATTCCCTTCACTTAACAACCTATCCAACATCGGCACAAATGACCAAAACAACAACTAATTGACATAAAAAAGTAGCAACATGCAAAATCTTGTAATATTTCATCAATAGTTGCCACCAACTTCTCAATTCATCATCTTGACCGTGACAAAAAATACGAAAGTAGCATATGATCATAGCAGTAATTTTCTCAATAGACCTTTTCCGATAATTTTTTGATTTGGATACATAAACAGCCCCTAAACTTGCTAGTTTTTTTGACATCTAATTAAGGATAGTATTCTATTTTGATGTGAAGACGAATTAAAAAACCTCTTCGTTGTTTGTGATGGAGGGGAGGAGATGAAAAAAACTATGTATAATTTATTATATTATTTGGTTAGTATTTTAAGAAAACTATTGTTGGTATAGAATCCAACATTGCTTATATAACGTTTGCTTAGGTTTTTTATTTTTTCTTATATTCGTATAAAATATCTTTGTATTATGTATTGGATTAAATGTGAAATAGAATACGTGTATTAAAAAAATACCTCGATTAAACTAACAAATAACACAAATATACTTTTATACTAATGCTGCTACTGGACCCTTTTTCTAGTGTTTTTTGTTCTCTGTTATCGCTAGAGATTGCTTGTTTGCTTAATATTTGTCTACTCTTTTGTAATAGCCGCATAATTAATCCTACATAACTTGTACAACTTATATATAACTTCTTCGAACCAAACTATCCTTATTTTTTAAAGAGTATTGTGATTCGTGTGTTCAATAGTTACATTTTGATGAATATAAAAGTACCTAGCAGATATAACATCGGTTGATGTGCTAAAATGAGAAGTGATACCAACTTTTTAGTATTACTAGACCTAAAACATTACTAGACATAAAACGCTAAAAAGAAATCAACGAATTACTAGGAAATATTATAAACCAGGTTGTTGCAGGGGCGTCAATGGTTCAGTTCGGCCGGTTATTTTATAAAATTTATATCATACCAATTTTTCGGTTATTCTATTATGTATAACCAAAATTAAACTTTTTGAAACCGTCCCAATCATATCGGTTTCCCTTCGTTATCGGTACGGTTCAGTTAATTTTTATTTTTTTTAAAATGTCATGTAAAAGTCACTAGTAAAAGTAGAATGCAATAACATATATACTTTTATAGAACTTAGCAAAACTCTCTAGACATTTTTACTGTTTAAATGATGATTGTAACGATCCGATCGGTCGTTTTGAGTATTACAGTCTCGTTCCCCCATTACTGCTCAATTCGTGCTTTACAATTGTTATGTGACTTGCCGGGGTAATTGGTTCGGGTCCAGTGAGGTATTGGAATGAATTGGAACACTTAGTTCCAAGGTGTAAAGCTTAAGTTGAAATAGTTAGTCGGATGTTGACTTATGTATATACGACCGCGGAATAGAATTTTGATAATTTTAATAGCTCCGTATGATGATTTTGGACTTAGAAGCGTGTCCGAAAAATTATTTGGAAGCCCGAATTAGGCTTGAAATGGCGAAAATATGAAGTTTAAGTTTGGAAGTTTGACCGGGGAGTTGACTTTTTGATATCAGGATCGCAATCTGATTCTAAAAATTTTCAAATGTCCGTTATGTCATTTATGACTTGTGTGCAAAATTTGAGATCAATCGGACTTGATTTGATAGGTTTCGGCATCGAATGTAAAAGTTAAATTTTTTTTGTTTCATTAAGCTAGAATTGGGGTATGATTCGTGTTTTTAGCGTTGTTGATATGAATTGAGGCTTCTACTAAGTTCATATAATGTTTAGGACTTGTTGGTACATTTGGTTGAGGTCCCGGGGGGCCTTGGGTGAGTTTCGGATGGTTAACGAATCAAATTTGGACTTACAACAAAGCTGGAGTTTTCTGCCTTCTGTTGCAATCGCACATGCGGAACTATTCACGCAAGTGCGCTGCCGCAGGAGCGGCTGGCAAGGTGCAAAAGTGGAAAGGGGCTTGACCTGGGGCTAGGTCGCAGGTGCGTTAAGGTCCCAACAACTGCGAGCCCGCGGGTGCAAGCCATGCTCAGCAGATGAGGAGTGAAAGGGGCAACTAGAGACCGCAGAAGCGGACCTCTTGGCCGCAGAAGCGAAAAAAGTCGCAAAAGCGGGCAGGACTTCGCTTATGCGAGACCGTAGAAGCGGTTAAGTTTCCGCATAAGCGAAACCTCTGGCAGTGCACAAAAAACAGAAGAGTTCCGAGCTTTTGCCATTTTTGGCCATTTCTAACACGAATTTGGGCGATTTTATAGAGAGAATTCATAAGGAAACTTGAGGTAAGTCACTTGTAATCATTGTTAGTTAATAATATTGAATTATCTTTGATTATTTCGACTAGATTATGTATTTTTGAGATGAAAATCGAGGATTTGGGCTTAGGGAATTTGAAAATAAGATTTGAGGATTTGAAGGACGAGTTGTTGTAGGAATTTGGTAAAATTAGTATGGTTAGACTCGTGGTTGAATGGAGTTCACATTTCGTAACTTTTGTCGGGTTCCGAGACATGGGTCCGAGTCGAATTTTTGGGCTGAATTTTTAATTCTTTGCTAAAGTCATAATTTTATTATTTAAATTAGTTTCTTGTAGTTATATTTATAGTATGAAATTGCTTTGGCTATATTCGAGACGATCGATATTGGAAAATCGAGGGAAAGGCATACTACTTGACTGATTGAGCGAGATTTGAGGTAAGTGGCTTGTCTAACCCTGTGTAGGGGGAATTCTCTTAGGATTTGATACTGTTTTAACATTTTGTGATATGTGACTATCGTGTATGCGAGGTGACGAGTGCGTACACGGGCTAAATGTGGAAATTTTGATTCTTGCTGAGTAGTCTCCTTTTTATTCCTTAACTGAGTTGCCTTAGTATGTGTAGCTATCAGGTTTAGTCTAATATCGCATGCCTACGTGCCTTAACTCTTACTTGCAATCTGTGCAACATGCTTAGCTGAATTACCTGTTTCCTTGATTTTGAATTAAATCTTTAATTATAAGATTTCTTGTTGTAAATTGGTTGTTCCTTCGGTTATGTGCTGTATATTTACTTTTGGGACTATGAGGCGGTTCCTCGGGAGATCCCTCTGTCACATGTTTACTTTTGGGACTACAAAGCGTTTACTTAGGAGATCTCCCTGTTTGCATATTTATTTTTGGTACTACGAGGCGATACTTCGGGAGTACCCCCGTCACATATTTACTTTTGAGACTACGAGGCGGTTACTCGGGAGCGCCCTTGTTGTTTATCTCTATTTGTTGTGTTGTTGTCTTCCTGTAAATTCTTATTGTTCACTTCTCAGTCATTCATTATATTACTAAATCTTATGCCCTATTTTCCTATTATTTCCAGTAGGGCCTGACTTGACCTCGTCACTACTCTACTGAGGTTAGGCTTGGCATTTACTAGGTACCGTTGTGGTGTACTCATGCTACTCTTCTGCTCATATTTTTGTGCAGATCGAGGTTCTTCCTATCAGGCCAGATACAGTGAGATAATCGTATGTGGAGACTTCAAGGTACATCTGTCAGCATCCGCAGACCTCGGAGTTCCCTTCTATCCTTATCATGTTATTTTCCTTATTTTTAGTAGACTCTGATGTATATACACACTTAGTATTTCTCTTAGAAGCTTGTGACTTATTTCTACCTGTTTTTGGGAGTTGTAGTTATTTGACTTGCAGTTTTCATTTATTTTAGCTATTGAGGTTTGAGTTTCAGACTTTTATTATGTTATTCTGCAAATTGTTAGGCTTACCTAGTCTTAGAGACTATGTACCATCATGACATCCTATGGAGGGTGAATTGGGATCGTTACAAGTTAGTATAAGAGCTCTAGGTTTATAGGTGCTATGAGTCACAAGCAGGTTTAGTAGAGTCTCGCTGATCGGTACGGAGACGTCTCTACTTAACTTCAAGAGGCTATGGAACTGTTAGGAAAAAGGTTCACTTCTTTGATTCCTTATCGTGCGCATTTGTTGACTTCGAAATTCTAAACCATTGTCTTTCAATTCTTTTACATACGGTGAGGACACGCACAACTGGATCTGATGAACAGACACCCGCGCCCCATGTTGGATCCGCAAGAGGTCGGGGTCAGGGCAGAGGTCGAGGAAGATCACGTGGTACAACCAAAGCACTTGCACGAGCTGCTGCCAAGGAGCCACCAGTAGCTCCAGTTGGAGGGCATGCACATGATACACATGTTACTGCCTCTGCACTTCAGGAGACTCTTGCCCAGTTTTTGAGCATGTTTGGCACTCTAGCTCAAGCAAGGTTGATTCTACTTGCTCTTACCACATCTCAGGTTGGGGGATGAGCATAGACTTCCGTCGTCGGTACCCAAGAGCAGCCGGTCCAGGTCGACCAGGTTCCACAGGTCCTACCCATGCAGCCAGTAGCTCCAGTTCGACCTGAGGTTAGGGCATCAATTTCAGATGGGGAGCAGCTCAGGCTCTAGAGGTACAAGAAGTACCACTCTCCTACTTTCAGTGACTTGGAGTTAGAGGATGTCTAGGGTTTTCTTGAGGAGTGCCACCGTATCCTCCGTACTATGGTTATTGCAGAGACTAGTGGGTTTTTTTCACCGCGTTCCAGCTTAGAGGAGCGACCTACCAGTGATGGAGAGCATACGAGTTAGGTAGTCCAGCCTAGGCATCTTCACTCACTTGGACTCAATTTTTAGATATGTTCTTTAGGGAATATGTTCCTCAGAGTTTCAGAGATGCATGGCGCACCGAGTTTGAGCAGTTGCACCAAGGTTCTATGACCGTGTCAGAGTATGCGGTCCAGTTTAGTGATTTGGCTAGGCATGCCCTGGCCTTGGTTGCTACTGTTCGAGATCGGGTTCGTCGGTTTATTGAGGGACTCAACCCTAGTATCAAACTTAGCATGGCCCGAGAGTTGGAGATGGACATCGCATACCAGCAGGTAGTAGGGATTGCTATGAGATTGGAGGGTATGCTGACTTGAGATAGAGAGAAGAGAGAGACCAAGAGGTCTCGAGAGTCAGGATCATATAGTGGTACTCGTGCCCCAGTTGCAGCTCGTCAGGGTAGGGGCTATGAGGGTCGCCATGTTCATTCAACACTTACAGCCGCCAGCGGTACTCCGGCGACTCCTAGGCCCCAAGATCCCAATTATGCACCGCAAGTGTCTAGTGTACCTTTTGTACGTGGTGCTTCTAGCGGCCAGTCCAGTCGATCAGGCCCGATCCAGTCACAACAACCACGTCCTCTGAGAGCTTGTTTTGAGTGTGGTAACACTCGTCATTTGGTGAGGGATTGCCCCAGACTTAGGAGGGGTGCACCTCCACAGACTCTCAGGAACCGCGTGTTCCATCGGGTCCTCAGGCTATGATTACAACACCAGCTACCACCCCACCTGCATAGCCAGCTAGAGGTAGAGGTCAGACAAGTAGAGGATGCCCTAGAAGGGGAGGTCAGACCATATATTATGTTACACCCTATATTTTCGTATATAAAACTGCGTCGTCAGCAAACTAATGTAGGACCCAAAAAATGAGATCATCTTTGAAAATATATAAAGCAAGTTAATCATATTACCTTGGAAGTTACAAATATTGAAGATCATGAACAACAAGTACAAAGAGGGTTGGAAGGTTCAGAAGCTACTCCCAGTTACTTCCAGTTATTATATTATCAGTTCAGTTTCAGTTTTCAGTTATGTTATTGCCTTACATACTCGGTACATTATTTCATACAGACGTCCCTTTTTCTGGGGACGCTGCATTTCATGCATGCAGGTTCAGATAGACAGACGGGTAGACCTCCTCAGTAGGTGTTGCCAGAGTTCAGCCTGATCGGTAAGCTCCACATCCTTCGTAGTTATTGGGTCTAGGTTTTCGTGTACATCTTCTGTATGTATGTATATATATTATGGGTGGGTCGGGGCCCTGTTCCGATCACAATATATCTATCAGTATAGGCTTGTAGAAATATCATGTTGGTTAGTGCAGTATGTTGGGTTTGTAGGCCTGGTATGTATATTTTGGTGGTTTGTCAGCTGTAGTAGTTATGACGGTCTTGTCGGCCTAGCTTTATATTGATGTTTAGTTAACGCTAGTTTCTATTCAGTTTTATAGTTTGCTTCGTAAATTATCTTGCAAGGTGGCCCCATGGACAAATTATGACATTATATGTTCAGAGTCCCTTAGTCGCAATTTGGTACGCCAGGTTAGGTGAAGCACCGGGTGCTGGTCTCGCTCTAAGTTCGGGGTGTGACAAACTTGGTATCAGAGCAGTTCTATCCTAGGGAGTCTATAAGTCGTGTCTAGTAGGATCTTGTTTATAGATGTGTTGTGCACCACATTATACAAGCAGGGAGCTACAGGGAATTTAGGAGTTGGTTACCCTTCTTTCAAATATAAATCGTGTTGTAGAACTGAGTTATAGGAAATTTGAGCTAAACTTACGTGTTGGTATTTTCATACACAAATGACGGTGACTAGGAAGACTATGACTATCCATAGGGGAGATACAACAACATGTGAGGGGACTAACAGGGTACCTCCAGTAGATTGGTCCCAGTCTGAGGCCCAAGCCGAGACCCCTACTCAGCCATTACCGGCTCCTCCACCACCTGAGGAGATTCCTAGGGATACCGCACATCCAGTTCCCCCTCCACTTCCACCATATCAGGAATTGAGTAGTGCGGTGTATTTGTTGACACAATTGGTAGCTACCTGGCAACAAGCTAGGGCATCAGCTAGTGGAGGATCTTCTGAGGGGTCTGGGAGTTCAAGGGTCCGAGAGTTTATTGCTTTGAGTCCCCAGAGTTTATGTGGTCAGATCAGAGGGAGGACCCGCAGGATTTCATAGATCAACTTCACAGGATCCCTCGGGTTATACATGTCACAGAGAAAGAAGCAGTTGAGCTGGCAGCTTTTTGACTTTGATATATAGCCACCCTTTGGTACAAGGGATGAGAGAGTTCCAGGGCACGTGATGCACCTCCAGCTAGTTGGGAGAATTTTTTAGATGCTTTCCTTGAACAGTACTTACCGCGAGAGATCCAACAGGCTCGAGTCGATCAGTTTCTAGCCCTTAAGCAGGGCAATATGAGTGTTCGAGAGTATAGTCTCCATTTTGACTCATTAGCTGGATATGCACCATCCATAGTTGCTACTATGCATGATAGGATCCACAGGCTTATAGCAGGGTTAGCCCCAGAGTTGACCGAGGCATGTGCCACCGCTGCATTGCATGATAATATGGATATCTCCTGGATTCAGGCATTCGCTTAGAATATAGAAAGGGGTAGGTGTCAACAACAGGGTACATAGAGGAATGAGCAAGGGCAACGTAAGAGGATGAGATTTCCTAGGTCTCAGGGTAGTTATAGGCCCCAGTACTTCATACGGCCACTTAGGCCTCTGCCACCTCAGTTACAGGTATAACCGCTATACTCAGTCAGGACCAGGTGAGAGCTCACATACGTCGGTTTTGCAATGACAACGAGGTTCAAGGCGGACATGGTCATTTCCGTCGCGGTGTGACATCTGTGGTAGAGGACACTTGGGCCAATGCTGAGTAGGTTCTGATGTTTGTTATACATGTGGGCGTCTGGGGCATATGGTGTGAGATAGCCCAAATAGAGATTCTGGGGGTATGGCACAACCAACAAGTTCAGCGACACGATCATCTATGTCTGTGCATCCTTCTGGGCGCGAGTCTCAATCTTCGGCTGGTAGAGGTCGAGACAGAGGTAGAGGTTCCAATTCAGGTGTTAATCAGAACCGTATCTATGCTTTAGCGGGTCGACAGGACCAAGAGTCTTCACCAGACATTGTGACATGTATATTGACCATATGCTCTCACGATGCTTATGCCTTGATAGACCCAAGATCTACTTTATCATATATTACCCCATTTGTCGCGAGGAAGTTTGGTATAGTGCCTGAAATACTAAGTGATCCTTTTGCGGTATCTACACCGGTTGGAGAATCGATTATTGCTAGACGAGTTTACCGAGGTTGTACGGTGACAGTTTGTAGTCGTCAGACCTCAGCCGACCTAGTTGTGCTAGAGATGATGGATTTTGATACTATCATAGGCATGGATTGGTTGGAAACTTGCTATGCCACAGTTGATTGCCGAGCAAAGGCAGCCAGATTTCATTTTTTGGGTGAGGCAGTCCTTGTGGGTAGGTAATACAGTGACACCCAGAGGTAGGTTTATTTCCTATCTGAAGGCAAGGAAAATGATTGAAAAAGGATGCATTTATCATATTGTGCGAGTTAGAGATGCAGATGCTGAGATACCTACACTTCAGTCTATTCTCATAGTCAAAGAGTATGCATATGTGTTTCCAGATGAGCTTCCAAGTATTCCTCCAGAGCGAGAGATTGATTTTAGCATTAATTTGCTTCCAGGAACTCAACCAATATCCATCCCTCCGTATATAATGGCACCTTCCGAATTAAAGGAGTTGAAGGAGCAGTTAAAAGATTTGCTGGAGAAAGGTTTCATCATGCCCAGTACCTCACCTTGGGGTGCACCGATACTCTTTGTGCGAAAGAAAGACGGCTCGTTGAGGATGTGTATCGATTATAGGCAGCTGAACAAGGTAACTATTAAGAATAAGTATCCACTTCCAAGGATCGATGACTTGTTTGATCAGTTGCAGAGGGCTAGATTCTTTTCAAAGATAGATTTGAGGTCGAGGTACCACGAGGTCAGAGTTCGGGAAAAAGATATTCCGAAGACAGCCTTCAAGACCGGATATGGCCACTTCGAGTTCCTTGTCATGTACTTTGGGTTGACGAATGCACCCACCGTATTTATGGACTTGATGAATAGCCTATTCTGTCCATTTTTAGATATGTTCGTGATAGTATTTATTGATGATATTCTAGTCTATTCAAGTTCAGAGGATGAGCATGTGGACCAATTGCGAGCGGTACTCCAAACCCTCTGTGATCGTAAGTTGTATGCTAAGTTTTCTAAATGTGAGTTCTGGTTGAAGTCTATAGCATTATTGGGGCATATTGTATCCGATAAAGGTATAAAGGTAGACACTCAAAAGATTGAGGCCGTAAAATCTTGGCCTAGACCTACCACTCTCACAGAGGTTCATAACTTTCTAGGCTTAGCAGGATACTATCAGAGGTTCGTAGAGGGTTTTTCTTCCCTTTCAGCACCATTGACGAAGTTGACGCAGAAATCAACTAAGTTTCAGTGGACGGAGGCTTGTGAGCGGAGTTTCTAAGAGCTTAAGAACAGGTTGACCTCAAGGCCAGTTCTAACACTTCCAGAGGGTCTAGAGGGTTATGCCGTGTATTGTCATGCCTCAGGTGTCGGGTTAGGATGTGTCCTGATGAAACATGGGAACGTAATTGCGTATGCTTCAAGGCAGTTAAGGAAGCACGAGAAGAATTATCCAACCCACGATCTCGAGTTAGCTGCGGTTGTCCATGCACTTAAGATATGACAGCATTATTTATATGGTGTTCATGTTGATGTATTTACAGATCATAAAAATCTACAATATATATTCAAGAAAACAGAGTTGAATTTGCGACAGAAGCGATGACTTGAGTTATTGAAAGTTTATGATGTTAACATTCTCTACCATCCAGGGAAAGCTAATGTTGTAGCAGACGCCTTAAGCCGCCGATCTATGGGTAGCTTAGCATATGTAAAGGCCGAGAAAAGACAATTAACTAGAGAGATTCATCAATTAGCTTCTTTGGGGGTTCGGTAAGTAGATTCTGACGATGGTGGACTTGTACTCCAAAACACTGCAAAATCATCTCTCATAGCTGAAGTCAAGGAAAGGCAGTACGAGGACCCAGAGTTGGTCGAGTTGAGAGAGCGAGTTCCACAGTAAAAGAATCCATTGTTAGAGCTCAAGAGAGATGGGGTTCTCATATACAGGGGTCATTTATGTGTTCCAGATATAGCAGGGTTACGAGACAGGATTATGTCAGAGGCACATTATTCGTGGTACTCCATTCATCCTGGGTCGACGAAGATGTATCATGATATTAAGGATGTGTACTGGTGGAACGATATGAAGAAGAACATTATTGAGTTTGTCGCCTAGTGTCCAAGTTGCCAGCAGGTGAAAATAGAGCATTAGAAGCCCGGAGGGCTAATGCAGACTATAGAGATCCCGATATGGAAATGAGAGGCGATAAACATGGACTTTGTTACGGGTTTAACTCGTTCTCATCGTAAGTTCGATTCTATATGGGTGATAGTTGATAGGCTCACTAAATCAGCTCATTTTCTACCGGTCAGATCTATATATACAGCAGAAGATTATGCCAAGTTATATATTAAGGAGATAGTGCGGCTACACGGAGTACCAGTATCTATTATATCTGACAGTGGGGCTCAGTTTACAGCACATTTTTGGAGGTCATTTCAGAGAGGTCTAGGGACTCAGGTGAATCTCAGCACAACTTTTCATCCACAGATTGATAGACAAGCCGAGCGCACAATTCAGACGCTTGAGGATATGTTACCAGTATGTGTGTTGGATTTTAAAAGAAGTTGGGATGAACATCTACCTCTTTTTGAGTTTTCATATAATAACAGTTACCACTCCAGTATCCAGATGGCTCTGTACGAGGCTTTGTATGGGCGTACGTGCAAATCTCATATAGGGTGGTTTGATGTTGGAGAATCTGGGGTTACATGGGCCAGACCTAGTTCAGCAGGCCGTAGAGAAAGTAAAGCTTATCCGGGAGCGATTATTGACAGCTTAGAGTCGCCAGAAGTCATATTCTGACGTGTGGCGACGAGACTTAAAGTTCGAGGTTAATGACTGGGTATTCTTAAAGGTATCCCCTATGAAGGGCGTGATAAGGTTTGGCAAGAAAGGCAAGCTTAGCCCACGGTATATTGGGCCTTACAGGATTATTCGGAGAGTGGACAAATAGCTTATGAGTTAGAATTGCCCTCATAATTGGAGTCAGTTCATCCGGTTTTTCACGTATCTATGCTACGGAAGTGCATTGGCGATCCTACCAGAGTGGTGTCCACGGATGATGTACAGATTATGGAGGACTTGTCATACAAGGAAATTCCAGTTGCCATTTTAGACCGACAAATTCGCAAGCTACGAAATAAGGAGGTAACCTCCGTGAAGGTTTATGGAGAAGCAATAATGTGGAAGAGATGACATGGGAAGCGGAGGAAGAAATGAAGTATAAATACCCCCCGCCTATTTCAAACTGAAGATATGGCTCGAGATGGGATGCTACAACACAACTCTATTCAGGCTAGTAGGTCATCAGGTAAGCTCTTATTTTCTGACTTTCAGTATTTATGATTTATGACTCTTTGAAGCAAAGTATTAATATTTATAGACATTGGCCATGTGTGGCATGCATAGTATATTTTCTGGTTGCATGCAGGTTGGTTATAGTCTAGTGTATGGAGGAAACTCTAGCAAAGTTTTTCCAAAGTCTCTAAAAGTAAACATTCGAGGACGAATGTTCTCAAAGGGGGAATGATGTTACACCCTATATTTTCGTACACAAAACTGCGTCGTGAGCAAACTAATGTAGGACCCAAAAAAAAAGATTATCTTTGAAAATATATAAATCAAGTTAATCATGTTACCTTGGAAGTTAAAAATATTGAATATCATCAACAAGTACAAAGAGGGTTGGAAGGTTCAGAAGCTAAAGGAATTGAAGAAAATAATGTTTCGTCGAAAGCCGACAAGTTGGGAATGTTATAGCATGTACTTTTGGGGTGAGACCAGGGTGTTTAACATGATAAGGAGGTTATATTATGATTTATGTTATTCGTATGATAGTCGTGTGTTATATTTTTAAGTCAAGCGAGTGGTGGAACAAAAGTCGATGAAAGTCATCACAAGTTACGTTCATACGTTTTGCTGAAAATTTGGGTCACATGTAACTGCAATTTTCTCCCAATATAATTAGTGTTATGGGGTGTTCCACACATAAAATTAAAGAACTATGAGTCTGGTTTCCAAATCATTAAACCGTTTGTCAATACGATATCTGAGTAGAGAGATATGGGCGTGTTTGTGAGACTGCGCACTGTTACCTACTTGGTTAAACGAGAATCCAAAACTGGGCCAATTCGGGTCGTCCAAAATGGGCCAGTTCGGCTCGTTCAAAGAGGCCTTTTTAAAGTCCTATCCCCTTCATATATTAGGATGATAATAGGGCAAAATAACCAGACTTAATCTCTGTAAAAATCCTCCCAAAACTTCCCCACAAACCCCAATTGATTTTCTCTCCCTTTCAAGTTCTAATTGGAGGTAAAGGCTAGAGTTTGAAGAACCAAGATAGGAGGTGAGTTATCCCACAAATAAGGTAGGTTTAATTCTCTATTTCATCCATTCTTTATAGTTGTAAATGCTTGGTAAGTTGTTCTATATTTGTAAGAACTCACCGGACGGTGATCGAAAGCCGTGAGTTCGAGTTATTCACTTGTAGCAGATTGTATTGTGGATTGGTTGGTGTTGTTGTTGGGCTGCGTGATTTACTTTTTTTTGTGGAGTTTTGGAGGATTAAGGGTGTGGGAAAACACCACATAAATGCAGGATGTTGGGCTGGTCATTTGTCGTAACATTTTCGGGTTATTGACACTACTCCGGTGGTCGTTTTGTGTATGAAAAGATTGGGGTGTGTTAGGATATTTTGTAGTATTGTGTGGTGTACATAAGGTTGGAAAATAAAATATATATGTTGTTATTGTTGTTTTTGGTGTTGTTGGTGTTATATTGAATTTGGAGGAAGTAAGGATTATAGGGGAAATGCTATCCGTTTTAATACAAAATAAGCATGTTGTTCTTTGTGCGATAGTTATACGTTTCGTAACTTAATGATAGTATTATTATCGTTGTTGTAGATTAAGGTGAGAAGAGGCGAGTTCAACTTGGTGATTGGAAATATTGTGATAAGGTATGTTAAGGCTAAACCTTTCCTTCGTAGCTGAGGATGGTCTGGACCAACTCTACACTGCCTCAATCTTCTTCGGATCTACCTTGATCCCCTCGCTCGATACTATATGACCCAAGAATGCCGCTGAATCTAGCCAGAATTCACACTTTGAAAATTTTTCATATAACTTCTTTTCTCTCAAGGTCTAAAGCACATTCATCAAGTGTTTCTCATGATCCTCTCGACTCCGGGAATACACCATAATGTCATCAATAAACACAATGGCGAAAGAATCGAGATATGGGCTGAAATACATTGTTCATCAAGTGCATAAATGTTGCTAGGGCATTAGTCAGCCCAAAAGACATCACAAGGAACTTGTAATGACCGTACCGAGTCCTGAAAGCAGTCTTCGGGATATCTGGCTCCCGAATCTTTAATTGATGATAGCCTGAATGCAAGTCGATCTTAGAGAATACTCTGGCACCCTGAAGCTGATCAAATAGGTCATCAATATATGACAATGGATACATGTTCTTCACTGTAACCTTGTTCAACTGGCGATAATCAATACACATCCGCATAGAACCATCCTTCTTCTTCATAAATAAGACAGGAGCACCCCAAGGCGACACACTGGGCTGAATGAATCCCTTATCAAGCAACTCTTGCAACTGCTCATTTAATTCTATCAACTATGTTGGGGCCATATGATAAGGTGGAATAGAAATGGGTTGGGTGTCCGGTAACAAATGAATGCCAAAGTCAATATCTTTGTCGGGCAGCATGCCGGAAGATCTGCCGGGAATACATCTGAACTGACTCGATGGTAGGAGTATCAACACTAACATCTCTCACATAGGCCAGATACACATCACACCCCTTCTTAACCATTCGTTGAGCCTTAAGAAATGAAACAAACCTGCTCGGAACATAATCTAAGGTACCTCTCCACTCTAGCTGCGGTAGACCTAGCATAGCCAACGTCACCGTCTGCGGGAAACAACCAGTCCATGCCCAAAATAACATCGAAATCTACCATACTAAGCAATAATAAGTCATCTCCGGTCTCAAAACCACTAATAATAATCAAACACGGTTAATACATGCAGTCAACAATAATAGAATCACCCACGGGTGTCATTACATAAATAGAAGAACTCAAAGAATCATGGAATACGCCCATTTACGGGGCAAAATAAGATGAGACATAAGAATAAGTGGAGCTTAGATCAAATAAGACTAATGCATCTCTATGACAGACCGAACAATACATGTGATAACAGAATCGGATGAAACTGCCTCCATCTTAGCAAGAAGGGCATAATATGTCATGTCCCGAACCTAGGAGCGAGACCAGCACCCGGTGCTTCACCTAACCTGGCGTACCAAATTGCGACTAAGGGACTCTGAACATATAATGTCATAATTTGGCCATGGGGCCACCTTGCAAGACAATTTGTGAAGCAAAATATAAAACTGAATGAAAACTAGCGCTAACTAAACATCAATATAAAGCTAGGCCGACAAGGCCGTCATAACTACTACAGTTGACAAACCACCAAAATATACATACCAGGCATACAAACCCAACATACTGCACTAACCAATAGGATATGTCTACAAGCCTCTACTGATAGATATATTATGATAGGAATAGGGGCCCGACCTACCCATAATATACATACATACATACAGAAGATGTACACTAAAACCTAGACCAAATAACTCCGAAGGATGTGGAGCTTACCGATCAGGCTGAACTCTGGAAACACCTACTGAGGAGGTCTACCTGTCTGTCTATCTGAACCTGCATGCATGAAATGCAGCGTCCCCAGAAAAGGGACGTCAGTACGAAATAATGTACCGAGTATGTAACGCAATAACATAACTGAAAACTGAAACTGAACTGATAATATAATAGCTGGAAGTAACTAGGAGTCAAAGATGATATGGAGAGATACTTACCTGCTGATACTGACTCAACTCCTTCAATATATTAAGTAAGATAAATGTTCGACCCTATAAGTCTCGGTACATGTAATTGCTCGGCCGTAGTAGTCTCGCTCATAGGCGATTGGCCATACTAGGCTCTGTATCTCGACCATCATGGGCTTGCTCATAGGCGCTCGGCCACATTAAGCTCGGTATATAACTTACCATCTGATCAGAGGTTGCCCAATAGGGGCCTGCCCACCGATTATAGCTCGATGGTGGTAAAAATACTGTAATACTGTATATGTATAGGCCCTCTTCTCTCTTGACTGGAAGAAGACAGTACTAAATTGAATATAGAGTCCCGATAAGGGATAATACTGTAACTTATGAGACTAGGATAATGTATATAAATTCATGAATACGAACTTCCCTTTATGTCTCGTTATCAAACATATGTAGTTACGGGATCATGCCAAAATAGAGTATTACCGTCGATTTGTAGAGGGTTTTTCGTCTATTGCAGCACCTATGACCAGACTAACCCAGAAAGGTGCTTCGTTCACGTGGACCGAGGAGTGTGACGAGAGCTTTCAAAAGCTCAAGACTGCTTTGACTACAACACCAGTGTTGGTATTGCCTACAGGTTCAGGATCATATATGGTGTATTGTGATGCGTCGCGCATTGGTCTTGGCATAGTGTTGATGCAGGATGATAGGGTGATTGCCTATGCGTCTAGACAACTGAAGGTACATGAGAAGAAATATCATGTCCATGACCTCGAGTTAGCATCTATTGTTCATGCCTTGAAGATCTAGCGGCACTATTTATATGGTGTCCCTTGTGAGGTATACATCGATCACCAGAGCCTACAACATTTGTTTAAGCAGAAAGATCTTAATTTGCGGCAGCGGAGATGGTTGAAGTTCCTTAAGGATTATGACATCACCATTCTTTATCTTCCCGGGAAGTCCAATGCAGTGGCCGACGCCCTGAGTCGCAAGGCATAGAGTTTGGGCAGCTTAGCATATCTACCGGTAGCAGAGAGGCCTTTAGCGTTGGATGTCCAAGCCTTGGCCAACCAGTTCACTAGATTGGATGTTTCTAAGCCGAGTTTTGGCTTGTATGGTTTCTCAGTCTTCTCTTTATGATCGTATCAGGGAGCATCAGTATGATGACCCTCATATGTTTGTCTTAAAGACATGGTTCAGTACGGTGATGCTAAGGAAGTCACTATTGGAGATGACGATGTATTATGGATGCATGACAGGCTTTGTGTGCCTAATTTAGATGGATTACCTGAGTTGATTCTCCAGGAGGCTCACAGTTCGCGGTACTCCATTCATCTAGGTGTCGCGAAGATGTATCAGTATTTGAGGCAACACTATTGGTGGAGACAGATGAAGAAAGACATAGTGGAGTATGTTTCCCGGTGCCTAAATTGTCAGCAGGTGAAGTATGAGCATCAACGACCGGGTGGGTTGCTTCTTAAGTTAGAGATTTCAGAGTAAAAATGGGAGCGGATCACTATGGATTTTGTTGTTGGGCTCCCATAGAATCAGAGGAAGTTCGATGCAGTTTGGGTGATTGTGGATAGATTGACTAATTCAGCTCATTTCATTCCCGTGGTTACTACTTACACTTCTGAGCGCACTATTCCGATATTGGGGGATATGCTTCGTGCGTGTGTAATAGATTTTGGGGGTGCTTGAGATCAGTTTTTGTCACTTGCGGAGTTTTCTTACAACAACAGTTATCAGTCAATCATTCATATGGAACCGCATGAGGCCTTTTATGGTAGGCGGTGCCGGTCTCCAGTGGGTTGGTTTGATCCGGATGAGGCTAGACTATTGGGTACATATTTGGTTCAGGATGCTTTGAAAAAGGTTAAATTGATTCAGTATCGACTTCGTAAAACTCAGTCTAGACATAAGAGTTATGTGGATCGGAAGGTTCGCCACGTTGCATTCATGGTTGGGGAGAGGGTCTTGCTCCGCGTTTCGCCCATGAAGGGTGTTATGAGGTTCGGGAAGTAGAGCAAGTTGAACCCTAGGTATATAGGGCCTTTTGAGATTCTTGAGAGGGTTGGAGAGGTGGCATACACACTTGAACTACCTCCTAGTCTCTCTGCAGTGCATCCACTGTTCCATATTTCCATGCTTGACTTTTTGGGCAGAATTTTCAATTCTTTGCTAAAATCATAATTTTATTATTTAAATTAGTTTCTTGTAGATATATTTATAGTATGAAATTGCTTTGGCTATATTCGAGACAATCGATATTGGAAAATCGAGGGAAAGGCATACTGCTTGACTGATTGAGCGAGATTTGAGGTAAGTGGCTTGTCTAACCATATGTGGGGGAAATTTCCTTAGGATTTGATACTGTTTTAACATTTTGTGATATGTGAGTGCCATGTATGCGAGGTGACGAGTGCGTACATGGGCTAAATATGGAAATTTCGATTCTTGCTGAGTAGTCTCCTTTTTATTCCTTAACTGAGTTGCCTTAGTATGTGTAGCTATCATGTTTAGTCTAATAGTAATTTTATTATTTAAATTAGTTTCTTATAGATATATTTATAGTATGAAATTGCTTTGGCTATATTCGAGACGATCGATATTGGAAAATCGAGGGAAAGGCATACTACTTGACTGATTGAGCGAGATTTGAGGTAAGTGGCTTGTCTAACCATGTGTGGGGGATATCCCCTTAGGATTTGATACTGTTTTAACATTTTGTGATATGTGAGTGCCATGTATGCGAGGTGACGAGTGCGTACATGGGCTAAATGTGGAAATTTTGATTCTTGCTGAGTAGTCTCCTTTTTATTCCTTAACTGAGTTGCCTTAGTATGTGTAGCTATCATGTTTAGTCTAATATAGGGGTGGCAAGTGGGCTTCGTGGGTCCGGTCCTAAGTGGGCCGGTCCTATACGGTCCGGTCCTAAATGGTCCTGGGCCTTGCGGGCTTATTGCTGGGACCGGCTCGGGACCGGGACCATGAAATAACGGGCCCGGGTTTAGTGGGCCGGTTCCGGTTCCGGGCCCAAACGGGCCTAAACGGGCCCAACAAGAACTTTTTATTTTAATTTTTTTTTATAGAAGTTAGAGAAAAAAATAGTAATAAAGATATATAAGCTATATTCGATTTATATACTATATATACATCTTAAAATATATATATACTATATTATATATACATAGTAAACATCTTAAAATATATATATACTATATTATATATACATAGTATACATCTTAAAATATACTATATATACATCTTAAGATATACTATATTTATATATAGTATAGTATAGTAGATCTTAATATATATATACATCTTAAGATATATAAGCTATATTCAACAGGTTTATCACCTACTTTGGTAGAAATTGTGTGTAAGGATGCCGCACGATTTCTAGCTGGTCCATAGACTGGTTCAACAGGAGAAATATGTTGAATATCAGGTAACAGTCTACGATTGGTAAAGGAATGTCTGTTATAATCAGAACTAATAGTAGGTAATAGTCTATTATTCGAAAATGACTGTCTACTATAAGTGGAACTTTTATCGTCAAACTGAATACAAATCCTGCCATCTGGATTTTGAGTAATATGAGAATACTCAGTATTACTGACAGCATCAGTTATCTGACTTGGGGATATAACTGAATCTAAAGTCCATGTAGTTGGAAAATTAATTTCCTCCCACTTAATAGGTCTCCTCGTGGTGACCTTAGACTTTGCAAAATTCGTTTCTACTAGAATAGTCTGATCAGATGTATCATATAATTTATATCTGGGGTTTAACGTAGAAAGTAATTTAAAATAAATCATATATGATAAACATATAAGTTCAGAACCAGGAGCATAATTATAACCATGCGTTTTCACATTTAATGTTAAAGCATCTAGTATATTAACATCAGATAGAGATAATTGCAGATTGGGTTGGGTATTAAAATATACTGGGCCATAGGCGACAATAGATTCAATAGAACCCATCAGAGACTGTCTGAAATTTAAATTTCTGGCATCTCTGAGAGCAGCCAAAAATGTCTCTGGTAACCCTTTAAGGGTTAATGGTTTAAAAGCAATTTGAACCATACCAATATGCAAATAATTATACTGGTGTTTATAAATATCTATATCATGCTTGTTTAACAAGCGAATAGTCTGTTCAGACGAATTCAAAGCTAAAGACTGCTCAGTTGTTTTAACAAGTTGTTTAGAAGAGAGTTTATCAAACCATCCATAATCATAGATTGTTCTAATAGGGACTTTAGGAATAGTCCATTTGTTTAACAAATCAAGATTTTGAGGTATATCTACCTCTTCCAATCTAGTATTTTTCATACTAGTTTCTCCTAAATCCATATTTCAGAAACATATCTATGTCGAATATTTCATATCTATTTTATATATACCATGAAAGTACCTAGGCTCTGATACCATTTAACAGGATCAAGTGTCGGGCGGTAATCCGGATCAAGTGTCGGGCGGTAATCCGCCATGACTTCTCAATTAAATTAAAACAGAAATCACCGTTTGACCGGGAATTGGACTTGTTTCACACCTCACATCTGGATTTTATATGCCTGGAAGGTTTCCACCAGTTAAAGATTTCTATTTTAAAGTATTTGAGAATTCTTAATCTAGCTAATTCAGTACCCTTACATTTAAAGACTGGCGGTAATCCGCACAATCAGTAAGGATAAGAATAGAAATATACTTGAATTTTATATATAGTTTAATGACTGTATGGAAGGTTAAAAACCTTTACTCAAGCAAGGGGTCTGTCATGATATAATACATACTTTTATTGAGCCCAAGTGTCTAACAGTTCTAACCGTGAAAGAAGATGCCCCTTTAACTCATTTATCGGGCTGAGGTTCACGACTGGCTAGACGAAGCCACTAAGGCAAAGCCAATAAGAGTAGTGTTATATCAGACTGTACCGACCATCTTGACACCAAGTCAAAACTCTATATATAAAACTCATTTATATTTTAATAGATGTCGTCGCTTTCATGGTGTATATAAAAGAGAAGTTAGATACTCAACATAGATATGAAGTCTCTTAGCCGGACATTGTCGCGGCCAGAGAGGAGAGACTAGAAGAAAAACTAATTAAGAAAGAAGTATGTACCTTGTGGCCAAGAAGCAAGGCCCTGAAGATGAAGAACTGAAAACTTTTATTTACTTGTTCTTCTATTACAATCTACTATGAACAAACTTCACACTTCAAAACTAACTTAAAAACTTAGAGAGAGAGAGTCTAGAGAGATAGGGTCTCGAGAGTTCTTCCTCCTCAATTGAACGAATGAATTCTATTTATAGAAAAAGAAAAGGAATCTATGAACAGTAAAAGTGGGTCCCTGTGGGTCCCTGTAACAGTGTTTTTACTGTTGAAATAGTGTATTTACTGTTGATGAACAGTGTATCTACTATTTGAGTGGGTCCGGTGGCTTCACTGTGCTGTGGGTCCGGCGGCTTTACTGTTGAGAGGGGTCCAGCTGTTTCACTGTGCTGGCTTCTTTTCCGCCTTTTTTAATTTGCAGATGAATTCTTCTGCTTCTTGTAAATCTTCTTCGGATAGTATCCTTTCTGCTTCAATGGGCTGAGAATCTTCAGCAATATCATCGTTGCTTGTTTCACTTTGCATTGACGTATCTGACTTTTCATATTGATTAATGGAAGACAGTAAATTCCTTTTAACCTCTTCCAAGTAACTATTAATCATTTCTGTTTTATCTCCTTCTTGAAAGGAGATCCTTCTGGCAATATGCCTTATCGAACTGTCATCAAATACCTCTTTTTGAGGTTTACTGGAATATTCTTGGATCTTCATCTCGATTGTGTCCAAGAGCTCTTGACCATATAAGGTTTTTGTTTTGGGATCCTTCTTCATTAGTTTGTCCCAAAAATTGTTGTAAAATGTCCTATATAGGCAGGGGACTTGTTCTTCAGTGAATCCGACTTCCGGATTCCATTTGTGTATCCATGTGATAGAAAATTCCAGAAAGAAATATATTTGATTAATTTTTTCTGGGTAGCAGATATGGTCTGCGTGATATAGATCATTAATAAAAGGAGAAATCTTTACCCATTCTTTGTATAACATAAGAAATGGATCTTAAGATAGATAAGCTTAAGGAAAGAAACCAGTTAGGGGACTTTTGCACCCAGTTCGGTTTACCCGAGACTTCTACTCATAGGAAGAAGAAACATAAGTATCATAGATACCCCAACCAAGACAGTCCTTATAGGAGAAAGAGATCTAGATATAGATCCAAAGAAGAACGAGAAGCCAAGAAAGCACATCGCAAGTCTACTACATTTACCAAAAATAGATCTAAGCGAGATCTTGCTGACATTAAGTGTTATAAGTGTGGTAAATTTGGCCATATAGCCCCGAATTGTAAGCTTCAAAAGCTGAAAACCTTAGGACTAGACGAGGAACTTCGTGATAAGGTTTATGGTTTGTTATACACTTTTGGATCAGAATCCGATTATTATTCTGAATCAGATTCCGAAGCTGAAATTGACTTGCTTGATTTATCTGATAGTGATCAAAATATTGATAATACTTGTACAACTTGTAAAGGTGATACATGTACTTGTGATGATGAATTTTATAAATTACAATCACAATTTGAAGATCTAAACATGAAAACTATTACATCTGATAATGTGATAGAACTTTTAAAGGAAGTTACTGATGATAAACTCCGCGAAAAGATTATTAATTTGGCTGCTAGTTCAAGTTCTAATTCAAAATCAGGTATTGAAAAACCTTTTGAAAAAGAATTTGAATATTCCCCGCCTTATTCTTTACTAGAGGTTAATAACCGTCTTTTGAACAAAAATGCAACTCCAGCAAGAGATTCTTCTTTCGATGATTTAAAAATTGAAGTTGAAAACTTGAAACGAGAGATTAAATCTCTTAAACAAAATCAAATGATTTGTGATCATAGGATTACTCAGATTGAGAAAATCAATTCTCCAGCTGAGAAATCTAATGATAAAAACAAAGATATTTTTGAAAATGATATTGAAGAAAAACCTATTAGCTTTAATCCTAAACATGATATGTTTTTAGGAATGATGCAAATTATTACTGCTCATAAATGGTATATTAAATGTACTATTCTCATTAATAATGATTTCTCTATCACAAACATTGCTATGATTGATAGTGGAGCAGATGTTAGCTGCATTCAAGAAGGTTTAGTACCTACGAAATATTTTCAAAAAACTACTCATATGGTTAGATCTGCATCCGTACATGCTTTAGATATAAAGTATAAACTTCCTAATACGGGTATTTGTCAGAATAAAGTCTGTATTCCTCACTTCTTTTTCTTGGTAAAGAACCAGTTATACCCTCCAATTATACTTGAAACACCGTTTATTAACGTCGTTTATCCTTTTACTAGCATAGACTCAAAAGGTTTTACTGCTACTTATAAGGATAAAGAAATTAGTTATACTTTTGTTACAGATCTAGTAACTAGAGATATTAATGCTTTAATTGATATGAAGCAAAAACATGTTGATTCTCTGCAATTAGAATTATTTAGTATGAATATATTCGATACTTTAAATTCAACTATAGTACAAGAAAAAATCAAATTGATTTCCAAACAGATTGCTATTGATATTTGTGCTGAGCATCCTAGTGCTTTTTGGAATCGAAAAAAGCACATTGTCACTCTTCCATATGAAGATAATTTCACTGAGGATGATATTCCTACTAAATCTCGACCTTGTCAGATGAATGCAGAATTAGTAGAATTTTGCAAAAAAGAGATTGATAGTTTGCTATCAAAGGGTTTGATAAAACCCTCGAAATCTCCTTGGTCCTGTACAGCTTTCTATGTTAATAACGCGGCTGAAAAGGAACATGGTATTCCTAGGTTAGTCATAAAATTAACCCCAAGACAAATATTGTTCAGGATAGTGATAATATTTCTGATAAGGATATTCCTTCTGCGTCCGAAATGGACTTTGACCCCAATGATACTTAATGATTCCACACCAAATTGATTTTAGTCCAGGGTCACAAGCTAGAGGTTATATTCAAAAAGAATTTTTCACTGATAAATGGAACCAGTTTAAAACTTGGTTTTTTTATACTTATAGTAAAGAGGATTTAAATAATATTTCCCAAGAGTTTTATGAAACTTGTGCTTTACATAATCAAATTATGTATTTTGTTCCTTGGTTTATAACCACATATTTACCACTTTTTATAAAAGTTTTGGAAAGATCTTATAAAGACGGGAATGACAATATTACTAAAGCCATCTACCCTCCTCAATCATCTTTTGTTTTACCTAATAATACAGGTATTACTTTTAATGCATTTCAAAAATTTATTGATGAAGATATTGCCGCAGTCAGTATCACTAAGTTTATATGTTAAAGTTTTGGGAGAAAATATTACTTTTCTTAATAAGAAACTTGATGATAGTCATAAATTATAAGCCATTGAATAAATATTTGAAATGGATTAGGTATCCTATTCCTAACAAAAGAGATTTATTATCTAGATTATATGATGCCAATATATTTTCAAAATTTGATTTAAAATCTGGATATTGGCAGATTCAAATATTTAAAGAACACACTTATAGAACTGCTTTTAATGTCCCATTTGGGCAATATGAATGGAATGTTATGCCATTTGGTTTGAAAAATGCCCCTTCAGAATTTCAAAAAATTATGAATGATATTTTCAATCCTTATCTAGACTTCGTCATTGTATATATCGATGACATTTTAGTATTCTCTAAAACACTCGAAATGCATATCAAGCATTTAGATATTTTCAAAAGAATTGTTATACAAAATGGTTTGGTAATCTCAAAACAAAAAATGAGTTTATTTCAAACTAATATTCGATTCCTAGGACATTATATTAGTCAAGGAAAGATTACTCCTATTCAACGATCGATTGATTTCGCTTCTAAATTTCCCGATGTTATTACTGAAAGAACTCAGTTACAGAGATTTTTGGGAAGTTTAAATTATATTTCACCTTTCTACAAAGATCTATCACGTGATTTAGCCCCCTTATATGAAAGGCTAAAAAAGAATTATAAAAATCCTTGGACTGATAGTCACACTGCTTTAGTAAAAACTATTAAGCAACGTGTTAAATCTTTACCTTGCTTAACCTTAGCTAATCCTGCATGGCAAAAGATTATAGAAACTGATGCATCTAATATTGGTTACGGAGGGATTTTGAAACAAATAAATCCCAATGACAAACATGAATATCTGATTAGATTTTACTTTGGCAAATGGTCTGAAGCCCAGAGAAAATACGCTACTGTGGCACATGAAATGTTAACCATAGTAAAATGTGTTTTAAAATTTCAACACGATTTATACAACCAAAAGTTCTTGATTAAAACTGATGCACAGTCTGTTAAATATATGTTTAACAAAGATTTTAAACATGATGCCTCAAAGATGATATTTGCAAGATGGCAGGCTCAATTAGCCCCTTTTGATTTTGAAATACAATATAAAAAGGGAATTGATAATTCTCTGCCAGATTTCTTATCTCGTGAATATTTACAGGATGGAATCCCCCTGGGGTAGGGGAAGAGGTAGAGGTTGGGGAAGATCATCTCCACAGTCCAAAGGAAGGTCATCACCTTCAGGAACGTCATACGGATCCTCATCAAACTCCCCAGTTATACAAATGGGAAGAAGGAGTTTAGTCAATGAGAGGATATCTCTCAGAGAAGAATCATCTATTGGACCGTCCGTCCACCTGGAAGATATTCCTGAAGATAGTCCGTTATACGCACATTTGCAGGCATATTTAACTGCTCAAAAACAGAAAGAAACTTCTGTTAAGCAAAGTGATACCTTTGCTTCTATTGCTAGAGATGACAATGATGATATCAAGTCATACGAAAAGGTGCCAGATGTGAGGTGTGAAACAAGTCCAGTTCCCGGTCAAACGGTGATTTCTGTTTTAATTTAATTGAGAAGACATGGCGGATTACCGCCCGACACTTGATCCTGTTAAATGGTATCAGAGCCTAGGTACTTTCATGGTATATATAAAATAGATATGAAATATTCGACATAGATATGTTTCTGAAATATGGATTTAGGAGAAACTAGTATGAAAAATACTAGATTGGAAGAGGTAGATATACCTCAAAATCTTGATTTGTTAAACAAATGGACTATTCCTAAAGTCCCTATTAGAACAATCTATGATTATGGATGGTTTGATAAACTCTCTTCTAAACAACTTGTTAAAACAACTGAGCAGTCTTTAGCTTTGAATTCGTCTGAACAGACTATTCGCTTGTTAAACAAGCATGATATAGATATTTATAAACACCAGTATAATTATTTGCATATTGGTATGGTTCAAATTGCTTTTAAACCATTAACCCTTAAAGGGTTACCAGAGACATTTTTGGCTGCTCTCAGAGATGCCAGAAATTTAAATTTCAGACAGTCTCTGATGGGTTCTATTGAATCTATTGTCGCCTATGGCCCAGTATATTTTAATACCCAACCCAATCTGCAATTATCTCTATCTGATGTTAATATACTAGATGCTTTAACATTAAATGTGAAAACGCATGGTTATAATTATGCGCCTGGTTCTGAACTTATATGTTTATCATATAGGATTTATTTTAAATTACTTTCTACGTTAAACCCCAGATGTAAATTATATGATACATCTGATCAGACTATTCTAGTAGAAACGAATTTTGCAAAGTTTAAGGTCACCACGAGGAGACCTATTAAGTGGGAGGAAATTAATTTTCCAACTACATGGACTTTAGATTCAGTTATATCCCCAAGTCACATAACTGATGCTGTCAGTAATACTGAGTATTCTCATATTACTCAAAATCCAGATGGCAGGATTTGTATTCAGTTTGACGATAAAAGTTCCACTTATAGTAGGCAGTCATTTTCGAATAATAGACTGTTACCTACTATTAGTTCTGATTATAACAGACATTCCTTTACCAATCGTAGACTGTTACCTGATATTCAACATATTTCTCATGTTGAACCAGTCTATGGACCAGCTAGAAATCGTGCGGCATCCTTACACACAATTTCTACCAAAGTAGGTGATAAACCTGTTGAAAGGGTTAAAATTAACCCCAAGACAAATATTGTTCAGGATAGTGATAATATTTCTGATAAGGATATTCCTTCTGCGTCCGAAATGGACTTTGACCCCAATGATACTTAATGATTCCACACCAAATTGATTTTAGTCTAGGGTCATAAGCTAGAGGTTATATTCAAAAAGAATTTTTCACTGATAAATGGAACCAGTTTAAAACTTGGTTTTTTGATACTTATAGTAAAGAGGATTTAAATAATATTTCCCAAGAGTTTTATGAAACTTGTGCTTTACATAATCAAATTATGTATTTTGTTCCTTGGTTTATAACCACATATTTACCACTTTTTATAAAAGTTTTGGAAAGATCTTATAAAGACGGGAATGGCAATATTACTAAAGCCATCTACCCTCCTCAATCATCTTTTGTTTTACCTAATAATACAGGTATTACTTTTAATGCATTTCAAAAATTTATTGATGAAGATATTGCCGCAGTCAGTATCACAGAAATTAATAAACTAATTTCTCAAAATAACTATTTAAGTTTATATGTTAAAGTTTTGGGAGAAAATATTACTTTTCTTAATAAGAAACTTGATGATTTAACTGTCTTAATAAAAAATATGAGTACTAAAAGGACTTTAACTGATATTGCCTCTTCTTCAGGAAGCAAATCAGAACCTCAAATTGTTGTTACTCATATTCAAAGACCCCCTGATATTCAGGATTTTAAATTTAAATCTTTTGGTGACTTAGAAGAACTTCTTGATAAAAAGTTATCCGGTTTGAATATCAAACCCATTGATTTATCAAATGATTTTGCTGATAAATTAGATTCTACTTTTGACTATAAAAAGGATGTTTTGTCAGAGTTTAATAAACTCCGTAGTTACCCCAAAAAGAATAGTAAGTTTGCAGATAGCAGATATGCTGATAAACCTAGAATGCAGACTTATTATTACAATCGTCCTACTCCTCAAGATGTTTTAATAGAGGAACGTGATTGGAATCAGACTAATACGTCTTATAGTGGTTCCGAAATCTATGAATGGAATCTTGATGGTTTGACTGATAGGCAATTAACAATTCTTGTACATAGAATGCTTATGTATGCAACTATCTGTAAAAGCGTAAAAAATACAGATAGGAATATTTGCAGAATGATTGTTGCAGGTTTTACTGGCCAATTGCGTGGCTGGTGGGACAATTATTTGACTATAGAAGAAAGAGCAATGGTTATTAATGCTCAAGCCACTGACGAAGGAGTTGATAACTTAGGCATGGCCCTAGTTGCAAATAGGGAAGATGCCGTTTATACCCTTATTCTTACTATATTAAAACACTTTAATGGTAGATTTACCAACCAGAACGAAACTGTTCGTACTCTCCTTAATAGCCTTAGATGTAAGACTTTAAGTGAATTTAGGTGGTATAAAGACACCTTTATGAGTAGAGTGATGGAACTACCGGAAAATAAGTTTGAACATTGGAAAGCTAAGTTCATAGATGGCCTTCCCTCTTTATTTGCAGAAAGAGTTAGAAAAGTTTTAAGAGGCAATTATGGTGAAATCCCATACGTAGATTATACCTATGGTAAGTTAATAGGAATTTGCACACAAGAAGGGTTAAACCTGTGCAATGAATTAAGATTATCTAGACAGCTTAAGATGGATAAGCTTAAGGAAAGAAACCAGTTAGGGGACTTTTGCACCCAGTTCGGTTTACCCGAGACTTCTACTCATAGGAAGAAGAAACATAAGTATCATAGATACCCCAACCAAGAGAGTCCTTATAGGAAAAAGAGATCTATATATAGATCCAAAGAAGAACGAGAAGCCAAGAAAGCACATCGCAAGTCTACTAGATTTACCAAAAATAGATCTAAGCGAGATCTTGCTGACATTAAGTGTTATAAGTGTGGTAAATTTGGCCATATAGCCCCGAATTGTAAGCTTCAAAAGCTGAAAACCTTAGGACTAGACGAGGAACTTCGTGATAAGGTTTATGGTTTGTTATACACTTCTGGATCAGAATCCGATTATTATTCTGAATCAGATTCCGAAGCTGAAATTGACTTGCTTGATTTATCTGATAGTGATCAAAATATTGATAATACTTGTACAACTTGTAAAGGTGATACATGTACTTGTGATGATGAATTTTATAAATTACAATCACAATTTGAAGATCTAAACATGAAAACTATTACATCTGATAATGTGATAGAACTTTTAAAGGAAGTTACTGATGATAAACTCCGCGAAAAGATTATAAATTTGGCTGCTAGTTCAAGTTCTAATTCAAAATCAGGTATTGAAAAACCTTTTGAAAAAGAATTTGAATATTCCCCGCCTTATTCTTTACTAGAGGTTAATAACCGTCTTTTGAACAAAAATGCAACTCCAGTAAGAGATTCTTCTTTCGATGATTTAAAAATTGAAGTTGAAAACTTGAAACGAGAGATTAAATCTCTTAAACAAAATCAAATGATTTGTGATCATAGGATTACTCAGATTGAGAAAATCAATTCTCCAGCTGAGAAATCTAATGATAAAAACAAAGGTATATTTGAAAATGATATTGAAGAAAAACCTATTAGCTTTAATCCTAAACATGATATGTTTTTAGGAATGATGCAAATTATTACTGCTCATAAATGGTATATTAAATGTACTATTCTCATTAATAATGATTTCTCTATCACAAACGTTGCTATGATTGATAGTGGAGCAGATGTTAGCTGCATTCAAGAAGGTTTAGTACCTACGAAATATTTTCAAAAAACTACTCATATGGTTAGATCTGCATCCGGACATGCTTTAGATATAAAGTATAAACTTCCTAATACGGGTATTTGTCAGAATAAAGTCTGTATTCCTCACTTCTTTTTCTTGGTAAAGAACCAGTTATACCCTCCAATTATACTTGGAACACCGTTTATTAACGTCGTTTATCCTTTTACTAGCATAGACTCAAAAGGTTTTACTGCTACTTATAAGGATAAAGAAATTAGTTATACTTTTGTTACAGATCCAGTAACTAGAGATATTAATGCTTTAATTGATATGAAACAAAAACATGTTGATTCTCTGCAATTAGAATTATTTAGTATGAATATATTCGATACTTTAAATTCTACTAAAGTACAAGAAAAAATCAAATTGATTTCCAAACAGATTGCTATTGATATTTGTGCTGAGCATCCTAGTGCTTTTTGGAATCGAAAAAAGCACATTGTCACTCTTCCATATGAAGATAATTTCACTGAGGATGATATTCCTACTAAATCTCGACCTTGTCAGATGAATGCAGAATTAGTAGAATTTTGCAAAAAAGAGATTGATAGTTTGCTATCAAAGGGTTTGATAAAACCCTCGAAATCTCCTTGGTCCTGTACAGCTTTCTATGTTAATAACGCAGCTGAAAAGGAACGTGGTATTCCTAGGTTAGTCATAAATTATAAGCCATTGAATAAATATTTGAAATGGATTAGGTATCCTATTCCTAACAAAAGAGATTTATTATCTAGATTATATGATGCCAATATATTTTCAAAATTTGATTTAAAATCTGGATATTGGCAGATTCAAATATTTAAAGAGCACACTTATAGAACTGCTTTTAATGTCCCATTTGGGCAATATGAATGGAATGTTATGCCATTTGGTTTGAAAAATGCCCCTTCAGAATTTCAAAAAATTATGAATGATATTTTCAATCCTTATCTAGACTTCGTCATTGTATATATCGATGACATTTTAGTATTCTCTAAAACACTCGAAATGCATATCAAGCATTTAGATATTTTCAAAAGAATTGTTATACAAAATGGTTTGGTAATCTCAAAACAAAAAATGATTTTATTTCAAACTAATATTCGATTCCTAGGACATTATATTAGTCAAGGAAAGATTACTCCTATTCAACGATCGATTGATTTCGCTTCAAAATTTCCCGATGTTATTACTGAAAGAACTCAGTTACAGAGATTTTTGGGAAGTTTAAATTATATTTCACCCTTCTACAAAGATCTATCACTTGATTTAGCCCCCTTATATGAAAGGCTAAAAAAGAATTATAAAAATCCTTGGACTGATAGTCACACTGCTTTAGTAAAAATTATTAAGCAACGTGTTAAATCTTTACCTTGCTTAACCTTAGCTAATCCTGCATGGCAAAAGATTATAGAAACTGATGCATCTAATATTGGTTACGGAGGGATTTTGAAACAAATAAATTCCAATGACAAACATGAATATCTGATTAGATTTTACTCTGGCAAATGGTCTGAAGCCCAGAGAAAATACGCTACTGTGGCACATGAAATGTTAACCATAGTAAAATGTGTTTTAAAATTTCAAGACGATTTATACAACCAAAAGTTCTTGATTAAAACTGATGCACAGTCTGTTAAATATATGTTTAACAAAGATTTTAAACATGATGCCTCAAAGATGATATTTGCAAGATGGCAGGCTCAATTAGCCCCTTTTGATTTTGAAATACAATATAAAAAGGGAATTGATAATTCTCTGCCAGATTTCTTATCTCGTGAATATTTACAGGATGGAATCCCCCTGGGGTAGGGGAAGAGGTAGAGGTTGGGGAAGATCATCCCCACAGTCCAAAGGAAGGTCATCACCTTCAGGATCGTCATACGGATCCTCATCAAACTCCCCAGTTATACAAATGGGAAGAAGGAGTTTAGTCAATGAGAGGATATCTCTCAGAGAAGAATCATCTATTGGACCGTCCGTCCACCTGGAAGATATTCCTGAAGATAGTCCGTTATACGCACATTTGCAGGCATATTTAACTGCTAAAAAACAGAAAGAAACTTCTGTTAAGCAAAGTGATACCTTTGCTTCTATTGCTAGAGATGACAATGATGATATCAAGTCATACGAAAAGGTGCCAAAAAGAGAAATAATATTTCTCTTAGAAAACTCTGACATTCAGAGAAAAGAAGAACCATGGAAGATATTCCAAAGATATTTGATAAATGGGTTATATTACCCGGGTGAGTCATACAAAACCCGTTCTTACTATGAAACAATACTAACTAGTACGGGAAGTGCAGATTTTTAGCACTTTTCTGGATATAGTACAGACTATAACGTTTATAATTTCTCAAAAATCATAATTAAACAGATTATATCTGTTGAAGAATGGGGTATATCCACAATGAAAGAAAGGCAGATAAGCCTTAACAAAGTAAAAATGAATTTTACTTATTGGGATTATATCCAAGCTTTTGATAAAGCATTATATTACAACAATGACAAATATAAACATACTTGGTTTATAAAAGTATGTGCAAAGATATTTGCAACAACTATTCCTAATTGGTTTCTAAACTGGTGGTCTTACCACGGTCCAACGATAAAGATTTTACCAGATCCATTTCTTATGTTATACAAAGAATGGGTAAAGATTTCTCCTTTTGTTAATGATCTATATCACGCAGACCATATCTGCTACCCAGAAAAAATTAATCAAATATATTTCTTTCTGGAATTTTCTATCCCATGGATACACAAATGGAATCCGGAAGTCGGATTCACTGAAGAACAAGTCCCTTGCCTATATAGGACATTTTACAACAATTTTTGGGACAAACTAATGAAGAAGGATCCCAAAACAAAAACCTTATATGGTCAAGAGCTCTTGGACACAATCGAGATGAAGATCCAAGAATATTCCAGTAAACCTCAAAAAGAGGTAATTGATGACAGTTCGATGAGGCATATTGCCAGAAGGATCTCCTTTCAAGAAGGAGATAAAACAGAGATGATTAACAGTTACTTGGAAGAGGTTAAAAGGAATTTACTGTCTTCCATTAATCAATATGAAAAGTCAGATACGTCAATGCAAAGTGAAACAAGCAACGATGATATTGCTGAAGATTCTCAGCCCATTGAAGCAGAAAAGATACTATCTGAAGAAGATTTACAAGAAGCAGAAGAATTCATCCGCAAATTAAAAAAGGCGGAAAAGAAGCCAGCACAGTGAAATAGCTGGACCCCTCTCAACAGTGAAGCCGCCAGACCCACAGCACAGTGAAGCCACCGGACCCACTCAAACAGTAGATACACTGTTCATCAACAGTAAAAACACTGTTTCAACAGTAGAAACACTATTACAGGGACCCACGGGGACCCACTTTTACTGTTCATAGATTCCTTTTCTTTTTCTATAAATAGAATTCATTCGTTCAATTAAAGGGGCAGAACTCTCGAGACCCTATCTCTCTAGACTCTCTCTCTCTAAGTTTTTAAGTTAGTTTTGAAGTTTGAAGTTTGTTCATAGTAGATTGTAATAGAAGAACAAGTAAATAAAAGTTTTCAGTTCTTCATCTTCAGGGCCTTGCTTCTTGGCCACAAGGTACATACTTCTGTCTTTCTTAATTAGTTTTTCTTCTAGTCTCTCCTCTCTGGCCGCGACAATGTCCGGCTAAGAGACTTCATATCTATGTTGAGTATCTAACTTCTCTTTTATATACACCATGAAAGCGACGACATCTATTAAAATATAAATGAGTTTTATATATAGAGTTTTGACTTGGTGTCAAGATGGTCGGTACAGTCTGATATAACACTACTCTTATTGGCTTTGCCTTAGTGGCTTCGTCTAGCCAGCCGTGAACCTCATCCCGATAAATGAGTTAAAAGGGCATCTTCTTTCACGGTTAGAACTGTTAGACACTTGGGCTCAATAAAAGTATGTATTATATCATGACAGACCCCTTGCTTGAGTAAAGGTTTTTTAACCTTCCATACAGTCATTAAACTATATATAAAATTCAAGTATATTTCTATTCTTATCCTTACTGATTGTGCGGATTACCGCCAGTCTTTAAATATAAGGGTACTGAATTAGCTAGATTAAGAATTCTCAAATAAGATGTGAAGTCTGAAACAAGTCCAGTTCCCGGTCAAACGGTGATTTCTGTTTTAATTTAATTGAGAAGACATGGCGGATTACCGCCCGACACTTGATCCTGTTAAATGGTATCAGAGCCTAGGTACTTTCATGGTATATATAAAATAGACATGAAATATTCGACGTAGATATGTTTCTGAAATAAGGATTTAGGAGAAACTAGTATGAAAAATACTAGATTGGAAGAGGTAGATATACCTCAAAATCTTGATTTGTTAAACAAATGGACTATTCCTAAAGTCCTTATTAGAACAATCTATGATTATGGATGGTTTGATAAACTCTCTTCTAAACAACTTGTTAAAACAACTGAGCAGTCTTTAGCTTTGAATTCGTCTGAACAGACTATTCGCTTGTTAAACAAGCATGATATAGATATTTATAAACACCAGTATAATTATTTGCATATTGGTATGGTTCAAATTGCTTTTAAACCATTAACCCTTAAAGGGTTACCAGAGACATTTTTGGCTGCTCTCAGAGATGCCAGAAATTTAAATTTCAGACAGTCTCTGATGGGTTCTATTGAATCTATTGTCGCCTATGGCCCAATATATTTTAATACCCAACCCAATCTGCAATTATCTCTATCTGATGTTAATATACTAGATGCTTTAACATTAAATGTGAAAACGCATGGTTATAATTATGCGCCTGGTTCTGAACTTATATGTTTATCATATAGGATTTATTTTAAATTACTTTCTACGTTAAACCCCAGATGTAAATTATATGATACATCTGATCAGACTATTCTAGTAGAAACGAATTTTGCAAAGTTTAAGGTCACCACGAGGAGACCTATTAAGTGGGAGGAAATTAATTTTCCAACTACATGGACTTTAGATTCAGTTATATCCCCAAGTCACATAACTGATGCTGTCAGTAATACTGAGTATTCTCATATTACTCAAAATCCAGATGGCAGGATTTGTATTCAGTTTGACGATAAAAGTTCCACTTATAGTAGGCAGTCATTTTCGAATAATAGACTGTTACCTACTATTAGTTCTGATTATAACAGACATTCCTTTACCAATCGTAGACTGTTACCTGATATTCAACATATTTCTCATGTTGAACCAGTCTATGGACCAGCTAGAAATCGTGCGGCATCCTTACACACAATTTCTACCAAAGTAGGTGATAAACCTGTTGAAAGGGTTAAAATTAACCCCAAGACAAATATTGTTCAGGATAGTGATAATATTTCTGATAAGGATATTCCTTCTGCGTCCGAAATGGACTTTGACCCCAATGATACTTAATGATTCTTCTCTGAGAGATATCCTCTCATTGACTAAACTCCTTCTTCCCATTTGTATAACTGGGAGTTTGGTGAGGATCCGTATGACGATCCTGAAGGTGATGACCTTCCTTTGGACTGTGGGGATGATCTTCCCCAACCTCTACCTCTTCCCCTACCCCAGGGGGATTCCATCCTGTAAATATTCACGAGATAAGAAATCTGGCAGAGAATTATCAATTCCCTTTTTATATTGTATTTCAAAATCAAAAGGGGCTAATTGAGCCTGCCATCTTGCAAATATCATCTTTGAGGCATCATGTTTAAAATCTTTGTTAAACATATATTTAACAGACTGTGCATCAGTTTTAATCAAGAACTTTTGGTTGTATAAATCGTCTTGAAATTTTAAAACACATTTTACTATGGTTAATATTTCATGTGCCACAGTAGCGTATTTTCTCTGGGCTTCAGACCATTTGCCAGAGTAAAATCTAATCAGATATTCATGTTTGTCATTGGAATTTATTTGTTTCAAAATCCCTCCGTAACCAATATTAGATGCATCAGTTTCTATAATCTTTTGCCATGCAGGATTAGCTAAGGTTAAGCAAGGTAAAGATTTAACACGTTGCTTAATAATTTTTACTAAAGCAGTGTGACTATCAGTCCAAGGATTTTTATAATTCTTTTTTAGCCTTTCATATAAGGGGGCTAAATCAAGTGATAGATCTTTGTAGAAGGGTGAAATATAATTTAAACTTCCCAAAAATCTCTGTAACTGAGTTCTTTCAGTAATAACATCGGGAAATTTTGAAGCGAAATCAATCGATCGTTGAATATGAGTAATCTTTACTTGACTAATATAATGTCCTAGGAATCGAATATTAGTTTGAAATAAAATCATTTTTTGTTTTGAGATTACCAAACCATTTTGTATAACAATTCTTTTGAAAATATCTAAATGCTTGATATGCATTTCGAGTGTTTTAGAGAATACTAAAATGTCATCGATATATACAATGACGAAGTCTAGATAAGGATTGAAAATATCATTCATAATTTTTTGAAATTCTGAAGGGGCATTTTTCAAACCAAATGGCATAACATTCCATTCATATTGCCCAAATGGGACATTAAAAGCAGTTCTATAAGTGTGCTCTTTAAATATTTGAATCTGCCAATATCCAGATTTTAAATCAAATTTTGAAAATATATTGGCATCATATAATCTAGATAATAAATCTCTTTTGTTAGGAATAGGATACCTAATCCATTTCAAATATTTATTCAATGGCTTATAATTTATGACTAACCTAGGAATACCACGTTCCTTTTCAGCTGCGTTATTAACATAGAAAGCTGTACAGGACCAAGGAGATTTCGAGGGTTTTATCAAACCCTTTGATAGCAAACTATCAATCTCTTTTTTGCAAAATTCTACTAATTCTGCATTCATCTGACAAGGTTGAGATTTAGTAGGAATATCATCCTCAGTGAAATTATCTTCATATGGAAGAGTGACAATGTGCTTTTTTCGATTCCAAAAAGCACTAGGATGCTCAGCACAAATATCAATAGCAATCTGTTTGGAAATCAATTTGATTTTTTCTTGTACTTTAGTAGAATTTAAAGTATCGAATATATTCATACTAAATAATTCTAATTGCAGAGAATCAACATGTTTTTGCTTCATATCAATTAAAGCATTAATATCTCTAGTTACTGGATCTGTAACAAAAGTATAACTTATCTCTTTATCCTTATAAGTAGCAGTAAAACCTTTCGAGTCTATGCTAGTAAAAGGATAAACGGCGTTAATAAACGGTGTTCCAAGTATAATTGGAGGGTATAACTGGTTTTTTACCAAGAAAAAGAAGTGAGGAATACAGACTTTATTCTGACAAATACCCGTATTAGGAAGTTTATACTTTATATCTAAAGCATGTCCGGATGCAGATCTAACCATATGAGTAGTTTTTTGAAAATATTTCGTAGGTACTAAACCTTCTTGAATGCAGCTAACATCTGCTCCACTATCAATCATAGCAACGTTTGTGATAGAGAAATTATTATTAATGAGAATAGTACATTTAATATACCATTTATGAGCAGTAATAATTTGCATCATTCCTAAAAACATATCATGTTTAGGATTAAAGCTAATAGGTTTTTTTTCAATATCATTTTCAAAAATACCTTTGTTTTTATCATTAGATTTCTCAGCTGGAGAATTGATTTTCTCAATCTGAGTAATCCTATGATCACAAATCATTTGATTTTGTTTAAGAGATTTAATCTCTCGTTTCAAGTTTTCAACTTCAATTTTTAAATCATCGAAAGAAGAATCTCTTACTGGAGTTGCATTTTTGTTCAAAAGACGGTTATTAACCTCTAGTAAAGAATAAGGCGGGGAATATTTAAATTCTTTTTCAAAAGGTTTTTCAATACCTGATTTTGAATTAGAACTTGAACTAGCAGCCAAATTAATAATCTTTTCGCGGAGTTTATCATCAGTAACTTCCTTTAAAAGTTCTATCACATTATCAGATGTAATAGTTTTCATGTTTAGATCTTCAAATTGTGATTGTAATTTATAAAATTCATCATCACAAGTACATGTATCACCTTTACAAGTTGTACAAGTATTATCAATATTTTGATCACTATCAGATAAATCAAGCAAGTCAATTTCAGCTTCGGAATCTGATTCAGAATAATAATCGGATTCTGATCCAGAAGTGTATAACAAACCATAAACCTTATCACGAAGTTCCTCGTCTAGTCCTAAGGTTTTCAGCTTTTGAAGCTTACAATTCGGGGCTATATGGCCAAATTTACCACACTTATAACACTTAATGTCAGCAAGATCTCGCTTAGATCTATTTTTGGTAAATCTAGTAGACTTGCGATGTGCTTTCTTGGCTTCTCGTTCTTCTTTGGATCTAGATCTAGATCTCTTTCTCCTATAAGGACTGTCTTGGTTGGGGTATCTATGATACTTATGTTTCTTCTTCCTATGAGTAGAAGTCTCGGGTAAACCGAACTGGGTGCAAAAGTCCCCTAACTGGTTTCTTTCCTTAAGCTTATCCATCTTAAGCTGTCTAGATAATCTTAATTCATTGCACAGGTTTAACCCTTCTTGTGTGCAAATTCCTATTAACTTACCATAGGTATAATCTACGTATGGGATTTCACCATAATATCCTCTTAAAACTTTTCTAACTCTTTCGGCAAATAAAGAGGGAAGGCCATCTATGAACTTAGCTTTCCAATGTTCAAACTTATTTTCCGGTAGTTCCATCACTCTACTCATAAAGGTGTCTTTATACCACCTAAATTCACTTAAAGTCTTACATCTAAGGCTATTAAGGAGAGTACGAACAGTTTCGTTCTGGTTGGTAAATCTACCATTAAAGTGTTCTAATATAGTAAGAATAAGGGTATAAACGGCATCTTCCCTATTTGCAACTAGGGCCATGCCTAAGTTATCAACTCCTTCGTCAGTGGCTTGAGCATTAATAACCATTGTTCTTTCTTCTATAGTCAAATAATTGTCCCACCAGCCACGCAATTAGCCAGTAAAACCTGCAACAATCATTCTGCAAATATTCCTATCTGTATTTTTTACGCTTTTACAGATAGTTGCATACATAAGCATTCTATGTACAAGAATAGTTAATTGCCTATCAGTCAAACCATCAAGATTCCATTCATAGATTTCGGAACCACTATAAGACGTATTAGTCTGATTCCACACCAAATTGATTTTAGTCCAGGGTCACAAGCTAGAGGTTATATTCAAAAAGAATTTTTCACTGATAAATGGAACCAGTTTAAAACTTGGTTTTTTGATACTTATAGTAAAGAGGATTTAAATAATATTTCCCAAGAGTTTTATGAAACTTGTGCTTTACATAATCAAATTATGTATTTTGTTCCTTGGTTTATAACCACATATTTACCACTTTTTATAAAAGTTTTGGAAAGATCTTATAAAGACGGGAGTGGCAATATTACTAAAGCCATTTACCCTCCTCAATCATCTTTTGTTTTACCTAATAATACAGGTATTACTTTTACTGCATTTCAAAAATTTATTGATGAAGATGTTGCTGTATCTTATGAGATGTATATATAGTATAGACTATAGTATAGTATAAATATATATATATGTATATTATACTATATGTATAGCTTAAGATATACTATATATACATATATATCTACTATATATATCTAGTATACTATGTATATATAGTATATCTTAAGATGTATATGTAGTATAGTATATATAGTATAATATATATAGTATATCTTAAGATGTATATATAGTATATCGAATATAGTTTATATATCTTATGAGATGTATATATAGTATAGACTATAGTATAGTATAAACATCTTTCATGTTATACTATATGTATAGCTTAAGATATACTATATATACATATATATCTACTATATATATCTAGTATACTATGTATATATAGTATATCTTAAGATGTATATGTAGTATAGTATATATAGTATAGTATATATAGTATATCTTAAGATGTATATATAGTATAGCGAATATAGTTTATATATCTTATGAGATGTATATATAGTATAGACTATAGCATAGTATAAATATAAGATTATATGTATACTATACTATAATATATATACATCTTACTATATATAAGTTATATTCGATTTATATACTATATAGTATATCTTAAGATGTATTTGACAGTCCAACGCCTATTTTTGACAGTCCAACGTTTTTTTTAAAAACAAAAATATAAAAAAAATAGTCGTTGGGCCCTCTAGGCCCGCTAAGGGTCCCGGGCCGGTCCCGGGCCCTGGTGGGCCAAACGGTCCCGGGCCTGACGGGCTCAATCATAGGACCGGCCCACGAGACCGGACCAGGCCCGCTAAAACCGGACCAAACGGTCCTGGCCCGTTTAGCCGTTTGGCCTGCCTGGCCCGCGGTCCTGGACCGGTCCCGGGCCTGGACCGGCCCACTTGCCAGGCCTAGTCTAATATCGCATGCCTACGTGCCTTAACTATTACTTGCAACCTGTGCAACATGCTTAGCTGAATTACTTATTTTCTTGATTTTGAATTAAATCTTTAATTAAAGGATTTCTTGGTGTAAATTCGTTGTTTCTTCGGTTATCTGCTGCATATTTACTTTTGGGACTACGAGGCGGTTCCTCGGGAGACCCCCTGTCATATATTAACTTTTGGGACTACAAGGGGTTTACTAGGGAGATCCCTCTGTTTGCATATTTACTTTTGGGACTACGAGACGATTCCTTGGGAGATCCCCCCTGCTATTGCATATTTACTTTTAGGACTACGAGGTAATTCCTCGGGATTATCCCCTGTCACATATTTAGTTTTGGGACTACGAGGTGGTTCCTCGGGAGATCCCTTATGACATATTTACTTTTGGGACTACAAGGCATTTACTCGGGAGATTCTCCTTGTTTGCATATTTACTTTTGGTACTACGAGGCGGTTACTCGGGAGCGCCCTTGTTGTTTACCTCTATTTGCTGTGTTGTTGTCTTCCTGTAAATTCTCATTGTTCACTTCTCAGTCATTTCATTACATTATTAAATCTTCTGTCTTATTTTCCTATTATTTCCAGTAGGGTCGGCCTGACTTGACCTCGTCACTACTCTAATGAGGTTAGGCTTGACATTTACTGGGTACCGTTGTGGTGTACTCATGCTACTCTTTTGCACATCTTTTTGTGCAGATCCAGGTTCTTCCTATCATGCCAAATACCAGTGAGATAGTCGTATGTGGAGACTTCAAGGTACATCTGCAGTGTCCACAGACCTCGGAGTCCCCCTCTATCCCTATCATGTTGTTTCCCTTATTTTGAGTAGACTCTGATATATAGAGATACTTAGTATTTCTCTTAGAAAATTGTGACTTATTTGTACCGGGTTTTGGGATTTTGTAGTTATTTGAATTGCAGTTTTCATTTATTTCAGCTATTGAGGTTTGAGTTTCAGACTCTTGTTATGTTATTCCGCAAATTGCTAGGCTTACCTAGTCTTAGAGACTAGGTGCCATTACGACATCCTACGGGAGGGTGAATTGGGGTCGTGACAATGATGAATTATGAAAACATGAAAGATGGTTATAGTATAGATCAATCAACTACTCTACCACTGCGTAAAAGAAACCATGCAAAGACAAAGAAAGGATAAATCACACAAGTAGAAAGATATTAACCAAGTTGAGACTAAAAAATAAAGTCCGTCAAAGATTAAATATTCAAAAAGATAAATCTAAATCATACGAAAGGAATCATATTCAATACATTGTAGTTTGCTATTCATAATCGTTAGAATACTTTGTTTCTTGCCAGTGAGTATGCTGGAAATAATTTAGTTTCAATATGAGTAGCATAGTATGTTTGGGAATTAGGTTTTTGATCTTAATTACTTGTTGGCTTGTAACAATTTTCATAATGTAAGACCCAAGAAAAAATTTAGTACTTTATTATTTTTAAACTCAATATATAAATATATTTTTCATAAGTAAATTTATTCGGTACGGTTCGATATTTTTCGATTTATTTTCATAAAATAAAGAACTTACCCTAATTATCGGTACAGTTGTAAATTTATAGAAAAATCTATAATTTTATTAAAAGAAATCTAAAAATCGATTAAGTGCGATAGGAGTTCGGTCTAGTTATTTTTTAAACATTCATTGACACCCCCTAGTTCTAGGCGACCTATTGTTAAACTAATTTTGGAATTTAAGGAAGTATAGAAAATATTTTAAAAGCAAATCGCTGGATTTCAGGGACGTTAAAATAGTTTTTCAATAAAAAAAAAAAAAGAATTAGAGAAAAATATTTTAAGCAGGTAGTCGGATGTACTAGCGACCTACTACTAAAATAATTTTACAAATATCAAAAGAATTTTAGGAATAACGAATTATGATAACAAACTTCGTCTTCTTCTGCTGCTTCTCTCTTTATTAGTATTAGTATAATAATTTTTTTTACAAAAGTCTCATCTGTTTCACGTATTTCTCTCAACCCAATATATTTTCCCCCAAATTATCAAAGTCATTAGAAAAATTCATTAACTTTAAATTTCAGATTCGATTTACATATTTTACGAATTCAAATTCAATTTTTTTCGAATTTTGTGATTTGCAGGTTCAATATGGATTTCATGAAGGTATTCGATCAAACAGTTCGCGAAATGTAAGCTATTTTCCTCTCTTACCTCTTAATTCATCGTGTTTTTTTTGTGTGAAAATTTCAATTTGTCCCCAATATCTTACGTTTTTTTTTTTTTTTTTTTCTTTTTGAAAATTGGTGAACTGTGTGTTTTGCAGAAAGAGGGAGGTGAATTTGAAAGTGTTGAAGGTTCCTGAGATTGAGCAGAAGGTAAAAAAGCTTAAAATAAATACTTTCAGCTTTAACTTTTAGCATTAATATTTGTAGAATACACATAAAGTACATGACATAATCAAGTAACATAGAAATCAATTCAGTATTTTAAGTCAATGAGTGCAGAGTGCAAAGAGCCGCGGGTCTACCGGAAACAAACTCTCTATCTTCATAAGTTAGGGGTAGGTTCTGCGTACTCACTACCCTCCCCAGATTTTACTTGTGGGATTACACTGGGTTTGTTGTTGTTGTAAGTCAATGAGTGCAAAGTATCGGTACGTGCACCCATTACACAATAGACGCACGTCACGAGTTTGAACCCTGCCACAAACAAAAACTTGGTATTTAAGTAGAGAAGAGTAGAGAACCGGACCCATTAGTTTCGAATCGCGTGCCACTAGACCTCAGAGATTTCTCAGTTATCAAAAAAAAGAAAAGTATCGGTGCACCCATTCTCAGAAAAGGAGTAGCACGTGTCGTTTCAAAGGACTAAAAAAAGGTGAACTCAAATTGTTGTTTTTCGATATCAAGGGATCATGTGTTTTAGTTTGGAAATAATATTTATTCCTTGATCTTATATAGTAATGGATGATTAACAAAGAACTAGATGGCTCAAGGAAAGCACATTGACTGATTAGTAAACTAAGGATTTGTCTGAAGTTTATTGGTTTTTCTGAACTAGATTCGGTCTTTCTGTTTCCTACTTGTTGATCAATAAATTTCTACTTAATTATGTTGTGGTAGATGCCAATAACCACTTTCTCACATGCATTGTGAAGTGTAATATCTATCATTTGATGCAGAAATGAGATTCGTGAAAGTCATAATTATGTCTGTGCTGAAATGCCAATGACGAGATGTCTGGGCATATGATCATGGTGCTTTTTGCTGTTTTTCTTTCGACATGTATTCAATAGAATCAGATAGTGATGAACGTAGACTACATGGTGAGATTACTGGGGAAACTTTAGTTGTATGGACTGTATGTCTGTATCATATGTACACAGTTATTAACAGTAATTTCGACCGAGCATGCGAAGTGAGGGACTTATCATGGGTTAAATGAAGCGATTCAGAAGAAGTCTGCGCTTCGGACAGCGAGGCACAAAGTAATGGAGAAGCTATCATTTCTTTGAATTTGATCCTAAAGATTTAAGAGATAGGTAAAGGGAGGATAAGGAAATAGGGCATTCTCTTGTGAGTGCTAGGACTCCTCTCCCGACATACTTCAGTGTATTTTTTGTTGTCTTCTTCTTCTGTGGGTTGCAGCAATTCTTCTTTAACTATTACTGTTTCACTAGTTCTCAGATTTGCTTTTTAGCTTCCTATTTTCCCTTTGAAATGACTCTTTCTTCTTCATTTTTTTGTCAAGTCCTCCTCTTATGCTAGTTCTACTTTTGGATTTTCTTTTGCTTTTTTCTTCTACTTAATCCACTCTTGTCTTTTCTCTATCTCAATTATCAAAAAATTCTGTAGCTCTACAGGTTGTTAGGAAATAATCTTTCAATTAAAGTTATTATAGTATAAGAGGCGGATCCAGAATTTAAATTTAATTGGTTCAACTTTGCATTGAACTCACTGTACAGTTAAAATTATGGGTTCATATCTAATATTTCTTAAGATTTTAGTAGGTTTTTACATAAATATCTATATTTCGTGTCAAAAATTCTGGGTTCAGATGAAGCCGTAGCCAAAAGACTATATCCGCCTATGTGTAGTACAATCCTAAAGCAATTGAGGCCTATTTCTTATTTGTGCTTTTTCACTTTCAAAAACTATGGATTTGCATCCTATGATCTTTTTGTCCTTTCCCCTTCATATTCTGATTATAATGTAATATTTTAACATGAATAGGTATTGGACGCTACGGATGATGAACCTTGGGGCCCCCATGGTACTGCATTGGCTGAGATAGCTCAGGCTACAAAAAAATTGTACAACCTCATCAATATAGTTGCTAATTCTTAACTATTTGGATTTTCTCATTTGTTCTCATCATAAAGGTAAGTTCATTGACCTATCAATTACTGGTGTATCCTGCAGCTCTGAGTGTCAGATGGTTATGAATGTCCTGTGGACAAGATTGACTGAAACAGGAAAGAATTGGCGTTATGTTTATAAGGTGTGTACTATATCCTTTTGTGGTATCAACTTTTTGTAGTTAAGTGTGTAAAAACCTAAGAACCTGTAGAAAACTGAAGAAAAGTTTAAAATATCAAGCTCCCGATAGTCAGTTCATTGTTTAAATTTTGAGTTTCATTTCTGTACCTTCTCGAACAACTTCTTATATAAGGTCTAATAGTTGTGAAATACTTCTGGTACCAGTCTTTGGCTGTTATTGAGTATTTGGTGGCACACGGATCTGAACGCGCTGTTGATGAGATCGTAGAACATACCTATCAGATATCTGTATGTATTTTTGTGTCATTGCGTTAAATTTCCTTGCCAATGACAGTTGTGCCATGGTCATACTTAAAGGAGTGTGGTCCTTCCCCTCCTCCCCGTGTATCTTACCTCTTTCCCTCTTTCCTTTTGCTACTCAAGTCTCTCACAAGTTTCGAGTATGTTGAACCCAACGGGAAAGATATGGGGATCAATGTGAGGAAGAAAGCAGAAAATATTGTGGCACTATTGAATAACAAGGAAAAGATCGAAGACGCTAGAAATAAAGCTGCTGCAAATCGCGACAAGTAAGTTAATCCTGTAGGGTCTGACTTTACTCTTGATTATTCAAAGAGTCCCTGGTAACTAGTTGCATAGTTGCACGGTCATGATGGAATGCCACCTTTTAGGTACTTTGGATTGTCATCTTCTGGAGTAACATTTAAATCGAGCTCTGCCTCCCTAAATAGCAGCAGCAACTTTCAGAGTGGCGATCGATATGGAGGTTTTGGAAATAAAAGTGATGGCGATTCAGTTAAGGATAGTTACAGGGAAAAGGATCGGTATGGTGAAGATAAAATTGACCAGTTTAAATCAAAGAAGGGGTCTTCTCGTTTTGGAAGGTCAGTATGATTATTTTTTCTCTACTATGCTTCACTTTATCCTTCTATTTTATTGTACTCTGAGCTTTTTAACCATGTACTGTTGGTTGAAAAAATCGTGATTCGTATTTGGGGTTTGTGGCATAGGTGTTTTTACTATTGGTTTCGTTACAGTTGCAACAGCCTGTTATGCACTGATGTATAACCATTCAATTGCATATATCTTCTTTTTTAATAAATAAAAGTACCTTTTTAAAAATAAACAAAATGATCAGTAAAGGAAAGGGCCAAAAGTTTTTTTTTAAATTACCAAAAAAGTACCCTTTTTAAAATAAACAAAATGATCAGTAAAGGAAAGGGCCAAAAGTTCTATTTCTGGCAGCATTTGGGACTGAAGATCTTTTGTTATTGTCCTTTCACTTTATCATTTCATTGGTATTGCGTGACTTTTCACTCCAAGTTCTTTTTTGCATATTCTAGATTTACGGGAAGAAGCAATTTTAAACCCTGATTCTTTGATTGCCTCGGCAAACCCATGTTAAATGAAGTATACATGATTATGGTCACTCTCTATGGACGAACAATGCACTAAAATCTTTTTAGTAACTTAACATATCCATCAGTTAATCATACCTGAGTTAATCATACTTTTTGTTGTTTGACAAGAGTGGGTTGCTCTAGTGGTGAGCACCCTCCACTTCCAACCAAAAGGTTGTGAGTTCGAGTCACCCCAAAAGCAAGGTGGGAGTTCTTGGAGGGACGGAGCTGGGGGTCTATCGGAAACAGCCTCTCTACCCCAAGGTAGGGGTAAGGTCTACGTGCACACTACCTTCCCCAAACCCCACTAGTGGAATTATACTGGGTTGTTGTTGTTGTTGTTGTTGTTGTTGTTGTTGTTGTTGTTGTTATCTAATCAAGAAGGTCATTATAATTGACAAAGAACTTCTAGAGCCAGTGGACTTGTTTCTTCTTTCCTCACTTTTCTTCGGGAAGTATCATCACCAACTTGTGGGCCTAGAATCTTCTACAAGAAACAAAGTAACAAACTGCATTAGGATGGTCTAGTACTCTAGTTACCAAATCCAGTAGCTTTCTTTATTGCCATAAGCAGGTTAATGGGTTTGTAGGCTATGGTATGTGAAGAGAGTGATGCGAGTGAAGAATGTGAATTAGAGAGAGTGTGGTGTTATCTGGTTTCTATTGAGGGAGAAGTGTAATAAAGCATAAAGAGAGAGAGGGGGGGGGGGGGGGTTATAAAGTTTTACTAATTGCTTTTGATTCTAAAAGAGAGAAACTTGTCTCTTTTTCTTCATTGGTTCTCTCCCCAATTGGGTCTTCAATTTTCTGAATTGGTTACTGCATAGTGTACTCTATGCATACTTTTGGGCCTCAATTGTTGTGTAGTTCTCTGTCCGGCATGTTTAGGCAGCTTATACGTACCTGTTCGAACTTTATTTTCCTCTTTATATCACTGTTAGATTTAGCATTCAAATTGACTAAAGTTTAAGTGGCAATCATCTCCACAATGGTTCTACTGTTGCACTTTAAACTCCATTATATCTCCGTTTTCTTAAACTCAAGGACATTTTGCAGCAAGGTTCAAGACACTGTTTCATCTAGTGGATCAAAGACGTCAAAGAGGGTAGGTAAACCTGATAAAGCTACTTCTAATCCTCCACATAGCGCAGCTGTATCGTTAAGCAAATATGAGGAAGATTTTGATGATTTTGATCCTCGAGGGACTTCAAGTACTAGTAAGTATCTGTATATCTGTAATAGATGCAATGCTATTCTACTTTATGTTTTCTAGAAGGCCCTTTCCAAGTCTTTTGCCTAATGTTTGCATAAAAAGGTGAAGTATCACTAGGTTCCATTTCATTTCTTTTTGCCCCTGGGGGTTAGCTCAATTGGCAAAGGTTGAGGGACTTGTGTCTTAGCACGTTTGAGCCTTGCACCAACCGAACTAACTCTGGTATTTAAGTGGAGAAAGGTAGGAGTGGGCCCATCACCGTGAGTTTCGAAGGCTGCGGTTGGCCCAAAGGGCCGGCTCCAGCCAAACTTCTCGGTCATAAAAAAAAGTGAAGTATCACCAATGTTTTGCATACAAAGGCAAAGTTTCACTTTTACAAACTTTTGGTGGTATGTGCCAAAGAACTTAACTGGTCTTTTTATCTATCATATATCCACTTGGGGGATCCAAAAGATAGGAAGAATTTTTCTTTCGCCTCACAAAAGCTTAGGTTTCCAAGTGGGAAATTAGTAAATTTTAAAAAGATGTCCTTTTGATGCCTTCAAAAGAAAAAAAGAAGAAAGAGGTTGGCTGGACTACAAAATACTAACGCTATTTATTGGTTATGAAAAGCCAAAGATAAGGTTTGCTTGTCCGGATGTCGTTTTGTTTCATAGAGAAGACATTTATCTTTAAATTAATCTTTTATCTAATGAAGTGGTGTGCCGAACATTTTGGATGTTTCGAACAATGCAACTTTTTACATGAAATACATTTTCTTTTTGGTTTTTTTTTTTGGGTGGGTGGGAGGTGTGACAGGAACTTCCAAATTGCAGAGTTGTGACAATATATGTGGTGAAAAGTAAGACATGGAGGATTCTAAACTTGGGCATTCCTGGAACGTATTTTCTTATTTCCTAGGAAATTACTTCTATATAAAGGTAAATAAGTAACTCCCCAACAACTTGGGAGCAAACAAAAGAGACGTCCTCAAACATTTCAAAGAAATGAAAAATAAATCAAGTGAAATCTTCATTATGGTCATGTAACTTGAGCAGCCTTTTCTCATGATTATGTACGTCTCATTTTTATATGCTTTATGATGTAGCATTAATATTACATTTTGGTGCTAAAGTCACAACATACAGATTTCCTTGTGCAACTTTCACTTTTAGTTTGTTTACCCTTTTCTTTTCTCTATCATGTTTATACCCGCTTCCACGCACACCCTTGCCTTTTGGTACTTGTGCATGTAGTCAACCTATTGTTTGTGTGATTAAGGGCCTTCAATGAAGCCTTTCTTTAGTTGACCTGTCTGGTTGATTGTTTTTCTGATTTGACGAAGATAATGCCAGTAAAATCTTAAGGACTCGATTTACCGAAAAATGGAAAGAAAGCCTAAGTACCTTGAAATTTTGTTCTCAACAACCTGCCAGGAATTCCAATGGGGCAAATCCTAAGCAAATATATATATATTTGGATTTGGTTTCTGTGATGCAAAATATTTAAAGAAAGATCCTTACTTATAATAAATTCATCTGGAACCTATTCCATGTAGAATGCTTCTTCTAGTTAGTTTTGGATTGAGGCTCAGTTGTTGTTTCTTTGCAATTTACTATTTCTTTTGATTGTCAAGCAGAGCCTTCCACCGAAAAATCTGACCAAGTAGATCTATTTGGACAAAATTTGATTGGTGACCTCTTGGATGTACCAACATCTGTTCCGGCTGATAATTCTACTGTCACCAGTCATCCATCAGAGGTTGATTTATTTGCTGACGCCAATTTTGTATCGGCGAAACCACAGTCTGAGGTGAGGGTAACTTCTCAGGCTCCAGTGTGCAACACTCCATCATGTTTTTTTTGCAATTTTGCTTTTTGGTTTGTTAGTTAAAAATTGGCCATATGTCTTTTCTGCAGATAAGTGTAGATCTGTTTGCTTCTCAGCCTGCCTCTTCATCTACAGCTTCTTCAACCATAGATTTTTTTTCTGCACCAGATCCTGTTGTACAATGCGATATCAGATCTTCTAAATCAGACAAGATAAATGCTACTACGGTTGATCCATTTGCTGCAGTTCCACTAAATACCTTTGATAGTTCTGATCCTTTTGGTACATTTGTTTCTCATGCTGATCCTGTATCAGTAGCCAGTGAAAATGCTAACCGTGGTGGGAATCAGGAGGAGACTCCTAGCAAATTAGATAAATCTCCTGTCGAAGCTAAGCCCGCACCAAAGAAGGATGATTTTCAAGTCAGGTCTGGAATATGGGCTGATTCATTGAGCCGTGGACTGATTGATCTGAATATCTCTGCACGTAAGTTTCTGTTCTCTGTCATCACTGGCAACATTCTGTTGAACAACTACATGTTTTTTTGGTTTAACCATACGGTGCCTGGAAGCCAGTGGTCCGATTAATTTGGAAGTTGTAGAAGCTCACTATGGGAGTTTTAGTGCTCCCTAGTCCCTACCAAAGAGGACTCCATTCTCAGGGCTCAAACCCGAGTCCTCTGGTTAAGGGTAGAGGAACCTTTACAGTTCCACCAGTGACCAGACCCTTTGGTGGTTGAACAATTGTACATAGTATGCTTACCATTAGATATTAGGTTTGAATCTGTTAGCTTTATACAGTAGAACTAGGCTATAGTTACTTATCTTATAGGTGTTTGTACTTATTCTGTCCCCCCCCCCCCCCCCCAAATTTGCAGCCAAAAAGGTCAACCTTGCAGATGTAGGCATCGTGGGTGGATTGACCGATGGGTCAGATGTGAAAGAAAAAGGGCCTACTACATTTTACATGGGTAGAGCCATGGGTCAAGGAACCGGGCTTGGCCAATCCGGGTTCACGTCCACATCAACGGGCGGCGATGACTTTATTTCAAGTCACCAGAACTATCAATTTGGCAGCTTCCAAAAGTGATTTCGCATATCACCACAACTGAGATTCATTCCTCCCAGTTCCCACTAAATATTCATTTGTGAATTTCACCTCTAAATAGAAGTAGAGAGCAGTAGTGTTTTGGTGCACATTAGGAAAGTGATCAATGTTATGTCATTAACAGGCTACTAGTTTATATATACACACACACACCATGCGGCTATCCTGCAGAGTGCAAAATATTTTTTTGTTGTGCCTCTTTTACTACTATACAGAATTTCCTTGTACTTGATCTTATAAATCATGTCTTATGCTTTTCCTATATACAAATTTGGCATATGATTGTGTACACTGCCTGGTACTAGTCTGACTCATGGTGATCTAGTGAGAAGATCATTGCATTGCTCCTAGTGGTTTGATTGCGACGGTTCAAAAATCGAGTGGCAATGTTGACCACCGAATCAGATGTTTCAGGGTGTGCTGGAATGGTCGGGATTTATCCACCTTGAATCAGATGTCTCAAGTTGAAATCATTGAAATAGAGAATCTTTTTTGTAAGAAGCTAATTTACCCCCTTAGTGGGCTTGCCTGATGCGGATTCGGATTAGTTGAGCAGTGGGCTCGGATATTGGATGGTTAAACCGGAAAAGAAATAAGTGACAATGTAGAGTTTTCTCTCACCCTTCACAATATCTCAAGTACTAGAATTAAATCAATCTTTCCTGGAAACTGTGTTTGCGACTTTGCGTTCAGAAACCGATAGCTGGGAATGAAAGAGAGAATCGTCTATCAATCGGTTTCATCAACAAAGGGATCTAACTTGTTTACAATGCTTTTGATTTACTAGTTACTACCATATTTTCTTGAAGACTTTCTGAGCTTAGCTTTTTCTAGTCAGCCATTGAATTCTCAAGTTTAAGCTATCATTTGAAGGTGTGTGAAATACGGAAAAGCACCATACCGAAAACATTTTTAGAATCATATTCAAAACATTTTAACCCATTCTTTTTCATAGAGCCCGTGTATTGTAAGTGATCCAAACTTGCTCGAAGCGAGCTTCCCATAGAAGCAAATAAAATTGGTGAGTTGTATGAACCAAGTTATGAGCAATATGAAGCCAAACCGGCAAGACCAAGGAACGAACGGGTGACTTGCACAAATAGGATACTTTGGTACCACTATTGATTTTTTTGACTCCGCTTAGCCCAATGGGCATAACTTCAAGTTTAACAAGTGTTGCCCCCCGCTTACCCCATGGTCAACACTATGGCCAAACCGTTGATCAAAAAATCAAGACCATCCATTTTTTAAGTCATTTGGTATAATTTTCCACGAACACGAATGTACAAGGGACAAGAGCCCCAAACATAGAATGAGTTCGCAATTACTACCACTAAAAATTGTCAGAATCACCCTTTAAAGATAGGGATGCAACAGAAAGTATTCAAAGATATGCTTCTTTACAGTTAGATGCTAAATTAATTTGTTCACATCATCCATAAAACCAATCAGTTGTAGCAACACATGCAAATGGAAAATTTAACCTCAAATACATACGAAAGAAGAGGTCTACAGCAGGTTCCAAATTTCTTTTTCATTTATCCAAACTCCGAAGTCTGAACGAAGACATCTTAAGAGAGCTCTGTCCATTTTCAAAATGAGGACCAACAACAAAATGGATTCAAGTGTACAGCATGGGAAGAAGCACTCGTTGTACACTGTATATTATCTAAAAAGTGGCTCACCGATCGAGTTATCAAAGGTACATGGTCACCCACTAGATGAGGGAAAAAGAGTCAATTCTATTCTCTGTATAGCAGATGATGGAAATCCGAGTCATTGTTGTTTTCTCTCTTCTTGAATCGACTGAAAAATCCGAGCAGCAGATTCTGTAGCAGACCTCGCATTATGAGGCACAACTTTGATGACTTTGGTAGGACTACTAGGAAAATGTTGCTGCCGCTTAAGATCAGGGTTGCTAGCTGGAGAAGTCGGGAAAAGAGGAAACACAATTCTTCCTCCCGTGGAGTTTACCACGTCTACTCTACGACTTCTTTCACTTGGACTACTTGCAGTGCTGGCCTGCAACTCAGAATCTCTAGAGAGATACAATCTCACGTCTGGCATGGTTACATTATTCTCACTGGCAACGTTACTTGAGTTCTGGTGTTGAATGTTAAAATTAGCTCTCCCTTCTGAGAACTGACCTTGAGAACTCGTTTCAGCAATCTGGTCCGGTTGATCAATAGCTGGAGACGGGATTACTGGATTCATAACTGACATGCCAAACGGAGGAAAGTAGCCATGACCAGTTGGAGGCGCGAAAGGAGCTCCCATTCTTTGATAGTATGCTGGAGCTAAAAAGTTTGGATTCGGGGGTCCACAACCTCCATATACTGGACTCGTGAATGCAGGTCCGGGGTGTGGCTTGTATACGAGTCCTTCAGAAGGAGACATCACGGGTATTAACCATTGCTGCCCTGAAGATTGATTGAAGAGCCACGGACCCATGTGAGAGTCGTGTTTTACCGGTGTTGGTGATGCGATTTCTGAAAGTGGTCTGCGGCTAGAAAGAGATGTCTCTCCTACATTTTCGGCATTGGATTCCGTCCTAGAGTTAGGCTTCTCAGAATCATTCTTCTGTTTCGAAACATTTTCAGGTGCTTTGACATTATACTCCAATGCAAGTCTTTTAGTAGACAACCTCTTTAAAGGTTTGCCTAAAGAAGAACCATCTCCGAGCATACTATTTGGCGAACTAGCTATCAGTTTCTGGACCTAATTAGTAATAAACAGAAAAACTTGAGCAAAATACTAAGTCCAAAGAAAAACAGGGAATGCAAAATCTCAAAGATGATAAATTGAAGTTATTCAGTCTCTATAGCTGCTTTACCTTGAGTAGTCGATGCAACTCGAATACTTGAACTGCAAGCACTCTCTGTTGGCTGTAACCAGGACAATAGGGACAGCATCAAGAAAACAAATAACAGATTAAAAGAGATTAGCTCTGTAACATTCATGCAGCTGAAAGTACCGATACAAAATAAAACTAATATAAGACTGATGTACAGATGAAAATCAGCTGGAAGATGAATACCACTCTAAATTATACAATGATTACTACCATTACTAAAAGAAGAATATAAATTATATCTAATTCTCCTTGGTGCTTACACAAATTGAAGGCTTCCCCAATCACATCGAATTGCAATAACCAGTGAACTCTAGATTGTTAAACTTTTTTTCTTTTTTTAAAGATTTTTAAAACTAAAAAGACAAACTCAAGCAAACGAAAAGCGGGGCTATCAATACAAAATTGTTAGGTCTAAGCGTTCAACAAAGCCTATCAGCATTAAAAAGCATGATGAAGTACACTACAGAATTTTACTGTAGAAATATTTGAGGAGAACATCCCTCTTATTTTTCCAAAAAGAAAAATACCATAAGGATACACAAAAGGGACAATTTTACTTTCACTATACAAGTCATGATCTTTGTGATACTTGAAAGTACATCATCAGCAAGTAAATGTCGGGTTCAAAACAAAGCCAACTAATAATATCCCCAAAAACCCATCTGCCAAAGAGAATGTTACGTCTCATTTTTGCACAACGTGATAAGAAAATGAAGATATCAACCTCAAGCATATGCAACAATCAATCAAAGCTTGCACCAAGAAACTGAACTTACTTGGCAATAGCTCGTCTTGCTCTCCAGAAACGCTTTTGTCCTATTATTCTAACAATATCATCGGGAGATATGTCCATTTCAGGTACATACTCCACCATAGAAGTCTCTGATAAGTCATCACTCCGGCCCATATCTCCTGTTTGTGATGATTTACATGTCTTGTCTTCCGGGGATTCTGTATCATTAATAAGGTTATTAGGATTTATACTCTTTTTTGATACAAATTCCTTCAAATGCAATGAAGAATTACCATTATCGACATCCACGGCAGATCCGGAAAAGACAGTGCAATCACCTCGAGAATCAGGTCTGAATTGTAACCGTACAATATTGGTAGTCTGTAATTCACCAAAGGTATTTGCATGATTCTTTCTCGGTTTGAAATGCAACAATTTATCAGTTTGCTTCAAAATACCTTCTGCCTTATCCAAAGATAAAGAATCTGAGGTAGATTTACGGCTTATTGCACCAGCTTTGGAGTTCTCTCCATGCTGGATTTTACCAAGCTGTCTCGTAATCAGACATGTAATTTCTTTCGATTCTTTGTTTGAGCACCCTGAAATCGCTTGATTAGAGGGAGAGAGCTTTTCCATATCAAGAATGTTATAAGATTTCACATGTCCCTGATCCACCTTGATACCAAACGTGGGAATTCTAAAATCATTCTTTTCTGTTTGCTTTCTAGACTTAACTTTCTGCAACGGGGTATTTGAATCACAACTGCTGCCATGTGGCTTCTCAACTGGATCAGGAAGCTGTCTCGAGAAAAATACACCTCTTTCATGATCATTCCCCTACACAATTTAGTTGCTGAACTCAGATATAACAAATTCAAACAACCACAAACTTACTATCCATGCACTAAAAATAGAAATAACAGCTCAGTCAGGAAAGATAAAGTTTGACATCAAGAAACCCTCTAAACCAGCAACTAGGGAGTACCACCTCACAACTTAAGTACACAGTTACCTTAACTGTAACTATGACCACAAGGAGAAAAATGGAAGAATGGAAACGACATATTTTACGTGGAAGAAGGGATCAAACTTGCATAAAGAGACCTTTAAGAAAATGGAATCGCATCGACAGAGTTGAATAGCATCCTCCTGGAGCATTAAAGTGAAACATTTGGGAATTAGTTGTAGTTATTGGTACTTGATACTTGGTAAAGAGGAAAAATTCCAATGTAAGCCTTACTCGAACTGAACACCCCCCCCCCCCCCTTTTTCTGTAAAAAGAAAAAAACAGACACACAAGAACAAAAAGTGCAGATAACATAGACAAGCAGCAATGCCATGATACCAAATCATAAAGTGATGACAGTTGATTCATTTTTCATCGTCAAGCAATGCACCGGAATTCAAGCTCAATGCAAAAATATTTATACTACCATTTATCTTAACAAGAAGAACAACCTATTATCTTTTTTCTTTCTTTTGTTTTTGGTTTTTTTAAGGGGAGCCTCGGCGTAACAATAAAAGTTGTATCTATGTTACCGCTAGGTCACATGTTCAAGCCGTGGTAAACAGCCTCTTGCATAAATACAAGGTAAGGCTGCGTACATAAGACTCAATGTGATCCGGTCCTTTCCAAACCCCACGATATTGGGAGCTTAGTGCATCAGGTTGTCCCCCCCTCTTTTTTTCTCCTTTCCTTTTTTTTGGGTTTGCTTTTGGGGTTTGGGGGGGGGGGGGGGTTTACTCAACAACAAAAGCTACTTCTCAGTAGAGGTGGAATCAAAATTTAAAGACAAATGGTGCACCTCTTAACATATATAAATATTTTTAAATTGGATTTTATATATACACATGTAGAGTCTCCCGTTGTTTGTATGTTGGATCTGCTTCTGCTTACCATAACAATGTAAATTCAAGCAGAATGTTCTGACCTAAAACCACTGACAAAGTTTAGAATATAGAAATAAAAAACAGCTATGTGAACTTGGTTTACCTGACTTGAGTAAGGAGGTACAGTGTTAGTATTATTGTTAAGAGGCAAATCACCAGGGTTGAATCTTTGAGAAGGAATACTAAGCTGTTCATAAAGAGCCATCTTGTTCCTTGGAGGTGCTCTTGGACCTCCTTTTTCTGTATCATTCACATGAAGCCTTGGAAACATTGGCCCCATTACTCTCTCTTCACTTTTCCCTCTCTTCATCCTCTTCCACCTCACCACTCCAATTCTAGTACTTCTTTTTTATGACCGAGAACTCCGTCTAGGGCCAACCGCAGCCCTCGAAACTCTTGAGTGATGGACCCGCCCCTCTACCTTTCTCCACTTACACTTCTTCTGGTCGAAACTCCGGATAATGGGTCCGACCGTCCTCCTCCGCTTACTCCCCTTGTAGTCTTGTAAGAGATACAACAAAGTACTGTATTTTTTATTTTTTTTATTTTTACGAGGGAGGTGTCCGGGCCAGCTTGTACGCAACTCGATTATTACACTAAATATCTACTACCTCCCATCAGTACAAATGCAACAAAGCACTATTTGTTTTATGATGGTGTTGTCCAAGCCAACTTGCTTGCACCTCGACTATTTGCTATTTCTCACTAGCACAATACAACAACGTACTATTTCCTTTTTATGACCATGGTTTACACGACAACTTGCTTGCACTTGACTATTGCACCGGATACTTGCTACTACTCACCGGCACAAATACAACAAAGTACTATTTCCTTTCTATGACGATGGTTTTTGTGACAGCTTGCTCGCAGCTCGACTATTCCACCGGGTTCGTGCTAACTCTCGCCCGCACAATACAACAAAGTAGTATTTAATATTGACTAATTCAAGAATCCTCCAAGAGCTGCCATCAACTATTCAGATGATTTTATCTCGTAACCCCATAAACCAAAATCAATCCATGTCCTCAAATGAGTAGAAAATTCAAATTTCACTAGCACTAACACTAGAAACTGAAAAAGTCTATTCTGTTATACCTGCTCGAAACTAATCTGACCCACTTGAGAAAACACTGAAATCCATATATCCAGAAATAAAAAAGCCTAGTTCTTTTACCTCAAATCAAGCACTTTTAGAAGTACCCAGAAGCAAAAAGACATGAACTTTGCTTTGAACAAGAAGAAACCCCCTTCAGTACTTGTCCATCATAGTACAATGATGAACAGAAGGCTAAAATGTTGGGAACAACAAAGAAGGAAAAAAAGAGTTAATTAAAGTGAAAAAACAAGAAGTGATTCTTAAAATAGGAAAAGGGAGATTCTTGAAGGAAAAAATCCAAGCCAAAAAAGTTCGGCCATGGACCCAATTTTTGGCAGAATATAGAGATAGTTTATGGGAGTACAAAAATTATTGGGACTGTGATTGAGATTTCTTTCAATTTTTTATGTCAGATTGGCAACTTGGTCATTATAATAATTAAGTGTATGCCTCTTTTAATATACAAGTAATTTTTGATTGGTAGACAATAAGACAAAGAATGATTCATCGGAGAGACGGTGGCCTACATTTTTTATCATTGGATAATATGTACTACAAAGGTCTAATTGCATAGCAACAAGTATAGTCAAAATTGTTACAATTGTCATGAAAATAATTATATCGTGGATGTTCATTTATTACTCCGTTATTTATTTAGTACTCTGTTAAATTTTATCTATAAACAGCTGATGCAGGCAGGTTACAAGCAGCTCAATGAAATGATTTGCAGCAACTTCTTATTAAACAGACAGGTTGCAAGCAGCTCATGCAGACAGCTTACAAGCAGCTAAAGAAAATCCTTGCAGCTGCTTCCTGAAAAGCCTCGCAGCTGCTTCCTTTCTTCTATAAATAAAGGAGTTTTCAATTCGTTATGTACATGAATTTGAAGTTGAATAATATATCAGTTTCTCTCTATACTTGTCTTCAGTTTATCTACTTTATAGTATTTATTTTATAACACGTTATCAGCACGGGACTCTGCCATCTCGAGAAAATACTTTGAAAGTATCAGAGGTACGGACTTTCTTTTTCTAAATAATGTCAAATCTTTCTAAACTTGAGTTTGTAGCCCTGGATATATCGGGCAAAAGTTACATGTCTTGGGTGCTTGATGCCGAAATTCATCTTGATGCGATGGGTCTGGCAGACACCATCAAAGATAAAAATCAGGCATCAAACCAAGACCGTGCCAAAGCAATGATATTCCTACGCCATCACCTTGATGAGGGCCTGAAAATGGAATATCTTACTGTTAAAGATCCAGTCATACTGTGAAATAATTTGAAAGATAGATATGACCACCTGAAGATGGTCGTTCTTCCACATGCACGTTATGATTGGACTCATCTAAGGCTACAAGATTTTAAATCTATCAGTGAGTATAATTCTGCTATGTTCAGAATTATTTCCAAATTGAAACTATGTGGTGATAATATTACTGATCATGATATGTTGGAGAAAACTTTCACCACTTTTCATGCCTCGAATATGCTCCTGCAGCAGCAATATCTAGAGATGGGATTTAAAAAGTATTCTGAACTTATCTCACATCTTCTTGTAGCCGAGCAACATAATGGGCTATTAATGAAAAATCATGAAAGCCGACCTATTGGTTCTTGTCCATTCCCTGAAGTGAATGAGACGAACTTCCACCAAGCTAAGTGTGGAAGAGGACGTGGCCTCAGTCGTGGTCATGGCCGTGGTCGGGGAGGAAACTCTAATCGTGGTAATAACAATGCACCAAAGAACCCTCCTCACCACCAATAGTAGAAAAGGAAGGAACAAAAGCATGAAGCGATACAAGAAGCAAAGCCAGAAAATGCTGGTTGAGCTGTATCAAGCCTCCCTGAAGAAGACAGAGAAAAATACTGAAGCAAATTTTATTTCTGAAGATAATTTAGACTTCATGCATTTGGATGTAGCTGATTATTTTGCACTCCCAGAAGGAAAAACAAGTCATGTGATCGGTAGTGAATCTGTAGAAATGTAAATATTTTAATTTTTTATGTTTGTAGTAGATAGTATGGTTATGTAATTGTTGTACATAAATAAAAGTTATGCTTAGATAATAATGTTTACTATCATATTTATTTTGTTTATGTCATTTTGAAGAATATGGATAATCCTCAAATTATGTTTGGATCAAAGATCAATCATGAAGATATTTGTGTAATTGATAGTGGAACAACTCATGCCATATTCAAAGATCAGAAATACTTTTCTTATTTGCATAAGGAAAAAGCAAATGTTTCTACAATTTCTGGTAATATAAGTTTGATTGAAGGCTTTAGAAGAGCTATTGTATTTCTGTCTAAGGGAACAAAACTTATTATAGACAATGCATTATTCTCCTCCAAGTCCCGAAGAAACTTGTTGAGTTTTATAGATATCCGCCGAAATGGGTATCATGTTGAGACAATAGATGAAATGAACGTGGAATATCTTTGTATTACAAAGAATATTTCTGGCCAGAAATGCATTGTAGAAAAGTTACCAACTTTATCTTCTGGCTTATACTATTCAAAGATTAGTACAGTTGAAGCACACTCTATCGTAAACCAGAAGTTTACTGATTCAAATACTTTTGTGCTTTAGCATGGCCGTTTGGGTCATCCTGGATCAATAATGATGAGACGAATTACTGAAAATTCGAGTGGGCATCCATTAAAGAACCTGAAGATTCTTACAAATGATGAATTTTCTTGTGATGCTTGTTATCAAAGCAAAATGATCACTAGACCATCACCAATGAAGGTTGGCATTGAGTCCCCTACCTTTTTAGAACGTATACATGGGGATATATGTGGACCTATTCACCTACCAAGTGGGCTGTTTAGATATTTTATGGTCCTAATAGATGCATCTTCAAGATGGTCTCATGTTTGCCTACTATCATCTCGCAACCTGGCGTTTGCAAAGTTATTAGCCCAAATAATTCGATTAAGGGCACAATTCTCAGATTATCCTATAAAGGCTATTCGCCTTGATAATGCTGTAGAATTCTCATCTCAAGCTTTTGATAATTACTGTCTATCAGTTGGAATAAAAGTTGAACATCCTGTAGCTTATGTTCATACTCAAAATGGCCTTGTAGAGTCATTTATTAAACAACTACAATTGATAGCAAGACCACTACTTATGAAAATAAAATTATCCACTACTGTTTGGGGGCATGCTATCTTGCACGCAACATCACTTATCCGTCCCAGACCAACATATTATAATAAATATTCTCCGTCACAATTAGTTTTTGGTCATGAACCAAATATTGCCTATCTACGAATTTTTGGATGTGTTGTATATGTGCCAGTAGCACTACCACATCGCAGTAAGATGAGCCCCCAAAGAAGGTTAGGAATATATATTGGGTTTGAATCATCCTCTATTAGTCGCTATCTTGAACCATTGATAGGAGATTTATTTACTGCTCGATTTGCAGATTGTCGATTTGATGAAACAAATTTCCCACAATTAGGGGGAGAGAAAAGGAAATCAAAAGAGAAATTGTGTGGAAAGTTTCATCATTATCTCACTTTGATCCACGTACCCCTATATGTAATCAGGAGGTCCAGAAGATCATCCATTTACAGAATATAGCAAATCAAATGCCAGATGCATTTACTGATTTGAAAAAGATAACTAAGTCACATATCCCTGCAGAGAATGTGCCTATCCGAATTGATGTCCCAGCAGGACTATCTACTAGCATGAGAGCTAGTGAACCTAAAGCACGCCTGAAGCGTGGTAGGCCTATAGGTTCTAAGGATCGAAATCCTAGAAAAAGAAAATCGACAAATGATCAAAATGATATTATGAAGGGATCTCCTGAAGAGACCCAAGATCTTATTAGTTATGAGATTCCTGAAGAAATCAATAAACCCGAGACTCAAGTGAGTGAGGAACTTTTAATAAGTTCTACTGGTGATGGGATTAATTTAAATCGATCTGAAATAGTGGTGGATAATATTTTTGCATATAATATTGCACTTAACATTATGCAAGATAGTGAGGATTTTGAACCCCGATTTGTCGAACAATGTCAACAAAGATATGATTGGCCAAAATGGCAAGGGGCAATTCAATCAGAATTGATCGCACTTGCTAAAAGAGATGTCTTTGGACCAGTAGTCCAAACACCTACTGGTATAAAATCAGTTGGTCATAAATGGTTTTTTGTGCGAAAAAGGAATGACCAAAATTAAGTTGAAAGATACAAGGCTCGCCTTGTCGCACAAGGATTCTCACAACGACCTGGAGTCGATTATGAAGAAACATATTTACCAGTTATGGATGTCATAACATTTCGATATCTCATCAGTTTAGCCTTACGTAAAAGACTTGAAATACATATGATGGATGTGGTTACAGCTTATCTGTACGGGTCACTTGATAATGAGATTTACATGAAAATTCCTGAAGGATATAAAATGCCTGAAGCATATTCGAAATCTCGGGAAATGTGTTCAATCAGATTACAAAGATCTTTGTACGGTTTAAAGCAATCTGGGCGCATGTGGTATAATCGCCTTAGTGAATATTTACTGAAAGAGGGTTACATAAATGATGTTATTTGTCCATATATTTTTATAAAGAAAATGACATCAGAATTTGTTATACTTGCTATTTATGTTGATGACATAAATCTTGTTGGAACTTCAGAAGAGCTTCAAAAGGCAATTGAATATCTTAAGAAAGAATTTGAGATGAAAGATCTTGGAAAAACAAAACTTTGTCTTGGATTGCAAATTGAACATTTAGCAAACGGGATCTTTATGCATCAATCTGCCTATACAGAAAGGGTCTTAAAACGCTTTTACATGGACAAAGCGCACCCATTGAGTACACCAATGGTTGTTCGATCACTTGAAGTGAATAAGGACCCGTTCCGACCTCCAGAAGAGGATGAGGAACTCCTTGGTCCTGAAACACCCTATCTCAGTGCAATTGGTGCACTTATGTATCTTGTTAATGCTACAAGGCCTGACATAGCATTTTCTGTTAATTTACTAGCAAGATATAGTTCTTCTCCTACTCGGAGACATTGGAATGGGATTAAGCATATTTTGCGATATTTAAAGGGAACTCTTGATATGGGTTTATTTTATGCTAACAAATGTAGTGCAGATCTTGTTGGTTATGCAGATGCAGGTTATTTATCTGATCCCCATAAAGCTCGATCTCAAACCGGGTACGTGTTTACATGTGGAGGTACTGTCATATCATGACGCTCCATAAAGCAGTCAATTATTGCTACTTCTTCAAATCATACTGAGATAATAGCTATTCATGAAGCAAGTAGGGAATGCGTATGGTTGAGATCAATGATTCATTTTATTCAAGAAAAATGTGGTTTGGAGTGTGATAAAAGATCCACAATTTTATACGAAGATAATGCTGCATGCATAGCCCAATTGAAGGGAGGATTTATAAAAGGAGATAGAACGAAGCACATTTCACCAAAATTATTCTACACACACGATCTTCAGAAAAATGGTGACATTGATGTGCAGCAAATCCGTTCAAGTGACAATCCGGCAGATTTATTCACTAAATCTTTGCCAACTTTAACTTTGAGAAGATGGTATACAAGATTGGAATGCGGAGACTCAAATATTTGAAATAAGGTTTTCATCAGGGGGAGTAAAATACGCGATGTACTCTTTTTTTTCCTTACTAAGGTTTTTTCCCACAGGGTTTTCCTTATAAGGTTTTTAATGAGGCATCTAAAAATGCGTATTACTAAATATGTGTACTCTTTTTCCTTCACTAGGATTTTTCCCACTGAATATTTTCTAGTAAGGTTTTAACGAGGCACAATACCTTTTAATGAATATCCAAGGGGGAGTGTTATGAAAATAATTATATTATAGATGTTCATTTATTACTCCGCTATAGATAATTTTCCTGAAGAAGATTATCCATTTAGTACTTTGTTGAAGTTTATCTACAAGCAGCTGATGCAGGCAGGTTTCAAGCAGCTCAATGAAATGATTTGCAGCAGCTTCTTATTAAGCAGGCAGGTTGCAAGCAGCTTATGCAGACAGCTTACAAGCAACTAAAGAAAAGCCTTGCAGCTGCTTCCTTTCTTCTATAAATAGAGGAGTTTTCAATTCATTATGTACATGAATTTGAAGTTGAATAATATATCAGTTTCTCTCTACACTTATCTTCAGTTTATCTACTTTATAGTATTTATTTTATAACAACAATTGATTTATCCTCCACCGTTACTTTTATATTCTAGTTTATCATGTTGATTTGGTAGTGAAATTTTAAATACATTTGCTTTTGGAAAACAAGTGAGCCTTGACGTAACTGGTAAAGTTGATGTCATGTGACTAGGAGGTCACGAGTTCAAGCTGTGAAAATAGTCTCTTGCAGAATTGCAGGGTAAGACTGCATACAATATACTCTTGTGGTCCGGTCCTTCCCTGCACCTTGCACATAGCGAGAGCTTAGTGCACCGGGCTGTAGCGCAAAAGATAAAATAATTTTAGTTAATAATAAGGAAGGGCAAGATGAGGAAAAAATTAGGTAACGACACGACCACATCAAATTGATCGTTACATAAAGTGGCACTCTTCGTCTTTACATAACGACAAATCTAACGATGTGATATAATAAATTAAGTAATGATCAAAATAAGTATTGTATTTAAAGCAACAATACAATACTATACAATACAATAGATAACAATCATCCAAACAAGCTGTTAAAGCGAATTCAAGATTGATAATAAACTCAACAAAATTCAAAATTAGTAACAATTCATACAACCGACCTCGACTTGTTTGGAACTGAAGCTAGCGTAACAATGTGCTTTTAAGGGCATATTGGATTCCTTCCCGGTCCTCCAAAGTGAAATTCAGGTTCTTCAACATAATCACCCATATACTGAGTACGATAACAATCATATTCCTCAGAATAAGCATCAACATATTCTGGAAATCTCAACTCCATTGAATTTTGAAGAACTCTCATTCTTTTCATAAAACCTGTATTTGCATATATGAAAACAGGAAAAGCTCCACTTCCCATTTGTGTTTTTGTATGTGGATGTGTCCCTACTTTGCTGCTATAAACTTCACCACCCCATTGAACTGTTTCTGCATGGTATTTTAGCCCACCTTCAAATATCTCTGATGGCCAATATCCTATGTTTATTGTTTCTCCATATTGTAGCCACCAGTTGCTTGTATTTAAATCCTAATTAGGTGAAAAATAAGGAGAAATTATAAGATAAAAGAAAAAAAGAGACAGTCATTGTCAAATGTGAGCAAGTTATCTTTATTCGAAAAGGAAGGCACGTAAATTGAATTAATAATATTTTTTTTCTGACATGAATTTGGATATGCATGCCGACGAGAAATAATACAAGAATGATTTAAAGAATTTAATGATGTATATTTATAGTGTTAATAATTTTTATGTTGTTAGGGAAATTTTACTAGATATAATTTGAAAATTGTTGTTCTATTTTTTTAGTAATTAACTTATCAGATTTGCTATGAAAAGTTACTTGTAGGTCAACAAAACCTAGATGTAATAAAAAAGTAAGTTATGTGTAAATATCATTTTTATACTATCGAGTTAAGTTAACCTATAAATTGTAATCAACTTTTCATTGCAAACTTTATATGATAGCCTGCTATGCCCAATTAAATTACGGTGATAGTATAAAATTATTACATTATCAATATATATATAACTTAAATTCATAATATAATGTGTGTCGACGTGTATTTGCAAAAGCATCCGAGAAACTTGACAAAAATAAGACTCATGTTTGTGTGGCAAATGCAAGCAAACCATTCTTATTTGAAAAAGAAAAATAATAATAGAATGTAAATGTCTAATATCAAAGATGTTTATATTTCGAGATGTTGTCGTATAAATCGTAGTACGATATATATATATATATATATATATATATATATATATATATATATATGATCTCTTCATTCTTAATCAAAGACTTCAGATTTGAATATAGGAAATTAAAAAAATAGAGTGTTTTCTTCTATAATGAAGCGTATACGACGCACAGTGGCGGACGCACGTGGTGGCAAGCGGGTTCAATTGAACCCGCTTCATCAAAAAATAATATTGTGTATATATATAAATTAGGATTAAAGTTGTGTAAATTTTGTATAAATATTTTATTTGAATCCACTTGACAACTACTATTTTACGACTAAAGTTATGTACTTCTAAAATTAAACTCGCTTGCACAAAATCCTGGGTCCGCCACTAACGACGCAGATCCGAATTAGTTTGGACCCAATATGAATATGGAACCGAATGGAAAACCAAAAAATATATATGATGTTACTAACCTTGTAAATGTAAACAGTAATTGAATAAGGGAGGCCATTTTGGGTTGAGATTGGGTATATAGCTGCACCAAGTGCTATCTCATGACTTGTTTGTACAAAACCAGGGCATGTCAGGTCAAAGCAACCTGTTTCTTTTGAGCCATCAGTCTATCATTTGAACATCCAAACACACAGTAAGTTCACACAGAAAAAATTATCATAAATTACATTAATTTAACATGGTTATTAATTGAGTTTAAGTTATATATATTATCAATATAAATAATTTTTACACTATTAGGTTACCAAGGCTTTTTACAAGTAAGCCTCTTTAAAATATGGGGTATGTAATCTAGAAAATAAAATAAATGTTCGTTGTCAAAGATAAGGATGATCTTTGATAGTGTAAAGATTATTTACACTGATAATGTATATTCCTAAACTCATAACTTAGATCCTATACTTAATCCGTTTAACGGTTTAAGTTATATGTATTAATGGTGTAAAAGACTATATACAATCAAGTCACTCAAAAACCAGTTACAAGTAATTCTTTATGATTATATTGTTTGGTAACCTTTAAAAAGTGATACTATTTCTTTGTAATAATGCTGTTAAAGTATAATGGAGTAATTGTCAAAATAATTAATATTAGGTTGAACTTAGGAATTTTCATAAGTAGAAAACGAGATAATTTAAACAAAATGACTAAGAAATGAAGATATCTAAATATACTTACAGTCCAATAAGTGAAAAATCTCGTTTGCCTATCGCCATAAACCCTTGGATTAACCTAAAATGTTGAAATTAATCAACCATTTAGTAAATGCTACAAATTATTAATAACACGCAAGTTTAATTCTATGAAACTACACTGACAGTTTAAAGAATTTTTACAATGGCAATGTATATAACTAGAGCACAACACCAGAAACTTTGTTGTGCGGACTCTTAAAAAATATTGCCACACCCGTGTCGAATCCGCCAAAATACATTATTTTTGGAGGATCCGATGATATTTTTGGAGAGTCTTAATTAGTAACATAAACTAGAAGTATGAACAATATTAGCTAAAAGCTATGTTGCGTGGACTCTCTAATAATGTTGTCGTATCCGTGTAGAATCCGCCAAAATGTACTATTATGGAGGATTCAACGTGCTTCCGGTGATATTTTTGGAGAGTCTTAGCAACATAAACTAGAAGTATGAATAATACTAGAAGTTATGTTGCGCGGACTCTCCAAAAAATGCTATCACACCCTTATCGAATCCGTCAAAATACACTACTTTTTTAAAGATTCTAATACGTATCTGGCGATATCTTTGAAAAATCCGAGCAACGTACTATGGGATATATTTAAAGAAAAAAGATAAGGTAAGAGAAACTATTATACTAACTGCCCATCCAGATTCAATGTCTTGATAGTCATAGTAAGCTCCACTGATAAGTGCAACTCGAGAAGTGCTATACTCATCATCTGCTTCCACATGAGGATTCCACGTTACCATGTCTGTTTTTGCTCCTAAATATCTATATCCTTCTGTATGCAGTATAGCCAACTACATATTCATGTCAACAAAACCAAAAAGAAATAAAAATATTAGGTTTAGAAAGGAAGGAAGAATTTCTCTACAATATTTATATTACATAATCAAATCACTTATAATGTAGGGAAAATATTTAAATTTACTCTTTTTCTATACTAAATATATATCTCAATGGCGTACCCTTAATTTGTCGTACTTTGGTGTTAAACATAAATAATATTTTTAAATAACAGACATTCATATAATCCATTACATAAAATGTACGACATAACACTTTCGAAAAAACATATATTTAAATTTTTAATATTTAGTGTTCATACCGTTATCGTTAGTAAAATATTGCCCTTGACAATTTAATAGAGTTGTAACTTGAATTGAGTGGATTTCGTGTATCGATCAAAATATTTGAAAAGGCCCTATTTATCCTTTACTTTTGACTATGGTTTAGAACTATCTATTCTCAGTTATACTTCAGATTTGAACTCATTTAACGTCAAGGTTTGCTAACGACAATGATATGAGGGTCCAAAATATAATGATGGATAAAATTAAATATAACTTTCGTATAGTAGAGGGTCATTGTTTTTTACCCCTTTTCTAAAATGTACTCTCATTACTAGTAAATATATATATGATAAGCATAATTAGTAACCCAATAAAAATAGTAACTAACCCGTCATCATATATTAAACTACATTGATAGAAAAATTACTCACTGAGTGATTCATCTGTGAAAGGTAGATATCCTTTTTGCTCCTCAATCCATTATCTCTATGAAAGAAGCTAGGCTTCTTCAATTGATCCTTCTTCTTCTTCTGTGTTCTTCGAATGGGAATTGTCCCTTTTGGACAATTTCCATCTTTTTGCCAGATTTGTGTCGTGACAAACTTGTAGGATTCTTGGTCTGTTTTTGTATTTTTTGGTGTGAGAAAATTCTCCATCACTGGTTTATCACTTGGTGTCATCTGATCAGTGAAGCAAAATGGTTTTAATCTGCAGCTTTGCTTTATGAATGAAATATATGTATCTTTTTTTTTTCCTATAATTAAATGATATAACTTATATCCCCATTTAATCTTATATAAAGTTGTTTGATTCGGCACGGATTTAAGAAAAGATAAATTTTAGATTTGTGGTCTTAAACATATTGTTGAATTAGCGATTGATGCTTGCATCAAGGTAGGTTGCCTACATCACACTCCTTGGAGTGTGGCGGCCCTTCCTCGGATCCTGCCTGAACGCGGGATGCTTTGTGCACGGGGCTGAGCTTTTTTTTTTTTGTGGTCTTGGACATGCCATGTATATTTATATAGCCATAAAATCATGTCACTAAGGATAAAACGAGAAATTTAAATTAGATTTTTTCCAAATATAGAATGTATCATTCTTTTTTGGAGCAAATATAATAAAATAGTATCATATAAAATGTAACGCGTAGAGTATATACGTGAAGTATAACATGGTGTAGTAGATAGATAATTAATCTTCCCTGTTTTTCAGGTTACTACCTCTTCATTTTATGGATGATTACTTAAGTTATCGTTATTTCAGCGACATGATAGTATAAAAATTCTTTTACACTTTAATATTTATAATTGTATTAATAAACTCTTCCTGTAATTGTTAATGTCAGTTGAACAGACCTGGATTTTGTGGTTCTTCAAAGCAGGATGAGACAAAGCTGGCTGCTTGAAAATGTCAATGCAGTCAATGACATCTCCATCTTCACTCTAACAAAAAATCAAAAGAATTTAAAAAAAAAAAAAACATCAAGTAACAACTCAATGTATAGAAAAACTATTATATTCGATATATAAGAAAATATAGTTGTGTAGAAAAAATGGTCTGGTGATAACTGATATAAGTATTAGAGAAAGGGAAAAATTTATAATGCCACTATCTACTAATAATACTTGATACTACCTTGGTGAAAGGGAAAAGGAAATGGCACTAGTAGACTATATGTTGCTACGACTTTTTAAAAATATTGTCGAGTGCGTGTCAGATTCATCAAAAACAACTTATTTTTTAAAGATATGAGACATATGCAATATTTTTTGAAAAGTCTGAACAATGTATATAGAGGAATATCCATTCTTCCTTCTTTTGGTATCAACGAAAGTAGGTTTCAGAAGAAACTGGGAAATGTTTTTTAAAAATTATATATATAATGTACATAAAAATATTACCCATACCTGAATGCTTTTAACTGCAAAAACATTTCCTTCCCTGCCAAATAATGCAAGATTTATTTCCAGTAACAATATGGCTATCAATTTGAATGCCATTATCATTTTAGAAAGCAAACTAAAAATCCAATCAATCTGTTGAATAATTATTCTTCATTTTCTGGTGGGGTGAATAATTGTAATGATTATGTTATATGAAGAATAGCAGGTTTAAACTAATCTCTATATAGATTTGCATGACTTACCTACCAGTCTAATTTCTAACACCATTTACAATGCATTTTGTTATATCTTCTTTCTATTTTCATTTGATTACTTGTTTCTGCAGTCTTGCATTATCAGTCCAATAAATAAGTATGTATTCATGGTTAAGTTGCTTGAAACTTTGTTCAGTATATATTTCATGAGTTTGAGTTATATGCACTGTTAGTATAAATAATTTTGGACATTAACAAGTCATGCTAACGTTATTACATATAAGCTTCCATGAGACTTGTAATCTTGAAAATAAGATACGTCAAAGGTAAAACTGATTTAATAGTGTAAAATAATTTCTTACAATGACACTATATATAATTTAAATTTATAATTTATACTGTCAACCTTTTTGTGTAATAGCAGTTTCATGTCGGAGACAGGGGTAGTCGTTACATCATTCGTGTAGGTCGCTACTTATGCGGCAAGATATTTCGCTACCCCTCCCAATTTTTTTGGGTCAAGGCTTCTTCTTTATATGCATAAGTAGTCATTTTCTTTGGACATTAACATCAATCTTTTCATCAAATTTGGATACTAAAAAGCATAAAAAGATTAAAAGAATCCGCAAAGTAGATAAACAACCATTCAATAATTCATTAGTTGAGAATTTGAGATTGAGATGTCAATCGATTTTTATTTCGATTTTGACCATTCAATATTCATAGTCGTCCGACTTATTCTGATTTACACGAATAAACCTAATTATAGGATATAAAGAGCTCTCTATCGAGAAGTCAGTCATTTGTCCAATAGAGAAAGGTAGAATAGTGCAAATTCATACTTTATTCATTTTACTTACTTTGAAGGTCGTTAGAATTCAATTTTGTATATACTTAACATGTGATTAGTTGGGAAATCTTTCATATACAAAATATAAATGGTATATATTGTATATATTTTGTATATAAGTTATATATAAATTTTAGTATTTTTGACCAGATTCTATACAAAATATTTGTATACAAGTTGTATATAAATTATAACTTTTGGTCAGATTCTGTATAATAAAAAATTATATTCAAGTTATATATAAAGTGTAGCTTTGACCGAATTTGTGTATATTTTATTTTAAAAAAACTTTTGTTACTTTAAGTAAATAGAAAAATCTAGCTAAAATCAGGTAAACAAGTTTAAAATTTCATATATAAACGAAATTTTAAGAAAGTAAGGCCTATATGAAAGATTTGTAGTTTATACCTGAGAAAAACTATTTTTTGTTTCGAACATATATATTTGAGATATTAGTAGTTAAAACTTTAGATATACATATTTATTAAACGTATATGTCGAAAATTTGTTGCACAAGCAATAGCTAAAGTTCAAGCAAAACTTCGGATGCATATTTTTATAACTTCGTTTCCGAAGTGGCTAAACTTACCAAAATTTATAATCTTCGATTATAGGGTGAAATTCAAAAATAGCCAGATTTATAAGTGATAATTAAAAAATAGTCACAGTTTCAAAAGTAGTCGAAATTTAGCCACTTTTTATGTAAAGATAAATCTGAACGAGAACACTGTTCAAAATCCGGAAAATATTCCAGTATAATATACTGGAATTCAAAATTTTTACATGTGAACTTCTAGTTCCACTATATTATGTTGGAACTCCAGTATATTATGATGGAGTTCCAGTATAAATATGTTGGAACTCCATCATAATATACTGGAGTTCCAGCATAATATATCGGTCCACCATAATATGATGGAAGTTCATACACAAATGCTCCAATATCCAGTATACTATGCTGGAACTTTCCGTGTGCTCGAGTTCCAGCATAATATGCTGAAAGTTCATACATAGGTGCACCAATCTACAGTATATTATGCTAGAACTTTTCGTGTTGCAGCAAAATAGTGGCTATTTTTCAATGACTTTACAAACGGTGATTATTTTTTAATTACCAGTCCGAAAACTGGCTAGCCCGTGCTATTTTTACTCGATTATGTCTTAAATGGGTCCCAAACATGTAGAAATGACATCATATGTGATGACCCAAAATGTCATCTTTAAATTTAATAAGTAATTCTGTGTTCTAAAACCTCGAAAAGCACTATTTATCATTCTTCAACTTGCGTGCGCAGTCTGTAAAAATTTTCGAAAAGTTTTTATGTGAAAAATGGATTAAAATATGAAATAGAGCCTTAAAACTCAATTGAGTTGATTTTGGTTAACATTTTGAGTAAACGGACCCGTATCAATATTTTGACAGTTCCGGTAGGTCCGTATTGTGATTTGGGATTTTGGCGTATGCCCGAAATTTAATTTGGAAGTCCCTAACTCAAGTTATGACCATTTAACGGAAAACAGTAATTTAAAGGCTAAAGATTCCAAGTTTGACCACGGGGTTGACTTTTTGATAACGGAGCCGGAATTCGATTCTGGAAATTTGAATAGCTCTGGTATGTTATTTAGGACTTGTGTGCCAAATTTGAAGTCATTCCGGATTTATTTAATATATTTTGGCACGAGATTTGTAAATTAAAAAGTTTAAAACTCAAAGTTTGAATCAGGGTGTGAATTATAATTTCAGCATTGTTTGACGTGATTTTAGACCCTGAGTAAGTCTGTATTATGTTACGGAACTTGTTGGCATATTCGAACGGGGTTCCGAGTACCCCGAGTGTGATTCGAATCGAAATCGGAACAAGAATTGGACTTAAGCAAAATTTGAAATTTGGCCTTCTAGTGTAATCGCACCAGCGGATTTTTGACCGTAGGTGCGAGCTCGCAGAAGCGAGCCTTCCATCGCAGATGCGCCCAGGCGTGGCTGGGCAAAAGTCCGCTGGTGCGGAAACCTGCACGCACCCGCGCGTCCGGAGAAGCAGACACAACAATCGCAGAAGCGGAGGTCAGCGTTTGTGCGCATTTTTCCTCCGCAGATGCGAGGCCTCGCCTGGCAGCCCCATTTCGCAGATGCGAGATTTTTCTCTCAAATGCAAGCTCGCAAGTGCGAGCCCATGCACCACATGTGCGAAAATGCCTGGGTAGTGTATAAATCAAAGATTCCGAGGTTTTTACTCATTTTGGTCATTTTGAGCTCGGGTAAGGCGAATTCTTGGGCGATTTTTACGGAAAAAATTGGGGTAAGTGTTCCTTATCCTATAGTGATTATATTTCATGAATCCATGTCTATAATCATCCTTTATTTCGGATTTAGATGCAAGAAATAGGAAGTTTTGTAAAACTTTCTAAAAACGGAAAATTTAGATTTGAAGGTCCATTTGACATCGCAATTTGATAATTTTTGTATGGTTGGACTCGTCTCGGAATGAGTGTTCGGATTTCATAAGTTTTTCCGAAAATTAGTAAATTCATATGGAATTAATTCCTATGATTCGTATTGAGTATATCAAATTATTTGTGAATAGATTTGAAACTTTTGCAGACAAATTTAAAAGGAAAAGCTTTGGTCGAGTAATTGATTGGAATTTGCAAAGCGAGGTAAGTGTCGTGGTTAACCTTGACTTGAGAGAATAGAACCCTTAAATTATTTGTTATGTGAAATGCATGTGAATGACGTATAGGCGAGGTGACGAGTGTCTATACGTCGTCAAATTAATTGTTTGCATATTTACTTGAAAAATCATAAATTATTTTAAATCATGAATTAACTGTTATAATAATTATTTCTCTCATATTCTTTGTCAAATATTAATTCTTGAATTCCTGCATTAATTGTTACATCTTATTTGAATTATGTGTATTAATTGTTACTTGGCATTTAGCATATTAAAATTTAAACTGCCTATTTTCTACCTGATTTCTATAATAAATTGCTATTTGTCATTGTTAGTTTCATAATTAAATCATAATTATTATATGCGTGTTGTCTTAAAATTTTATATTAATTGTTGCATTTATTGGGGCAATTTCTTCTATAAGAATTGGTAAATGAATATGTTGGAGGAGCGGGTTGTACGCCGCAACAGACTTATTAAAAAGTCCATATACTTAACAGAATAGATTGAAATGAATATATTGGGGGATCGGGTTGCACTCCGCAATATACTTATTAAAAAGTCCATATACGTAACTGAATTGATTGAAATGAATATATTGGGGGATCGGGTTGCACGCCGCAACAGACTTATTAAAAAGTCTATATTGGAGTATTGGGTTGCAAGCCACAACAGACTTGTTAAAGTCTATATATACTTGAATAAAATAAATATATTGGAGGATTGAATATGAATATATTGTGGGAGCGGTTTGCACGCTGCAATGGAAATTGGTTGAAATAATAATGGGTTATGACTGCTGAGTTGGCTCCAATTATTATAAATGAGTTATCTCATATATTTCTATTATTTGTTGTTGTTACTAATATTGCGTACAAGTTAATGTAAGTGAATCGCCTTAGCCTCGTCACTACTTCATCGAGGTTAGGCTCAGCACTTACCAGTACATGGGGTCGGTTGTACTGATACTACACTCTGCACTTCTTGTGCAGATTTCGGAGTTGGTCCCATCGACGTACCATAGACTTACTCGGATTTCAGCTACCAGAGGAGACTTGAGGTATAACTGCACGGCGTCCGCGGTTCTGAAGTCCCCGTCTACTTTACTTTAGCTGTGTGTTTGTTTCCAGGCAGCTTTATTTTATTTAGACCTTTATCTGTATTATTCTAGAAGCTCGTGCACTTATGACACCAATTCTGGGATGGTATTTAGACACCGTTATTTTTATGGATTATTCACTATATTTCAGACCTTACTTCCGCATTTATTTCTTTGTTATTAATAAATTTTAAAATTATTTTAAAAATGGCTAATATTATTATAACGTTGGCTTGCCTAGCAAGTGAAATGTTAGGCGCCATCATGGTCCGAAGGTAAAAATTTCGGGTCGTGACACCCTGTAGTTAATCTAAAGGGCTGCTATTTAGGAATTAACAGTGGGTCCTGAATTTTAGTTTTTCAGGATAAAAATATCCTGAATTGTCTTGAAGTTAAGGTTTTTAGTAGTGTTTTAAAAGGTTTGGGCATAAGACGAGGCGTAAGCCCCATGAGTATTTAATTTTTAATCTTTTATAAAATAATATAATTACAGCAAATATTTATAAACAAGTAAAATTGCATAAAATTTGAGAAAAATTATATATATATATATATATATATATATATATATATATATATAAAATAGAGAGAGAGAGAGAGAGAGATGTGCTCCATCCCCATAAAAAACTATATATATATATAAAATAGAGAGAGAGAGAGAGAGAGAGAGAGAGAGAGAGAGAGATGTGCTCCATCCCCATAAAAAACTAGTCAAAACAATCTATTATACGCTACTTGCAAGCACAAGTAGCTTGAGTCGAAAAGAATAAATTTTTTTACACGGAGGAACAAATATGATGATTAACCTGCAATTTGAACTTTGAACTTGTTGCTATGAAGGAGAATGAAAGTTTCTTTATATTTGTAAGGAAAATTGAATATTCATTATTTTTGGGATATATTTGCAAACTAGCAGACAAGATAAAAAATCAGAAAAGACCATAAATTAGGGCTTCAATCATTAAAAAAGATTTTGACTTTTAAATTTAATATATTTTATTTCCTTTTTAAATTTTTTGAGTAATTACAAGATAACTTTTGAGAATTTGGGTATTATATAAAGGATTTATTCAACAAAATTTGTTTTAATTTGAACGTCTCTGTGGCTTACTGTAATGACCCAAAATGTTATTTTTAAATTTAATAATTAATTTTGTATTCTAAGACCTTGAAAAGCACTATTTATCATTTCTCGACTTGCGTGCGCAGTCCGTAAAATTTTTCGAAAAGTTTTCAGGTGAAAAATGAATTAAAATGTGAATTAGATTTAAAACTTAACTAAGTTGAATTTGGTCAATATTTTGAGCAAACAGACTCGGATAAGTGTTTTGACAGTTTCATAGGCCCGTATCGTTATTTGGGACTTAGGCGTATGCCCGGAATCAAATTTCGAGGTCCCTAGCCCGAGATATGGAATTTTGATGAAAAATTTAAAGTTTAAGTTCAAATAGTGACCGGATGTCGAATTATGTGCAAATGACCCCGGAATAGAATTTTAATAATTCCAGCAGCTCCGTATGGTGATTTTGGACTTAGGAGCGTGATCGAAATTTTATTTGAAATCCGTAGTGGAATTAGGCTTGAAATGCCAAAATTGAATTTTTGAGAAGTTTGACCGAGGGGTTGACTTTTTGATATCAGGGTCGAAATCTGATTCTGAAAATTTTCATAAATCCATTATGTCATTTATGACTTGTGTGCAAAATTTGAGGTCAGTCGGAATTAATTTTATATGTTTCGGCGCAAAATATAGAAGTTGGAAGATTTGAAAACTCATAATTCGATTCGATGCGCGATTCGTAATTTCGGCGTTGTTTGGCATGGTTTGAAGCCTCAACTAAGTTCATATTGTATTTTGTGACATGTTGGTATATTTGGTTAAGGTCCCGAGGGCCTCGGGTGTATTTCGAAAGGTTAACGGAATGGATTGCGGACAAAAAGGAACTGCTGGAATATTTCTGCTGGAGAAGCTATTTTTGGACAGCAACCGGTACAATCGCAGAGCTGATTTTGGAAGCTTATATCTCGAAATTTATAAGGAATCTGAACATTATCAGAACATGAAAGTTATAGCTCTTTGATTCTAGTTTCCAAAATGATAAACTATTTATCATTCAGACATTTATACAAAATGTTATGATCGATTGACTGAAGCAGGTACTGCAGATTTTGGCTACAGCAGTGTGCATTGCCAGAAATTTCTGTTGCACAGGGCTGACTTTGGGAGCTTATATCTCGCAATCTATAAGGAGTTGGACAATGAAAAAAACATGAAAGTTGTAGTACTTTGTATCTTGTTTGCATAACTTTGAACCGTTTGGCAGTAGGAGTGATATGGAAAGTTTGGTCTAATTTCATCAAGTCGCGATTGAGTTTTAAGCGCGAAATATGAGTTAATTGTTTAACGAGAGAAATTGGTATCACATTGAGCAAATGAGCTCCGAATTGAGTTTCGATTGAATGAATGGGTTCGTAGTTTTATTTGTGACTCATAGGAATAAGAATCGTCGAATTCCGAGTTCGTATGATGGAGTTAGAGCCTTTTTAGTGAAATAAAACTGCTGGTGTAAATAGTCCTGGTGTGCACCTTTAGCGACCAGATGTGACAGTTTTAGCGACGGGATTGGACTTTTAGCGACCGGAATAGTGTTTTTGGGGCAGAAACTTAAGGACCAAAAATTGTCATTTTCTTCATTTCGTTTTGGAGTTTTGGAGCACGGTTCTTGGGCGATTTTGAAGATTTCTTCAAGACTTCAACTTGGGTAAGTGTCCTATATCCAAATGTGATTATATTTCATAAATCCATCGGCATATTCATCATTAATTTCGGATTTAAATGGAAGAAATCAAGATTTTTGTAAAATCTTCCAAAAATAAAAATTTAAGATTTGGAGGTCGAGTTGTTATCGGATTTTGGTAAAATTAGTATGTGTGGACTCGTAATTGAATGAGTTGTCGGATTTTATAAGTTTCGTCGGATTCCGAGATGTGGGTCCCACGGATAAATTTTGAGCTAATTTCGGATTTTAATGAAAATGTAATATTTTCTTATGAAAGTGATTACTATAATTTTTGTTGACTGTATCGAATTAATTATGACTAGATACGAGTCGATCGGAGTCGGAAATTCGAGGGAAAAAGCATAATACTTGATTAAATTGGAGCAAGTCGAGGTGAGTGACTTGTCTAACCTTGTGTGGGGGAAATTTTCCCTAGGATTGGAATTGACGTGATTATTGAAATGTGTTGAAAGTCGTGTGCACGAGGTGATGAGTGTGTACACGGTCTAAATTGCGAAAGATTATATTTTTAAATTGTGTAGATCAATGTTGCGCATTTATTATATTATTTTATCTTGTTATATTCTTCATCATTGATCTGAGATATATACTTCAAATTTGTTTGATCTTTTTTTGCTAATTGTTTTACCTGTTTAGTTGAAACTTGGTTTCTTTTATTCTGTGCATTATTTGAAGGTTGATTTTATTTAAATTAAATATTATTAATATGAAATATTTGACATTTTTAAACTTGATATTGAAGCAACGTAGTAAAGATTTTGAAATATTATTTTCCTAAATTATTTACTCCTGAATATTTTTATACTCATTGTGAGGGAGCCGTGAGCTCTTTATTGTGGAAAACTATTATTGATGATTTATTTTGGCATGAGCCATGAGCTCTTTATTGTGGAAAAATATTGTTGTTGAATTATTTTGACAAGTTAAATTATTTGAGCACTTGAGGTGCAAATTGTGATATATTGTGATATTGATACGCATGCGGTGGTATAAGGTCTGGGTGTTGAAACGCATGCGGTGAGATAAGGATGGCTTGATACGCGTGGCTAGTAGGGGAACTACTAGAAGTCATGCGGTGTGATAAGGGTGGCTAAAACGCGGGATGCTATTTCGGGAAAAAAATATTTTCTTTAAATAAATTGTGAAGGCTCCCGCGGTGATATAAGGAAATGAGATATTGTGAATTTATTTATGATTTAGGACTACGAGGCGGTATATCGTGAGTGCCCTTGTTGATATTGATTTATGGCCATAGTTGCTTTCGATTAATTGTTGTGATTTTCATAAAGTTGAAGAAAATTCTGTTTTGATTCCACGAGATATTATTTGTAATTATTTGATGTCATTAAATGTGACATACTATTTGATTCATTTCCAATGTCATTTTATTTTACTACATTGATAAATATTTTACCATGCCATTATTATATTTCAGTAGGGCCTCACCTGACCTCATCACTACTCTACCGAGGTTAGGCTTGGCACTTACTGGGTACTGCTGTGTTGTACTCATACTACGCTTCTACACATCTTTTTGTGTAGATCCAGGTATATTTTACCAACCTAGACGTCAGTGAGTGACTTGTGCACGGAGACTTCGAGGTTTATCTGCCAGCGTCCGCAGACTCCGGAGTCCCCTTCTATTATTTTTTGTTGCTTCCTTATATTTTATTTAGACTTTGACATATAGAGACATTGAGAATAAATTCTTAGAAGCTTGTGACTTATTTCTACCGGGTTTTGGGAGTTGAAATTATTTGAATTGTAGTTTATTTATTTCAGATATTTATTATTATTCCGCATTGATAGGCTTACCTAGTCTTAGAGACTAGGTGCCATCACGACATCCTACGGAGGGAATTTGGGGTCGTGACACTTACGCCCCGAATTGCTGGCGTACGTCTCTCAAGACTTTCGCCCTACACCATCGCCTCGAGATGTTTTTGGTACGTCTCGTCCCAGGGTTTGTCCCGAAAACGCTTTTTAAAATACTGGTTTTTAATTTAAATTACAGAAAAAATAAATCTGGCTAATCTCTAAATAGCGTATTGAGCCATATGTGCACTTGCTCCGTTAACCAGTATGCTTCAATTTTAGCCCAAAAGAATTGCAATCATTTCTTTTTCTAATCACTAGTATTAGAACCCGCGCGATGCGCAATCAATAATAAAAAATATTAATTATTTAAAATTATCATTTGTATTTTTAGTGTATTATATTACGTCGTAAATAAAATTTTAACTGACATTTACTTCTCGGTACAATATTTCATTAACTAAACTCTTGAAATATTTTTTGTATTTTGAAGTTTATTCAATAGTTCTCAATAATTGGCAATTTTTTTTATTATAGCTATTTTTTTTCTTCTTATTTTTGTTTTTTTATTTTAAAATAATTTTAAAACTTCAACTTGAAACTACTTTTAAATTTGAATGGCATTATATATATATATATATATATAATATTTTTTATATAGCTGATTATAAGATATTTTATTTATTAATTCAAATAAATAGAGTATCCAACCAATTAATTCAAAATTTAAAATTCAAAAGGTTTTTTAGTTAGAAAAGCAATTTGTTTTGTCCTAATGCCATTTGAGGTTATGCCACTTGTCTTAATACTGTACTTTTGCCTATCCTTTTATTATATATAGATACATAGATATATGATTGGAAGCTTCTAGACATTTATCAGAACACAAAATAGTGGAGTATATATTTACTCATTTACCCTTCACCATGGCATAAATATCTAATCTTCCTCATCACGCTTCTCCATTTTCGAGAACAATCAGAGAGAAATTCAAAGCAGAAAAAATGGTGAATTTCTTGTTGGCGATCACGGCGGAGCTTGAGAATCTCACTAACCTTCAGCCGCAAGGCGGTTGTACTGATCCTGACTTCCCTTACCACTTCAAGGTCTCCATCTAAACGCCGTTAATTTTTCAGTTGCTCTATCGCATTTGTATGTCTATGTGATTTCTCGATTAAGATTGATCTAATTGATGTGTGTGTGTGTGTATTTACGCATATGGAGAGTAAACTACACTTACTCTAACTAATGACTCTAAAATACAGGATTACTTTTGCTTATTACGTGTTTATTTAGGTCTATTCAGGTAACTCATTGCATTATGTGTGTGTGTATTTACACATAGTGAGTAAACTGCACTTACTCTAACTAATGACTTTAAAATACTGGATTACTTTTGCTTATTAGGTGTTTATTTAGGTCTATTCAGGTAGCTCATTGCAGTGTGTGTGTGTGTGTTTTGTCTGCGTATGTGTGATTCAGGTAGTTACTCTATTGCATGATGTCTATGTGATTTCTCCATAAAAATTTGGTTTAATTATTTTTGACTCAATAGTAGATGTGCGTGTGTTTATATTTAGACATATATAGAGTAAACTGCACTTACTCTAACTAATGACTCTAAAATACTGGATTACTTCTACTTATTAGGTGTTTAGGTCTATTTAGACCTAAACGCCTCTAAATTTTGTAGTTACTCTAATGCTACGTGTATGTGATTTATCGATATAGGCTGCACTTACTGTAACTAAACTCTAAATACTGGATTATCTTTTTAGGTGTTTATTAGGGTTATTCAGGTAGCTCATTGCTATTTCATCTTCGTATTCTTCATTTTCATTATTTTCGCTGTCAAATGATCGGGTTTTTTTTCTCTCTAAAATTTTAGTTGCTCTATTGCTATGTCTATGTGATTTCTAGATGAAGATTTGATATACTTGATGTGACTCTATAGTAAATGTGGATCTAGTCATTTTGACAGCTTTATGTGAACTACTACTAACATACTTATGTTTTTTTTTTGGTGTGTGTGTGTGTCTGATTGTTGATATTATGTGATTTTTTCCATGAAGATTGATCTAACTGACGATGCGTTCTAGCTATTTGCTTATGGCTATCTGATAGCTCATTCCAATTTCATCTTCTCATTCGTCATTTTTGTGATTTTTTCTTTGTCGAACTATCTCTCTTTTTCCTAATTACAATTTTAGCTTCATAATTTTTGTGTCTATTTTGCTTGTGTTCTGTATGAAGTCTTTTTTTGACGCAAATAAATCCTAGCATTACATTAGTGCTGGTATTACAAGAGTGAGTAAAGAATCTGCACAAAAAAGACCTGTATACAAAAGAAGGTGAAGTCCTATCACACTATTTTCCTCGTATGCATTATCCAACTTACACCAAAGTACCAACTGCCTTAAACATTTACATTTCAGGACCTGCATTGCAGTAGATCTGCCCTCGAGACATCTTTGATTTTTCTCCTTCCATACAGTCCCCAATACAGAAGATGGAATAGTTCTCCATATTTTGAGCTCTTTGTTCCTTGTATCCCCAACAGCTTAAGAGTTCCTTGACTGGTGGGGGATCCATTTTACACCAAAGAGATTTGGAAAAAGGCCGCAAAGCTGTCTGCAATGCAGTAATCTAGGAGCATATGACTGCCGTAGTGCTTTTCTCCGTATCCTCATACTTCTGATAGCAGCTGCTGCAAAGTTTTACTCCTCTCAGTTGCAAATTTACTTGTACCAGGCATCATAGTATAGAGTCCAGCAAAAACATGCAACATCTAGTGGGACATTAGCTCTCCATATTTGTCTCGAAGGCAGGAATGCTTTTCTTGTGTACCTCTGCTTCTTAGAGCTTTCTAGCAAGATTTTTCAGAGAAGGTACATTCCGTCCATTCCACATTATAAAGTTTGGTTCCTTTGGTCTTCATAAGGCTTGCTCTAACTCATGAAGCAAAAGGGCCATTCTGCTTACTCCCAATTGAAAAGTGGACTTCTGAAGCCCTAGTTCCATGCATTTCCTTTCCTCAATTGAGCAATAGTTGCCTTTGAGATGTTGCTAAGACTGAATCGATCAGGAAACTTCAATTTAGTGGCAAACGTCCCAGCCATGAATCCTGCCAAAACTGTAGCATTCTACCATCTCCCACTTTAACTGCAATATATTCCTATTAAACAAATATCGCAGCTTGGAGATGTGATTCCAGACACTTACATCGTAACTATACCAGTGTGCCATGGCCTTTCCTTATTTCGATTGAAATTGAATTACCCTTTTCCAAACTTTTCCAAAGGTTTACCTCTTCCTCTGAATACCTTCAAAGCCATGTTATAATCGAGCTATTGTTATGTAGTTGAAGGTTTCTTATCCCAAGGCCACCTTTTCTTTTATCTTTTAATGTTATTTCCCACTGTATGAAATCTTATTACTTAGTTTTAAATTATGTGCCACTTTTTCCATGTTAAGACGTTCTGAAATGTTACACCATCTCGTGTGAACCTTGTTTCATTTTATTTTTAATGTGTACTACTTTCACTCTGTATCTTTTTAGATATGCTACTACTTAAATTTCCTTTCAACTATGTTCGTATGAGATAGTGTTGTTTCCCTAAGTTATTTTTTTACTGCTTTTGCCTGATGAAATTATCCATTTCTTGTCCTCCATTAATATTTATTTTATAGTCCATTAAATGCTTTCTTTTTCTTTTAATAAATTGTGCAGCTGAAGTGTGGCAATTGTGGCGAGATCACCCAAAAGGAGACTTGCGTGATCTTGGGTGACACTGTTCCTCTTCCCATAGGCAAGGGCACGACCCACCTTATTCAGAAGGTGACCCATCCTCCTGTTACCTTATCTTTGACAATATTTATACCTTTTAGAGAGATATTGATGTACATCTGAATGTTCTATGTGTTAATATAGATATGAAAAACACAGTGAACTTAATTAAGCTAGTTACACTATGAATTTAACATCACTGAGAGAGCTTGAAATTTGAGGTGAGACAAGGAGCAAGTAGGAAAGCTATAACGTATATTGTTTGTTTGTAGTAAATGCCCCTATCTGCTGTTTCTTAATTCTATCGTGTTGAATAACCATGATGTCCTTGAAGTCTATGTATACTTGACTGTTATTTGTGATAATATACATATATATACTTGACTGTTTCAGCTCGTTTTCACTATGAATTTTGACATTACCGAGACAGCTTGAAATATGAGCTGAGGTAAGGAGTTAATTAGGAAATCTATTGCATCAGAAGTGGTTAATTTTTAGTAACTGCCTCCATCTGCTTTTTCTTAGTTGTATCACTTTGAATAACTTTAATAAAAGTCTATTTTGAACTCAGTTATTCCTTTTTTTTTTTCATTTTTCTTTGATGTTCTGTTGCTATTACAACTCTTCTTCGTTTTTATCGTTGCTGTATCAGGCATGATTGATTATTAAGTGCTTTGTGACTTCTGCTTTCAGTGTAAGTTCTGTAGCAGGGATGGTACAGTAACCATGATCACTGGCCGAGGCCGCCCACTGACTCACGGTGATAGTCAAGCTGGAAAATATGCACCCCTGATGTTATTTGAGTGCAGGGGTTTTGAGCCTCTGGATTTTGCTTTCCTGGGAGAATGGCAAGCTGAATCGGTAAGCTTTTCCCTTGCTTCCTGGTTTGGTATTTCCTAATGTAGAGATATTCATTACCGAAACGTTGTAGAAATATTATATGTAAGCATAAAGTTTTTTGCCCTATTGTTTCCTACACGTGTTCCTGAATTGTATGCTGGGATTCCTTGAATAAATTTCTTGTTTCTTTAAACCAGGTGATGAATCTCCTAATTAACTTCTAGGAAAAGCATTCTTCTAGTACATTCTACCTCTATTATGTCTGGTCATTCATAGCGCATTCCATTCTAAATCATTCTTCTCTTTCCTACAGAGTGGATACTAGAGTGTTATGCTTATTCCAATAGGTCTTCAATTTTGAAATTGCCTTCGGAATATCAACTTGAAATTCAATTTCCACTTAAGAGCAGCATGCTTTCTGCTTGTCTCCAGCCTTTCCTCCCACCCTTCCAGTGACGTCATTGTCTTGATAAGTGATGATTATCATCCTTGGATATGATCGCTGCCTAAGCTCAAATGCCTTTTCTTTTTTTTCTGATTCTTAGGGGGATCTAATTTTGACTAGGTTATGAACTGCACAAAATGCCATCCATATGTTTGTGCGGTTGAACGCATTCACAAGCATAATGGGCCTGATTATGGGAGATCAGTGAATTTTATGGTGCTTAAGAAGATACTAATTGGACCATCTTCTCATCTTTGTGAAGCATCTGAAGACCATTTGTGAGGCACTGGATATGTCCTGTACTTTAGGTTGTTAACTTGTGAAGTTTCTTTGCCCAGGATGCTTTGGACCTTATGCTATTCTGCATGTTTCTTCTTGATATAACCCTAAGTCCCTAACCACCCACCCGAACCCCAAAACACACCCTCTACTACGTATGATCCATCTCTTTTATAAGATTTATGGTAATATGTATTTATTAAAAAAGGAAAGATTTATGGTATTACATGCTTGTGACAGCAATAAGTACAGTTTCATGCAGAACTTGACATATGGGTAAAACCACTGTAAGGTTTACACTAGTTATGCACTTCCTTCCTATTTGCAATTGACAGGAAAGTTTAACCTGTTGTAATGCTATTAATACTTGCTTACATCTGCTTCTGGCTATTCGATGACATTTTTGGATCCACTCTTAACTCCTAGAATTGTACGGGTATAAACTTGACTGATTTTGGTCTGATGACATATGAAATGATTAACATCCATTATTTTGTTGAATTTATTTCTACGTGGCATAATTGTGAACCTTCTCGTGAGATTATCTTTGTCACAATCCTTTTAGGTTGCTGAAGACACTTGCAGTTAGGTTTTATGTCCAATTCTTTGGTTGTGTTATGGGGGAAAGGTGGAGCCAGTTCTAATGTGATACATTTAATGCAGCTTGAGGGAACAAAATTTGAAGGCATCGATTTGTCCGGAGATGAGTTTGCTGACTATGATGAAAAAGGCGAGTGTCCAGTGATGATTTCCAACCTTCGTGCCACTTTTAATGTATTGAAGTAGATTCTCCATTGCTCTAATTTCTGCTATTGGTACATAGAGAGGAAAGTATAACTGTTTTGTACTGTCAAAGTGTGTAAAAGTTGCTAACTACTGAGGATGGGAGTGTTAGTTTTCAATGTACGTTTGAACGCAAACTACTTGCACGAGCTTACTGTTGGATTCATGATGGTTACATTCATGAACAAGCCCATTGTTACTATGCCAATATTATCTCTCAGGCTTCTTTGAAAGAGCCAATCTTGATTGTGTTGATGTGGCCGTTTTGGGTCTTTTTAGAAATTTAATATGAAAGCTGGCAAAAACTTTTCCACTGGCTCTATAGTCTTTTCTCTGTGATTGTGTTGTTATATTAATGGATGTTCGTTAGCATATTATTTTCCCGAGCTCTATACTCTTACCGTGCTGTTGTTTAATTGCTTTTGTATGGGTCTTTTTGGTGATAACTAGTGCATATAAAAGATAACTGTACTCACTGCTCTTTCGAAACAATGGTTCGTACTTAGCCTAATTATATCTTTAAAACAATTCTTGAAATATCTATAACGTAGTTGGACAGTTTATGCTTTTGTAATTGTTTGCATGCAATATACATCATCCCATATTCACAATACGGTGGCAAAGCATAATTTTTCTACCATATCAGTGAAAGATTGCTATTATGCACCTTTGAAAAGTCAGCAGGTGCATTGTACAATCCAAATGACATTCGCTTAAAAGCATAGGTGCAATAACGAGAAGTGAATGTGGTATTCTCTTGGTTTTCCATATCCATCAAGGCAACAATAATAATCTATCCGTGGTGTCCGGGCCAGCTTGCGCGCACCTCGATTAATTTTACGGGATACCTGCCACCTCCTACCAGCAACAAGTACCTAGTAACTCTATTCACCAAGGCTTGGATAGATGAGAAGAAATCACCTAGTATTTGCCTTCGCTGGGATTTGAACTTGAGACTTCATGGTTCTCACCCACTTCATTGACCACTAGGCCACACCCTTGAGTTATAATTAGATACGGTTTACCTCTTCAACTATGGAACTTTACTAGAACTAAGTGTACTACATTTTTTGCAATTTCTTCTTCTTAACTCAAATAAGAAGTGTGTTGTTGTTGCTGCACGTTTTTGTAGTTTCTGGAACCATTTCAACCTATATAACCTCTTAATAAATTCGTAAGACAACAACATGGTACTAAGAAATCAGAAGAACAAATTTAAGCGGGATTATCACTGAGTTCGAATTTCAATGGTCTCCCTAGTAAGTCTTCAGGCTTTTCACTATTTCTTATAAGCAAACTAGGGGTGTATATGGACCGGATTAGTTCGATTTTTATCAAAATCAAACCAAAATAACTATATCGGTTTGGATTGATTCGGTTTTGTCGGATTTTTCGGGTTTTCGGGTTTTTTTTTTATTACATGAATATATCTTACTTTGTTAAAGTTATGGATAAAATTTTGATAAGTGAATATATGTTTATTAAATATTTAAAAAATTGACAAACATATGATCTATTAAAATATTCTAATGGGAGAATTTTTTTAGTAACACATGATAGTTATTTTCTTAGTTGTCTAACAATAATTTTAGTTAATGTACGCTTTCAAGGTTAATACATGAGAGGATCCCAAATATTTCGACATTTTTTAAAGAAAATTCAATATAAAGTCTTAAAAATATATATAAAAATTATATATTTATATGTCGGTTTGGTTCGAGTTTTTTTTTACTCAATACCAAACCAAGTCAAACCAAACCTGATCGGATTTTTTAATCGGTTTGGCTTGATTTTTCGATTTGGTGCGATTTTCCGGTTCGATTTGAACGCCCTTACAGTAAACTAAAGAGAATTTTGGTAATTTTAGAGCCTGTTGCGCAAAATAATGTGAGAAATGTCCCATTTATAAGCCTGTTGCAGTATGTTTGTGATAGGCTAAGAAAATTCTACAAGAAAATGAAATTCATGGTAACTGTTGGAATGCTAAACTGTTTTCTTATGATCATCACTGTATTATAAGTATGAATACTCAAAGTGAAAGTTAAATTACCAAATTGTTCTATAAAAGTTAAATGACTTTCTTTACCCTTCAAGCAAGTACTACTAAAGTAAAAAACATTATGCAAAAATGGAATTACAAATTCTAATAAAATTTTAAATTTTTTGGAGAATGTAAGGAGTTGCATTGAATAACTTAATAATAGGCTAAATTCATTTGGCTAAGTTAATACACGGCAATTCATCTAGTGAAGGTAAATTATTACCAATTAATTAATTATCCATTCAATATATACAAGGTTTATTTAGCATATATTGGCGATAGAGTTTGTTTTGATTTATGACATCCTACATTTATTATGATCTTTAAATCACACTAAAATACAAGAACACTCATATTTTTTCTTCCGTTTAAAAATTTAGAAAGACACTTCTTAATTGACTGATCTTCGTAGCCTTTCATATCGTAGTTTAAAATCTCACGGGCAAAAGCTTATCCCCATCCTTTTTTCTACTTAAGTTTAGTACTAAAAAAATAATATTTTTCGTATCTGAATTCATAACTTTACTTTCTATTCTACAAAAGAAACTTCATTATCTCCACTTTGTTTTTTATATATGCACATTCATTACTCATAATTTTAAATTTTTTGATTTGGATTCATTTAAAATATTGATATCTTAAATCCCATTTTGTGGTTTTTGTTGCAGGTGTAAGATAAAGATTAAAATTTTGCCTAATAGAGTTGAGGATGCAGCAAGTGAAGCAGTTGAGTGCAAGTGATTAGTTTCTCATGGAGAAAAATGAATAAATATCTCTGACATACAAAAATATAAATTTATGTTAAGTTGATATATATTCCCTAATCAATTTGTTCTTTGATTTCTTAAAATTTATGTTTAAAATAGCTTCACGAAACCTTGTATTCTTATGATTACGATATTCTTGTAATAGCCAATTGCATTTTTCTATATTTTTTGCAATTAAATTGAAATATTTGCTTTGCGCCGTTCTTTTGTATTGGCTTCTTTGCTATTATATTTACGAATTATCTAAAATAATGGAACATTAGCATCTAAGGTATCCACCAACTTATGGGGTAAGGTTTCTTCTTATATGGAATTTTCTAAGCAAGATCAACGTTCATTATTTTAGAATTTGCAATTAAACTTTATGTTATAACTAAAAATATATTTTTAATAATATTTATGTTATTTTTAAAGTCTAATACTCATTAGGGGTACACGCGCGTTGCGCGTGCCCAAAAACTATTTACATAAAATGTGGCTGAAAAAAGCAACTGACGAATTCTTAGTTAAAGAGATCAGTTTTTTATGGGGGAATTAGAAACATTAAATTATACTCCCTCAAGTATTGTCTCTTGATATGCCGTTCACGCCATCTGCAGAAGAAGTTCAAGTGTTTTTGTGGTGCACTAATTGTCTTGGAAAAGCAACAGGCCTTCTTGATTGATGAATGTATTTTCTGGGTTCGAGTCACGCTGGAGAGGAGGTGCGAAAATACTATAAATTCTTCTAAATTGAGAGGGGTTAAAAAAAAAGTATTATTAACGGGTTTATACATAATTAATGCTTATTGATTTATATTACAAAAAACACATGATGAGACTGATTATTGTTTATTATTTCTGTAAGGGCAATCTTATGATATTTTCTGATGAATAATGATCAAATGACATGCTTACGTAGCAATAGAATGAGTTTACAAACTACACCTTGCAGAACAACAACAACAAAAAAGCCCAGTGAAATCTCACACGTGGAGTCTTGGGAGGGTAATGTGTACGCTGACCTTACCCGTACTTTATGAAGGAATATAGCTGTTTTCGATGGACCCTCGGCTCAAGAACAGAAAAAACACACCTTGCGAGAAACCACAAAACCACAAAACCTATATCTCCTTACTTTACTAACCATGACATTCCAGCAAATCATGAATGACTCTTCTAGTGAATATGCACTAGAAGTTGTTGATCAAAAACGTCTTGCAGTGGTAGAACAAAAAGCTTCTGGTGTTCATGCACCCATTGTTTCATCCGTCAAACATAGAATTCGACCCCTCCTCAAATGTGTGGACAAGCTTAGGCATCTCAACATCATGCAAGAAGGCATTCAGCTGCCTACCATTGTAGTAGTCGGCGATCAGTCTTCTGACCAGAGGCTGATCTATACTATACCGAGAGTGATCAGATTTTGATTGAATCCAAAGTCCACCTCCGACTCTCAAATCGTGGGTCCACCTCTGCTTTTGGGAAGTCTAGTGTGCTTGAATCACTTCTAGGAGGCCTTTATTCGTGCAACTAGTGAGATCGCTGGACATGGTAAGCAAGTATCCAGTACTCATCTAACACTCATAGTGAAGAAGAATAGTGCGCCTGACTTGACTATGGTGGATTTGCTTGAAAAACAAAAGATACGTTTGAACAAATTTCAGAAATGATTATGAAATATTAACACCAGCGGAAAGCATAATGAATGTTCTGTCAGCTGCGGACGATTTCACTACTTGTGAGTGCATTAAGATGTCAAAGAAGGTGGACAAAACTGTGAAAGAACTCTATTAGTTGTGACTAGAGGTGGCAAATGGTTAAAAGAAAATAATTATCCACCATATTATCCATTAAAAAATGGGTTGGATAATGAACATTTTAAAAACGGGTCGAATATGGATAAGAACCATATTATCCACCTAGAAAATGGATAACCAAATGGATAACCATGAATAACTAATGAGTTTAACTTTTACATTTGTGAAGCCTCAAATTGGGGACTCCTCAAAGTTGAGAGACTAGGAATTCTCCCAAAAGTGATCATATTCAATAAGTCATGGATAATATGGATAACAATATTATCCGCCGTATAACCCGTTTTTTATCCGTATTAAATATGGGTCGAGTCGAATAATTTATCAGTTTTTTTAATTATCCATTTCCGACCCGCTCATATCCGACCCGACCCGCCAGTTTGTCACCCCTAGTTGTGACAAAGGTTGATAAAGCTCCTGAGGGGCTGTTTGAGAAACTTAGTGAAAATAATGTGAATATAGGATTTGGTTATGTTTGTATTAGGAATAGAACTGGGGATGAGTCTTATAAAGAAGCCCCTAGTGAGGAGGCAAGGCATTTCGAAACTCATCAACTATTATCCAAGATTGACGAGTCCGTGGTTAGCGTTCCAGAAGTTTTTACTTAAATTTCCAATTTATTCAATTAGATTCATCAATTAAATGCTAAAAATAAGGATGGAATCATGGATAATAACCAAATACTAGTCAAAAACACTTACCCTAATCCAAATCATGAAAATTCCCTCCAAAATTACCTAAATCCGAGCTGTATAACTCAAAATATAATAAAATAACCAAAACCCTCGAATTAGAGTACTTGAATAATCTGCCTGGATATATGCATTGCGATCGCGGGACACTCATCGCTATCCCGGAGAACAAAAATCCTCGCCCAGAAAAAGGCCTTCGCATTTGCGTTCGCACGATCGGCGAATGCGATGAAGAACACATCACACCCTACGCGAACGCGGCTTGGTCCTCGCGAATGCGTAGGCCAACACCTCCCAGCTCCCAATTTCTCCGCGAACGCGGAGCCCCCATCGCGAACCATAGAAGGGCGACTGCCCAGCCCCACTCCAACCTTCTTCGTGAAGCACATAAGTTGGTGCAAATTCAAGCGAACATAATTTCGAAATGCTTCCTGGATATTGTGAGGAAGATCAATGACAAACTTGCACTCAATGTTGCTGCTTTGAACGTGTTACCACTGCATTCGAGATCTGTTGCTGAAGCTTTGGCTACATTCATTTGGTTAAGGAGTCTCTTGAGAAAGTTTTTATCAGAGTAGAGTATGATGAGCACACTGAAGATATTGAAATGCAATCCGCGAAGACTTTTAGAATTTGTGGTTCTAAACAATTCAAAAAGGGGTCCAGAGTATTTGTATGGTTATAAAAGCTTCTCATTAAGGGTAGAATTGTAAGTTTAAGCAAAATTATTTCCAAATTTAGAAAGGGGTCATTCTTTTTGGAACAAACCAAAAAGGAAATAGGTTCACATGAACTAGAACACTAGAACGGAGATAGTATGTTAAAAAGGGAAGATGACTTGATGGATGAGATCATGTTTTTAAAGGAAGCAAAGGAGATTGGATTAACGAATTTCATTCCTCGTGTTGTTTTCCTTAATTTTTTGCAGAAAAAGGTAAGAGGGGTTTCCGCAAGCGCGGAGGAATTTATGGGAAAGTTGTGGAACTATAAAGAGGAAGTTGTCATCAAAGTTTTGATGCGTATTGACACTATTTCCTTATTATTTCTTTTAAAAAAGATTGGCACCTCAATATTTCCTTAATAGGAAACATTTGTAGCCACAAAAATTGCTATGGAACGTTTAATACCACAAATTTCAAAAGTTTTACAACCACACAAATGCTATTAATTTTGTGTATGTAGCTACTTGTAGCAAGCTCATGGCTCAACAAACGCGATTTATGGAGTTCTGGAAAAACTCTACAGGGAGCTCAATAATAGACCTTGAAGGAGTTGGAATAATTGATGTTTGCAAATTGCAATTGGAGCGTAAAGATGTTGTTGAGAAAGCTTTTGAATTGAAGATGAGAATGGCTGCATACTGGAAAATCGTGTTTAGTCCTCAAAAGGTGGTTAACAATGAGATCACGGTGGATATTGGTAATGAGTCGATGGCAACATTTCAGATGAGGTACATTGCATTCTGGCAAATTAGTCTCTATCTTCGAAAGTTGGTTAATGAGATTGAGGAGGAGATTCTTAAGGATCTGATTGCAGTACATGGTGGTGGCTTTGAAAGTTCGCTCGAGGGATCATTGGTTGCCGAAAAACGTTTTAGGGGTGCACATGTCACCTTAGGCGAATCCCACATCAGAACGAGAGAGAAAAGTGAAGAGCTATATAAAGCATGACACAAGTTCACATAGTATGCTCGCTTTTGGGGCTCGAGGTGACGTAGCCCAGAAAGACAAATTTGTGCGGGCCTAGGTCCAAAGCGGACAATACGTGCCATAGGTTTGGGTCGTGACATTGCATCACATGGTGGTGGCTTTGAGAGTTAGCTCGAGGAATCATTGGTTGCAGCAAAATGCTTTAGGGGTGCACCTTAGGCGAATCCCACATCAGAAGGGAGACGAAAGTGAAGAGCTATATAAGGCATGATACAAGTTCACATGGTACGCGCGCTTTTGGGGTTCGAGGTGGCGTAGCCCAAAAAGACAAATCGATACGGACCTAGGTCCAAAGCGGACAATACGTGCCATGAGCTTGGATCGTGACATTGCATCACATGGTGGTGGCTTTGAGAGTTCGCTCGAGGAATCATTGGTTGCGGAAATACGCTTTAGGCTCATAAAGTGTGTGAAGTTGCTTGAGGAGTCGAAAGAGGTGGCGAAAATCATGGACATGGATTGCTCTTCATGTTGGTGATGAAAAGGCTTAAACAAGTGTTTGGTGCTTTTGGTATATAAAGGGTATTATATTATAGTTCTGCAGATGGTTAGTATAAATCATTTAAAAAAATGTTTTCCTATTATTAATTTTGATCCTGTTTCTTTCATTCTTTGAAGAGAAGTCTTGGCGCAGCGGATAAAGTTACTTCCATGTGTCCAGGAGGTTACAAGTTCGAGCCGTGAAAATAACCTTTTGCATAAATACAGAGTAAGACTGCATACGATAGACCCTTGTGGTCATACTCTTCCCCGGATCTCACGCATAGCGGGAACTTAGTGCACCAGGCTGCCTTTTATCCCCCTTCTTATCATGCTCTCAGTTGTTTAATTCTGATTCCAGTTTCATTTGCATATCACTCTCATTGGCTGTGCATTTACAATCTCTATTACTTAAGTACTGAAAATTTTCTAAAGCTGAATTTTGAATTACTATTTCTCAGAGACTTCAGTGATGTGTAGAGGGTTCTTCTTTAGCTATATCTTTGAGCATTTACTAAGACATTTAAATTTATTGTGACATTGGATTTCTGAATGTTTCAAAATTTACTAGTATCGAATAATATTGGACTTTTTTGGAAGTGATCTATTTAGCTTCAAGAAATTGGTGTTGATGCAGTTTTTCATGTGGGAATGGTCAGAGGCGGACACAGAATTTTAACGTGACGGGGGGCATCATTATTTTTCTCAATCACAGTATCGCGATCCAAAATCCAGCTAGTCGTGATGGCACCTAACTTAATCCGTTGGGTAAGCCAATTATTCACTATCCAATTTCAATGTAATTTAACAAGACAATTATTAAAGAAAGTATATGAAACAATTACTTTTTCCCAAGAACTGGTAGTGCAAATCATGAGCTTTTAAGAATAGAGTATACAAATTGGCAATGAAAATAAATACATAGTCTGTTTGAATAGTACATAAACAGAGCTTTTATAAATCTAAGGCTACCATGAACAAGAGGCAGCTACAACAGGAACACATGTACATCTTCAAATCCCGCAACCATCGAGCACAACAACAACATCAACCAACATCTGCACGCAATATGCAGAAATATAGTATCAGTACAACTGACCCCATGTATTGAGTAAGTAAGAAACCTAGCCATAGGTTGAAAGTAGTGACGAGTTTCTACTAAGGTCGAGTCCATAACCAATAGTCCACAGTCCATAACAACATAAAGCAAATAATACCAGAAGTAACTCAGAGATAAAATGCTCAGCCAAATTATAATTTCAAAAATAATAGTTCTTCTTTTCAAATACATCAGTAAAAACCCAAATCGTTTGCCGAAGTTGCCAAAAATATGAATAGTTTGAAAACAATAATTTCTCCCCAAATCTTTTCAATAATAAATAAGATGTTTTATTTTTCTTCCGGATAACCCGTGTAAAACAAATGCATCACTATGCCCATCTGTAAAAATATGTGAGAAATCGTGAATGGTGTGATGTTGTACAGCATGAGAAAAATACATCTCTATGCCTATATGTCATGTGTGCATGCCAATGCGATGCAACTCAGTGATAAAATCATAAACAGCCCCTCGGGCAGAACATCACTCATATGCAGCCCCTCGGGCAAACCTCACAGTCACTCAAGCCTCTCGGGCATACCTCACAGTCACTCAGTAATCAGCACTCGCACTCAGTAGGTACCTGCGCTCACAAGGGGTGTTCATACTCATGAGAGGCTCCTACAACCCAAGCGCTATAAGCACGAACAACTCACGTGCTGCACGGATAACTCACGTGCTATAATATCATATCTGGATCCGTATGGACAACTCACGTGCAGCACGGATAACTCACGTGCCATAATATAAACATAAGGATCCGCACGGCCAACTCACGTGCTGCACGGCCAACTCACGTGCAATAGTATAATATATATATAAAGCCAACATGACCTGCTGCGGTGTGCAGCCCGATTCCAAAAATATCCTCACAATCAGGCCCTCGGCCTCCCTCAATCATCAATCTCTCCAGTCTCTCTCTCATGGGCTCACAATGTCATGAGAATAGCCCAAAATGATGATATGATGTATTAATAAATAACAACAAAGATTGAGATATGATATGCAATGAAATGAATATGACTGAGTATGAATTTTTAATTTAAAATAAATAATTCACAACAATATGACCTCCGTGGATCCCAATAATACTGGCACATAGCCTCAACATGATTTTAATATATTATTCAGCTCAATTTCATTAACACATAAAATCACGTGGAAAATGCCAAGATTATTTACTATAAAATTTTCACAAAAATAATTATATCACAATTTTTATAGTGCACGCCCACACGCCCGTCACCTAGCATGTACGTCACCTCCCAACAATTCATATAATACATATATTCAGGGTTCATACCCTTAACTTCAATATTAGGAGAGTTACTTACCTCGAACAAGCCGAATCCAATGTCGAGCAAGCTAAACAATACTTCAGAAATCCCATTATGCGCGTAATAACTCTCGAACGGCTCGAATCTATCACAATTAATTTGATTCAGTCCACACAATTTATAGGAATTAAATTCCATATCAAGATGCTAATATTTTCCACAAAATCCGAAATTACGCCCACAAAATCACCCGTGGGGCCTACGTCTTAAAATCCGACGAAACTCACAAAATACGATAACCCATCCAATTACAAGTTCAACCATACTAATTTCACTCAAATCCGACTCCAAGTCGGTATTCAAACTTGAAAAATTCATTTTGTGACATTATAGAAATTTCCTTCTATTTCTCTTGAAGATTCAATAATATTACACAAAAAATAAAGATTAATTCATGGAATATAGTCACAAGGGAGTTAAGAACACTTACCCCAAGTTGTGTGGAAAATTTCATCTCCAAAATTGCCCAACCCGAGCTCCAAAATCCAAAAATGGGTGAAAATGTCGAACCTTCGAATTTAAGGTTCTGTCCCAGCGATTTCCGCATCTACGGACAAGGGGTCGCACCTGCGACCCTCGCTTCTGCGGACAAAATTTTGCACCTACGGAAATAGCCGGCCTTCTCAAATCTCGCATCTACAACGCCTTCTCGCATCTGCGGGCTCGCAGATGCGCATTCCCCTTCGCGCCTGCGTTCGCCCCACGCCAGCCCCAGTCCGCATCTGCGCCAACACCTTCGCACCTGCGGTCTCACAGATGCGGCAAATTCCTCGCACCTGCGAGCACTTCCCAGTTTCACACTTGGCTGCTTCTGTGACTGATTTCGCGCACATGCGGCTTCGCACCTGCGATCAAAAGCTTCGCAAGTGCGGTCACACCAGTAGGCAGCAGTTCCAGAAATGTTTCAAGTTGAATTTGATCCATTAACCATCCGAAACTCACCCGAGCCACTCGGGACCCCGTCAAAATACACCAACAAGTCCTAACACACACCACGAACCTACTCAAGGCCTCAAATCAGATCAAACAACATCAAAACGACGAATCGCACTTCAAATCAAAATCTATGAACTTTGAACTTTCAAATTCTACGTCTTGTGCCGAAACATATCAAACCAATCCGGAATGACTTCAAATTTTGCACACAAGTCACATTTCACATTACGGACATATTTTAATTTTCAGAATCGGATTCCGACCCCGATATCAAAAAGTCAACCCCCGGTCAAACTTTCAAAAATTTGACTTTCGGTATTTCAAGTTAAATTCCACTACGGACCTCCAAATAATTTTCCGGACACGCTCCTAAGTCCAAAATCACCATACAGAGCTATTGGAATCATCAAAACTCCATTTCGGGATCATTTACACATAAGTCCACATCCGGTCACTATTTTAACTTAAGCTTTAAACCTTGAAACTAAGTGGTTCAATTCATTCCAAAACCTCACCGGACCCGAACCAATTACCCCGGCAATTCACACAATAACTGTAAAGTATAATTTGAGCAGTAAATGGGGAAACGGGGTTGTAATACTCAAAACGATCGGCCGGGTCGTTACATTCTCCCCCACTTAAACATACGTTCGTCCTCGAACGTGCCAAGAGTTGTTTCCAAGCCATCAAATCATTGTTCCATCTTACCACACACGTACCCGGGGGTGAACCCACGCCACCCTATTCCACATAGGCTTGACTATACAATACAACTGAAAATCATTAATTTAACCTTAGCCCATAAACCTTGGATTTTAATTTCCAACCTTTAGAATTTCTTTCAAGGCACGAATCTTACATTTACACACTGTATGAGTATGAACAAGCTGTATCAAGCCATAACCATCACCATAACCAAGGACATAATCACTTGACATATTACACAACTCGCATGCTCGTAGCACCATTCCTGATCACAGCGACTACTCCAAAACCAACCACATACTAGTATTAAACCCATATCGAACCAAACCTCATCCCAAAACCTTCGTATAATGTTGATAATAAAAGAAACACGCAAATTTTCATGACCACTTACCAGATCACAAGTCACGGAGCTCTTTCGCCCTAACCAGAACCATAATCGCTTTTTGAGCCGATTTTCAATATTATACTTCCGAACATACCATAATCAAACATGATAGTACCCATTCTAGGTCCAATGACCTTATATTACTAAATACAACTACTCCACGGACATGTCGCACCAATATAACTCAGAGTCACAGCCCATGCCATCCATGCACCAATACGCAACAATTCAAATGAACTCAGTCATGAAAAATGACTCAAATGAGAGAACTGCCCCGCAAGATTAACAAGTACCGCCACAACGAAATGCTGAAAATTCATCATACACCGTAGAACCATCACCCGATCCTAACACAAGGTTCATACCTTAACATAACTCCGCTGCAGTGCGTGACCCCATCCAAACGCTGGTCCATAATATATACCTCGAGCCACCCTGCTCAAAATCAATAACCACATAGAGGCAAATGACAAAAATGCCACACAAAACCTGAAAGAACATAAACATTACGCAATCGATCATGCAATACCCAAATACTTATCACACTCAAATTTCGCTATAAAGTTCAAATAGAACCGCACCATCTGTGCACATAACCAATGAATCACAACTCCTCGTAGCATAAAAGAGTAACTCACAGATCATTTCAGAACACGAATAAGTTCAACATCAACCGAATGACACATCCCTCAATAATAGCAGTATGGAGCCAACCATTCCGGCTCGGTGTAGAATACACATCTTAACTGGGCCTACCTATGGACCCCCAAATCAACTCGGGTTGTCCACAAATAGATACAAATACCTCCGACAATCCATAATGACTGAATCATAACATATTTTATCACCTGACTAGCTCCGGTCACAACTTCACAGTCCACAACCATGAAACAATCTGCTCCTGAGAACTCCCAATCTCCAATTCCATAGAACACACGAATCACCATATTTGATTCCATCTTCATCGCCCTAATGCCTAATACCTCTCTCATACACGATCATCCCACAAGAAATACTTTAAAATTTCTTCCGTCCCACTTGACAAAATTTGAATATCAGTAGTCGATCAACCAGGAAAATGCCGCAATACCTATGAGGTATCCATAATTCAAAACATAGTGCGCCTTCTGAAATGTACACTCTACTCACGCAATACCAAATAGTTATAGCATTTATCTAAACATCGAAAATTGTTTATGCCCTCTACGAATTTATGACCTCCATTTCAAAGCTAAACCATGACCTTGCACCCGCCAACCTTGATCCCACATAACACACCGCATCTATCATGCTATCATTTGAAAAATACGAGAACCTCATAATCATTCTGAGCCACAATAAAAATACATATCTGATCAGCCAGAAGCCTTACATTTGATCCCATCCGGTATAAAATCACAATACTCAACATGCTCCTCAGGCCAGTATGAAAATACCCATCTCAAACCGTGGTAGAAAACCTCGATAATGCTTTGGAATCCATTTGCACATAATCAAGCCATCAGAGTTGAATCTCTCTAAATCAACCAAGCCACGTAGGTCGCCAAGCCCAGGTGTATTGCCACAAAGCACCTGTAGAAAACCCCCACATCATAAGCACCCAAAGAACCGATCATATCTATTACCATACTGATCCAACCTAGTACCCGTTTGTCTTATTTTCTCCGAGTTTCTTCCGAATCTGTAATCAGATTAATACTTCTCCTTGCTAAAACACCACGATCTTTAGCCACAACTCACCCCACAAACCTAGCATAGAACCATAATGCCCTACGGCCCATAAGCAACTGTATTCTTCTTAAGCACCTTCAAAAATACCACAACTATAATACTCACTCTGAGAATACCTTATGTGAATTTGAAATTGTTCTTCTTACCTTCATTATACAAAAAATGTAGAATCCATAGTCATATAGAATTTCCATAAGTCCAGGCACCATCAAACGCAAATCTCGAATTTTATCCATACACAAGTCCGGAAATATTCTCTATTGCTATATATAATTCTCAAACCCACTGAAATTTTCTCGGGAGTCACCCACTTTGCTCAAATCTAATTGCACCGCCCAAATGGGCCAAAAGACACATGCCCCATTAGCACCACAATACTCAAAGAAGTAACTCTATTTTAACACCACATATCAAATTCATACTTCGTTCGCACTACATCATTCACCAATAACAACTCACGCATCCCACGATTTTTCATATACTCATACGTGCAATATACCCCGTAACCAGGAATTTCCTTATTCAAGTCATCCTCGATCTCAACTTCTGCAAGTCATAACCAACCCACAAGTATGCCACATACCAAAATTAAAATTTAACACCTAACCATGAAATCAAATTGTCAATAGCAGACTCCCCCACTTAGCTCAAAGATAGATTAAAACATCCAATAATCTACCATACATATACTCTATTACTGTCATAATACCGTAGTCGGTGCAACAAAATTTCTTCTCAAGTTCATACAACGCCAACCATAAAATTATCCCAAATCATCCGCTAAGCTCGCAATCATTCCCTTGACACTCAAGTCAACTTTCTGAGCCAGATTCAAATTCAACTCTCCACACATACGCCCCACTGGCAGAAAAGAAACCCTCCACTCACGTTACAAGGAGCACACCTACGTAGATTACTTTCCAGGAGATAACCCCTCCCTAGCCTCAAATTGGCATCTTGTTATATCCTTTCGCAACCACAATTACAATGCATTCACTTAGTCTATCTGAGTCCAAACTCATTAACCAGACATGAGAGTTTAATTTGTCCAAAAATTTAAACACGTGAAAGATCTTTCAAAACATTCACACTCGAGACTGTACGTCACATTAAAACGAGAATCAAGCACCCAATGGCCTTTCCTTTACATTTCATGGAAACACTACTGGTCATATTCAAATCATCTTAACATATCCCGCAGTTACATCGTACTCATCACAAGGCTATTCCATCACTCATCGAGCCACAAATTCCACTCGTAGGGACATTACTGGACATACGAGTCCAAATATACAAGTTCTCACAATAGAAACTACCGAGCCTAAGCTGCGGCCTAACCCCGGCCTCAAGTCCTTCAGACTGGACCATCACCAAAACACGTAGTACACATCTCGAACCTCGTTCATAGAATCACAAGCCGGTGATGCACAACTGATACTGAGCGCTCATGTGCGCATACGAATACGTGAAAGGAATTCAAAGAGTTATGTATCAAGTTGAATCAATCTCGCACGATAAGGAAAGAAAGATGGAAAGTATATATCATAAATGCCCTGTAGCCTCTCGAAGATAAGTATGGATGTCATCATACCGATCCGCAAAACCCTACTAGACACTTGCTCATGACTTGTAGTACCTATGAACCTAGAGCTCTGATACCACCTTATCACGACCCAAAATCTAGCTAGTCATGTTGACACCTAACCCAACCCGTTAGGTAAGCCAACTATTCACTATCCATTTTCAATGTAATTTAAGAAGACAATTATTAAAGAAAGTATATGAAACCATTACTTTTCCCCACGAACTGGTAGTACAAATCATGAGCTTTTATGTCACGACCCGAAATTTTCACCTTCGGACCGTGATGGTGCCTAACATTTCACTTGTTAGGCAAGCCAACGCTAGAATAATATTAACCAATTTTTAATCAATTTTTAAATTATTAATAATCAAAGAAACAAATGCGGAAGCAAAGTTTGAAATATAGTGAATAATCCATAAAAAAATAACAGTGTCTAAATACCATCCCAGAATTGGTGTCACAAGTGCACGAGTTTCTAGAATAATACAAATAAAGGTCTGAATAAAATAATGTTGTCTGGAAATAAACACACAGCTAAAGTAAAATAGACGGGGACTTCAGAACTGCAGACGCCATGCAGTTATACCTCAAGTCTCCTCTGGTAGTTGAAATCCGAGCAAGTCTATGGTACACCGCTGGGACCAACTCTAAAATCTGCACAAGAAGTGCAGAGTGTAGTATCAGTACAACCGACCCTATGTACTGGTAAGTGCTGAGCCTAACCTCGACGAAGTAGTGACGAGGCTAAGGCGGGTCACTTACATTACCTGTACGCAATATTAGTAACAACAACAATAATAGAAATAAATCAAGTAACTCATTTATAATAATTGAAGCCAACTCAGCAGTCATAACCAATTATTATTTCCATCAATTCTATTGCAGCGTGCAACCCGCTCTCACAATATATTCACATTCAATTCTGTTGCGGCGTGCAACCCGCTCCTCTAATATATTTATTTTAATCAAGTCTGTTGTGGCGTGCAACTCGATCCTCCAATATGGACTTTTAATAAGTCTATTGCAGCGTGCAACCCGATCCCCCAATATGGACTTTTTAATAAGTCTGTTGCGACGTGCAACCCGATCCTCCAATATATTTATTTTAATTAATTCTGTTGCGGCGTACAACCTGATCCTCCAATATATTCATTATAATCAATTCTGTTGCGGCGTGCAACCCGCTCCTCCAACATTTTCATTTACCAATTCTTATAGAAGAAAATTTTCCAATAAATGCAATAATTAATATAAAATTATAAGACAACAAGCATACCATAATTATGATTTAATTATGAAACAAACGATGACAAATGGCAAATTATTATGGAAATCAGGGAGAAAATAGGCAGTTTAATATTTAATATGCTAAATGTCAAATAACAATTAAAACACATAATTCAAATAACATGTAACAATTAATACATGAATTCAAGAATTAATATTTGACAAAGAATATAAGAGAAATAATTATTATAATAATTAATTTATAATTTAAAAACAATTTATAATTTTTCAAGTAAGCAGGCAAACAATTAATTTGACGATGTATAGACACTTGTCACCCCGCCTATACGTCGTTCACATGCATTTCACATAACAAATAATTTAAGGGTTCTATACCCTCAAGTCAAGGTTAACCACGACACTTACCTCGCTTTGCAAATTCAAATCAATTACTCGACCACAGCTTTTTCTTTTAATTTTATCTCCAAAAGCTTCAAATCTATTCATAAATAATTCAATATACCCAATACAAATCATAGGAATTAATTGCATATGAATTTACTAATTTTCCGGATAAAAATCTAAAATTCATTAAAATATTCGACAGTGAGACCCAAATCTCAAATCTCGGTAAAAAACACGAAATCTGAACACCCGTTCCTCTACGAGTTCAACCATACAAAAATTATCCAATTCCGATATCAAATGGACCTTCAAATCTTAAATTTTTATTTTTGGAAGATTTTATAAAAATCTTATTTTTCTTTCATAAATTCACGGATTCATAATATAAACAAGTATGGAATCATGAAATATAATCAATATAAGATAAGGAATACTGACCCAATGTTTCCCGTGGAAATCATCCAAAAATTCGCCTTAATTAAGCTCAAAATGACCAAAATGAGTAAAAATGTCGGACTCTTCGATATATACACTGCCCAGGCATTTCCGCACCTGCGGTGCCTGGGCTCGCACATGCGAGCTCGCATCTGCGAGAAAAATCTTGCATCTGCGAAATGGGACTGCCAGGCGAGGCATCGCACCTGCGGAGGGAAAATGCGCACCTGCGCTGCCTTCGCTTCTACGATCATTTGGTCCGCTTCTGCGGATGCGCGGGTGCGTGCAGGTTTCCGCACCTGCGAACTTTTGCCCAGCCACGCCCGGGCGCATCTGCGATCGAAGGCTCGCTTCTGCGAGCTTGCACCTGCGAGAAAAATCTATAGGTGCGATTACAACAGAAGGAAAAATACAGATTTTGCTTAAGTCCGGTTCATGATCTGATTTCAATCCGTATCACTCTCGGGGTAATCGGGACCCCGCACGAATATACCAACAAGTCCAATAATATAATACGAACTTACTCGGCGTCTCGTATCACGTCAAACAACGTTGGAATTATAATTCACACCCCGATTCGAACTTTGAGTTTTAAACTTTTCAATTTGCAAATCTCGTGCCAAAACATATTAAATGAATACGGAATGACTTTAAATTTGGCACACAAGTCATAAATGACATAACAGAGCTGTTCAAATTTTCAGAATCGGATTCCGGCTCCGATATCAAAAAGTCAACCCCGTGGTCAAACTTGGAAATCTTTAGCCTTTAAATTACTAGTTTCCGTTAAATGGTCATAACTTGAGCTAGGGAGCTCCAAATTAAATTTCGGGCATACGCCTAAGTCCTAAATCACGATACAGAGCTATCAGAATTGTCAAAATACTAATCCAGATCCGTTTGCTCAAATAGTTGACCAAAGTCAACTCAGTTGAGTTTTAAAGCTCTATTTCACATTTTAATCCATTTTTCACATAAAAACTTTCCGAAAAATTTTACGGACTGTGCACGCAAGTCGAGAAATAATAAATGGTACTTTTCGAGGTCTTAGAACACAGAATTACTTATTAAATTTAAAGATGATATTTTGGGTCATCACATTTTAAGAATAGAGTATACAAAGCGGCAATGAAATAAATACATAGTCTGTTTGAATAGTACAAAAACAGAGCTTTTATAAATCTAAGGCTACCATGAACAAGAGGCAGCTACAATAGGAATGCAAGTACATCATCAAATCCCGCAACCATCGAGCAAAACAACAACAACAACAGCCAACATCTGCACGCAATGTGCAGAAGTGTACTATCAGTACAACCGACCCCATGTACTGAGTAAGTAACAAACCTAGCCGTAGGTTAAAAGTAGTGACGAGCTTCTACCAAGGTCGGGTCCATAACCAATAGTCCACAACAGTTCATAACAACATAAAGCAAATAATACCAGAAGTAACTCAGAGATAAAATGCTCAGCCAAATCATGATTTGTAAAATAATAGTTCTTCCTTTCAAATACATCAGTGAAAACCCAAATCGTTTGCCGAAGTTGCCAAAAATATGAATAGTTTGAAAACAATAATTTTTTCCTAAATCTTTTCAATAATAAATAAGATGTTTCATTTTCCTTCCGGATAACCCGTGTAAAATAAATGCATCACTATGCCCATCTGTAAAAATGTGTGAGAAATCGTGAATGATGTGATGTTGTACAGCATGAGAAAAGTACATCTCTATGCCTGTATGTCATGTGTGCATGCCAATGCGATGCAATTCAGTGATAAAATCATAAACAGCCCCTCGGGTAGAACATCACTCATATGTAGCCCCTCGGGCAAACCTCACAGTCACTCATGCCTCTCGGGCATACCTCACAGTCACTCATGCCTCCCAGTCACTCGGCACTCGGTACTCGACACTCGCACTCAGTAGGTACCTGCGCTCACTGGGGGTGTTCAAACTCATGAGGGGCTCCTACAGCCCAAGCGCTATAAGCACAGACAACTCACGTGCTGCACGGACAACTCACGTGCTATAATATCATATCTGGATCCGCACGGACAACTCACGTGCTGCACGAACAACTCACGTGCCACAGTATAAATATAAGGATCCGCACAGACAACTCACGTGCTGCACGGCCAACTCATGTGCAATAGTATAATATATATATATATAAAACCAACATGGCCTGCTGCGGCGTGCAACCCGATCCCTAAACTATCCTCACAATCAAGCCCTCGGCCTCCCTCAGTCATCAATCTCTCTCTCTCATGGGATCAGAATGTCATGAGAATATCCCAAAATGATGATACGATGTATCAATAAATAACAACAGAGATTGAGATATGATATGCAATGAAATGAATATGACTGAATATGAATTTTCAATTTAAAATAAATAATTCACAATAATATGACCTATGTGGATCCTAATAATACTGGCACATAGTCTCAACATGATTTTTAATATATTTTTCAGCTTAATTTCATTAACACATAAAACCGCGTGGAAAATGCCAAGATTATTTACTACAAAATTTCTATAGAAACAATTATATCACAATTTCTATAGTGCACGCCCACATGCCCATTACCTAGCATGTGCGTCACCTCCTAACAATTCACATAATACATATATTCAGGATGCATACCCTCAACTCCAAGATTAGAAGAGTTACTTACCTCGAACAAGCCGAATCCAATATCGAACAAGCTAAATAATGCTCCAGAAATCCCATTATACGCGTAACAGCTCTCGAACGGCTCGAATCTACCACAATTAATTTGATTTAGTCCACATAATTTATATGAGTTAAATTCCATATCAAAATGCTAATATTTTTCACAAAATCCGAAATTACGCCTCCAAAATCACCCGTGGGGCTCACGTCTCGAAATCCGACGAAACTCACAAAATAAGACAACCCATCCAATTACAAGTTCAACCATACTAATTTTACTCAAATCCGACTCCAAATCGGTATTCAAACTTGAAAAATTCGTTTTGTGACATTATAGAAATTTTCTTCTATTTCTCTTGAAGACTCAATAATCTTACACCAAAAATGAAGATTAATTCATGGAATATAATCACAAGGGAGTTAAGAACACTTACCCTAAGTTGTGTCGAAAATTTCATCTCCAAAATTTGAAAATGTGTGAAAATGTCGAACCCTCGAATTTAAGGTTCTGTCCCAGCGATTTCTGCATCTGCGGACAAGGGGTCGCACCTGCGACCCTCGCTTCTGCTGATAAAATTGCACGCCTGCGGAAACAGTCGGCCTTCTCAAATTTCGCATCTGCGGCGCCTTCTCGCATCTGCGGGCTCGCAGATGCGCATTCCCCTTCGCACCTGCGTTCGCCCCACGCCAGCCCCAGTCCGCATCTGCGCCAACACCTTCGCACTTGCGGCCTCGCAGATACGACAAATTCCTCGCACCTGTGAGAACTGCCCAGTTCCACTCTTGGCCGCTTCTACGACTGATTTTGCGCACATGCGGCTTCGCACCTGCGATCAAAAGCTTCGCAGGTGCGATCACACCAGTAGGCAGCAGTTCTAGAATTGTTTCAAGTTGAATTTGATCCGTTAACCATCCGAAACTCACCCGAACCACTCGGGACCCCGTCCAAATACACAAACAAGTCCTAACACACACCACAGACCTACTCAAGGCCTCAAATCATACCAAACAACATCAAAATGACGAATCACACCTCAAATCAAAATCTATGAACTTTGAACTTTCAAATTCTACGTCTTGTGCCGAAACACATCAAATCAATCCGGAATGACTTCAAAATTTTCAAACAAGTCACATTTCACATTACCAACCTATTTCAATTTCCAGAATCGGATTTCGACCCCGATATCAAAAGTCAACCCCCCGGTCAAACTTCCAAAAATTCGACTTTCGGCATTTCAAGCTAAATTCTACTACAGACCTCCAAATAATTTTCCGGACACGCTTCTAAGTCCAAAATCACCATACGGAGCTATTGGAATCATCAAAACTCAATTTCGGGGTCGTTTACACATAAGTCCACATCCGGTCACTATTTTAACTTAAGCTTTAAACCTTGGAACTAAGTGGTCCAATTCTTTCCAAAACCTCACCGGACCCGAACCAATTACCCCGGCAATTCACACAACAACTGTAAAGTACAATTTGAGCAGTAAATGGGAAAACGGGGTTGTAATACTCAAAATGACCGGCCAGATCGTTACACACAGTGCCCCCTAAAGGTTTTTAGTCTTCAGGGTATCAAAGTTATTTTTACAATTTTTTATGGTATATACATATACAAGATTTCGGCAAAATTTCTAGAGATATTTACGGGTTCCAGTGACTCCTCAATACTACATCCCCTTCTGGTAATGGTATAAATTTGTTGCATCAACTTACAAGAGATTTCTAAATTTAAAAGGAAATATACAATGTGGTAATGGTATGGTATTTTCATTTCCTGCCCTTGGTTAATTTGTGAATCACTATCTTTGTTGGAACTTGCTGGTAAGTATGTATGGTCCCTTTAATTTATGCATTAACTGCTGAAATCTTAGCCTCTCCTTAGCATTCTGGTAGTCCTTGCAATGAAGTATATTTGTTTTATTAAAATAATGGTGTTCGGGACACTTTATCGGTGTCTGGACTATTTCACCATATACTTGCTATTTCCCTTAGTTGACAAAAAATAACTGTTACTCAATGTATTTAGCAAGGATGACCTTTAATATTTGCTACTCTGGCCTTGATGCACCCGTGTTTTAGGCGTATGATCACGAGTTTGGATCTTAGCTGACGCTTGGCATTTAAGTACGGGCAGGATATAGGGGCGGGCTCATAATTCCTTGAGTGCCAAACTTGTGACCGCAACTAGGGTTGGACTAGCCTATGTTGCTCGGACTCTATGAAAATGTTACTGGGTGCGTGTCAAATACTTCAAATTTTTAGAGAATCTGACATGAGTGCGACAGTATTTTGGAGAGTCCGCGCAACATAGGGAATAGCTAATTCACAAGGAATTTTTCAATTATCCAAAGAAAAAGGAGATTACTTGAGCCGGATGCAAGTTTTGGTGAACCTTGTCTCTCTTAGGTGATAGAAATTGCACACAATAAGTAAAATAGCTGCCCCCAAAATAATAATCTTGTATATTTATTGCAAATTAAAGTATAACACACACACACACACACACACACACACACATATATATATATATATATATATATATATATTATTTTTTTATATTTAGCGACATTGATTATTTTTGACTGATTACTCAAATATATTAAATGCCAATATAATTCCGGAACTCCACTGGACTACAGGTGGATATAAACATGAGATGAATGACTTTATAAAATAATATTTTGATTATTTATTCAAATGTTTCAATAAATCTTATACATTGGTAGTGGTTGCTTTTGTCTTATACCTCACTGTAGGTATCTTGAATTATACACGTATATTGAAATGAGATGGAATAGAGCAAAATTTTCTATTTTATCATTACTTCAAATTAGGAGCCTTTTCAATCATAAAAATTTCCTCTGGAAATCGATGGATTGACTGACTTTGAGGTGAAATATTTTATCATGAACCTAAATAAAAAAGAAAAGAGAAGCAAAAGAATAAAAGTTACTTACAATTTCAAAAGTTCCAAAAAACAAAATTGGTACACCAAATTATAATAACTTATCATGGTTAAGTGATAAATTAAGGTATATTACTTAACTTATAGTTTAGTAATAACCATATTTGTGAAGACATGTATTATGAATTTGTTAGGTTGGTGTAAATATTTAAAAATAAGTAAATAGTATCAAACGAAGTGGAAGGAGACTATAAATTTTTAAAAATAATTACTAGGCTATATAATCACTATTATAATAATTACACGTCTAAGTACAAGTTGTTCTCCCAAACGGGCTCTAAATAAGTAGTGTCGAACAAAATGGAACGGAAGGAGGGTTGATCAATTTATAGTGTGGTATAGATAGATAAGTATACTTTATTATCTTAAATGGTTGTCTTAGTGGGTATGTAAAAATCTAAAAAAGTTAGTATTGTGAAGAAGAGAGAATAGTAAAGTAAATTAACGAGAGTGCCAGCTGAATAATGTGGATTATACATTATTGGTTGGCATGTTTAAGGAACCTCTTTTCTAACCACGATGCAGTATAAGGATCTGTCCCCATATTCTAATAATATAATACATGATTAACAGAAAAATAAATAGTTGTGCCGCCTTATGATGAATCAATTGAATCTAAGTAAAATATGCACCACTTGTGTCACATCACGTTGTTCTCTTAATTGCAATATTTGACGGAATTATTTACTGAGTATTAACATAAGGTGGGTCTTGAATTTGAAGGTGGCTGGAACTCAATGAATGGACTGCTTAATCAATGCTCCTTCCTATCGTACTTTTAATCTTAAGGATTCATGCAAAATATATGACTATATCAACATATATATGCACACATATCTAAAATGTTTTCCGAGGTTAACAGGTCCGATGACCCCTCTTCCTTGTACATAGGTTCACCTCTGATTATTTAACACTCCAGAATCATTATCAATATAACTGTTTACCCTTAAAATTTGATAACAATTAAACTTATAATATAGTTTTAAGGACACGTAATTTTACCTAATACCAATTGATAAATGTGAGGATGAATAATAGAAATTAACAATAAAGTAAAGCGAACCAATGTTGAAACGAAATTCAACCTTCAAGCTAGGGTGCCCTCGAACTGATTGATACCAAAATAGTTAAAAATAAAGCAAGCTGATGAACAAGAGAGTATAAGCTAAAGAGAGAGCGTTATATTGGCCTTTTTATGCGAGAACAATATATCTTACAAATGGTTAATACTCCCCTTTATATAATAGAGGAATTCTACTTATGGTATAACTCTAATTACAGAAGAAAATCTCATGATTAGCTAATTAACCGTTCCTAATTTGATCCGTTCTGAGATTTCCGCCATGATCTTCGATCAGTTACGGATATTTCGCCTTTCCGTTATTATATTATCTTCGATCTTGCTCGATGCCTGTCTCATTTAGTCTCGATCGCTACTGGCCTCGATCTCGACTGATACCTCGAATCCCGAACTTGGTACCTTATCCTCGTACCTTGGTATGATCCACTACTGGACGGGCCGACCTTCGATGCAGCTCCCTGGTCTTGGTCAGATAGAAAAATTGGGTGGGCTCGATTTTAACCGTATACAATAACCAAAATTTGGACTTTGGAGTAGTATATCTGGAAAATCTATCAAACCATAATGAAGATGGGCGGATGTAGTATGTTTGTAATTACCGGTTCATTCAATCCTAGTAATTTTGTCTCAACCTCTATACATATGCATTAAATTTTTACTAGATAATCACAAATAGTTAGTTTTGAACGTACGCATTAAATCAAATGAGTTATGGTAGATTCCCGAATTTGAACGCATGAAATTTAAATTTTGAATCTGCCTAGAAATGAAAATAATTGTCTCTTCATTCTTCAGGGTAAAATAGACAGACTTTGAGATTGAAGCAACTGAATGTAGCACTGAAGTAGATTGACATATAGCCCAAGTTTTAATAGATGAAATTTAAAAGTAGTAATTACTATTCATAACATAACTTGGAAGCCATATTCATATCTCATATGTCACATGTGCTTCTTTCGAAAATAACGGATTTTAAATAGGGTCAACTTAGTTTTTATTTGAGACAACTCTGAAGCACAATTTATAATGCATTTTTTTTTTATTATCTCGTTATCTGAGTACATTTTTCTTTTTGGGGAGGTGTGAGACATAAAAATACAATAAATTAGAGATTACATCATTTAAAATAGTATGCCAACTTGGGAAATAGTTTACCAAAAATTTTAAAAATGACAAAAAAAATAATAATAATTATAGTTCCATGTTGGTGCTAGCTCATTCAAAATTACGTCTATAAATTATGCTTTACAAAAGTAATAGGTGCTCACACAAAAGATTACTGTAACGATCCGACCGATCGTTTTGGGTATTACAACCCTGTTCCCCATTTACTGCTCAGTTTATACTTTACAGTTATTTTATGACTTACCACGTTAGCTGGTTCGGGTCCGGAAAGATTTCAGAGTGAATTGAACACTTAGTCTCATAATTGAAAACTTAAGTTGGAAAGGTTTACTGGATGTTGACTTATGTATAAACGACCCAGGATTTGAATTTTGACGGTTCTGTTGGCTCCGTTGGTTGGACTTGGAAGCGTGTCCGGATTATGATTTGGAGGTCCGCAGTGAAATTATGCTTGAAATGGCGAAAGTTGAATTTTTGGGAAGTTTGACCGGGGATTTGACTTTTTGATATCGGGGTCAGAATCCTATTATAAAAATTTGAATAGGTCCATTACGTCATTTATGACTTGTGTGCTAAATTTGAGGTCAATCAGACTTGATTTTGATAGGTTTCAGCATTGAATGTAGAAGTTGAAAGTTTTTAGTTTCATTAGGCTTGAATTCGGATATGATTCGTGATTTTAGTGTTGTTTTGATGTGATTTGAGGTTTTGACTAAGTTCGTATGATATTTTAGGACTTGTTGGTGTATTTGGTTGAAATCCCGGGGGCCTCAGGTGAGTTCCGGGTTGGTTTAAGATCATTGCTTCATGTATGGCTACTGCTGTTGCTGGTTCTGGTGTTGTTCATCGCGAACGCGAAGAGACCCACACGTTCTCGAAGAAGGAAGTTTCGATTGGCCATTTTGTGTTTCGCGTTCGCGAAGGTTTGAGGGGCTAAGCTACGCGTTCACGATTGGGGCATCGCGTTCGCGAAGGAGAAAGTCAGCCTGGTGAGTTGGTCACCGCGTTCGCGAGTGGGCTCTCGCGTTTGCGTAGAAGTCTTTGGGGGCAGTAGTACTTTGTGCTTCACGAACGCGAGGGAGATGCCGCATTCGTGAAGGAGAAAACTTGGGCGGAACAAAATTGTTCTTCACGAACGCGAGGGACCTGTCGCGTTCGCGAAGAAGGAATGCATGGACATAATGTTTAAGTTCTGAAAATGGGACTTTGTCCCATTTTTTATTTTTGACGGATTGGAGCTCGGGAAGAGGCAATGTTTGGGAGATTTTCAAGAAAAACAACGGGGTAAGTGTTCTTAAGTCAATATTGGTCAAATTACCCGAATTCATGATTATTTTTAACACTTACTGAGTGAATTAAGTTGGAAAATTTAAAAAATCCTCTTGGTTTAATTTGAAGATTTGAGGGCCGAGTTTATGTCTGAATTTCATAAAATTAGTATGGCTAGACTCGTGGTTGAATGGGCTTTCGTATTTTATAACTTTTGTCGGGTTCTGAGACGTGGGCCCCACGAGCGAATTTTGGTAAAATTTTGGATTTTGTTGAAAAATTAATGTTTTCATATGGAATTAATTCCTATAATTTGTTTTGACTGAATCAAATTATTTGTGGCTAGATTCGAGGCGTTTGGAGGCCGATTCGCGAGACAAAGGCATTGTAGAATAAATACTTACACGGGTTGAGGTAAGTAACACTTCTAAAACTTGGTTCTAAGGGTATAAATCCCTGAATTTTATGTTGTATGAATTGTTTGGAGATGACGCACATGCTAGGTGACGGGCGTGTGGGTGTGCATCATGGATATTGTTACTTAAATTGATTCCGTGGAGTTTCATAATTGAATAAATGTCATTATCCGCATTACCTCCACATGTTAGAGAAATTGAGCTGAGACTCATATTAAAGATCGTGTTTAGGCTACACGCCTATATATTTTGGGACCCACACGGGTCGTATTGATGTTGAATTATTTGTTTAAATTTATAATTTTGTACTCAGTCACATCTATCACTTGCATATCATATCTCAGTCTCTGTTGTCATTCATTGATACTTCATATCATCATGTCGGGTTGTTTTTTCATGTCATTGAGAGATCCCGAGAGACTGGAGATTTTGAGTGATAGTTACGTTTATTTATTTATTCCTGGATCTGGCTATTATAGCGCTTGGGCTGAAGGAGCCCCTCCGGAGTCTGGAACCCCACAGTGAGCGCAGTTCATATATATATATATATATATATATATATATATATATATATATGGGATGGATATTCCCTGGGCATGGATCTTTCCTGAAGTATTTATATTGAGGGATGTATTTTTCCTGGACATGGATCTTGTCCGAATCATTGATATTCGAGGATGGACCTCCCCCTGGGCTAGATTGGCCTTATACAGTACTGAGTGACTGATTGCCAGTTGATGGATATACATATATACTTGGGATGGATCTTCCCTGGGTTGGATTGGCCATATATAGTACTGAGCGATTGAGTATTTTTAGATTGCGAGTTCACGAAGTTTTCACTATGGTGCATCACATACAGTATGTGCATTGGCATATAAATACATAGATGTCATATTCCTCATATCATGCAGTATTGATCTATCTTACTTGTACTGAGTTTAACTGTTGAACTTGAAAGCATGCCTATATTTTTGAATTGTTATTTCTATACTGGACTGTACATGCTGAGCTCGTCACTACTTCCAGCCCAAATGTTAGTCTTGTTACTTATTAAGTTGGTTGTACTCATACTACACTCTGTACCTCGTGTGCATATCCAGGTGCTTCCGGACACGGCAACTGTTAGATCTCAGAGTGCTATCCGTTGGAGACTATCAAGGTAGTTGCCTGACGTCCACTGAACTTGACTCTCTTTCTTTCAGTTATTGTACTGTTCTTTATTTCCAGACAGTGTTTTTATTAGTCAGCCTTTGTATTCATTTGGATGCTCATGTACTCAGTGACACCGAGTTTTGGGAGTGTATTTATATCCAGAAATTGTGAGGATTTCTCCTAAATTTAATTATTATGTTTCAGTATTGAAAAGAAATTGTGGGTTATTGGTGTTGTCGGCTTGCCTAGTATTGAGATATGTGCAATCACGACAGGTTAGGATTTTGGGTCGTGACAAGTTGGTATCAGAGCCTAGTTTACATAGGTCTCACGAGTCATGAGCAGGTTTAGTAAAGTCATGTGGATCGGTACGGAGACATCTGTACTTATCTTCAAGAGGCTGCCGAACCCTTAGGAAAATTTTACTTTCTTGTATTCTGTCATGCAAATTTGTTGATTTTGGAAACTAAATTTTTGTTATTCTATTCTCTCACACATAGTGAGAACACGTACTATCGGATCAGACGGTCAGCCACCAGTGCCACTAATTAGGGTCGCGAGAGGCCTGAGCCGAGGTAGAGGTCGAAGTATAGCTCGTACAACATTTGAAGAAGCACCTGTAGAACCACAAGTTGCTCCAGCTCAGGAGCAAATTCTCGATATAGCTGAGCCGACAGGACCAGCTCAAGCACTAGCTGTGCCCATTGTGATTCCAGGCCTTCAGGAGGCTTTGACCCAGATATTGACAGTATGCACTGGCCTTGTTCAGGTGGTTTCGACTCAGGCCGCACCTGCCACTTCTCAGGCCGGGGGAGGTACTCATACCCCTGTTGCCTGTACTCCAAATCAGGTAGTGCAGGAACTTTAGATACCGGGGACATTACCAGCCCAGCCGACTGCAGCAGCTCAGGCCCCGGTAGTCCCCGTTATGGCAGATGATGAGCAGAGGAGACTTGAGAAATTTGGGAGGCTTCGACCTCCATCATTTAGATGTTCTGAGTCAGAGGATGCTCAGGGTTTTTTGGATAAGTGCTAGAGGATGCTTCGGACAACGGGTATTCTGGAGACCAGTAGGGCCCCGTTCACTACTTTTTAGTTTTCTGGCGTTGCCTTCAGATGGTGGGAGTCTTGTGAGAGGCGCAGGTCGATCAGTGCAGCACCACTTACATGGCAGGAGTTCTCTTTTCTCTTCTTGGAGAAGTTTGTGCGGCAGTATCGCAAGGAGGAGCTGCGCAGACAGTCTGTGCAGCTTCGGCAGGATGGCATGTCTGTGACCCAGTATGAGATAAAGTTTTCTGAGTTGGCTCATCATGCAGTTTGGTTGGTTCCCTATGATAGAGAAAGGATTAGCAGGTTCATTGACGACCTCATGTATCAGCTCCGGTTGCTTATGACTAGGGATAAGGTATCTGGTGCCACTTTTGACGAGGTGGTTGAGATTTCTTGGCAGATAGAGGTGATCCGTAGCCAGGAGTGTGGTGAGAGGAAGGCCAAAAGGCCTCGAGGTTCGGGCAGTTCGGGCAGGGGTCGTCCTTACAGACACGCTAAAATAGGTCGTCCAGTTCATCGTAGTGCATCATCGAGCCATGGTTCATACAATTCTCATCACGGTTAGTCATCTCTCAGTGCCCTGCCAGCCTAGAGTACGTACCGTGCTCCTTCAGTTCAATTTTCATTTGCACCAGGTGCTTCTAGCAGTTATTCTGGTTCTCGAGGTCTGTCTCAGAACCTACCGACATTTTCAAAAAAGGGTTGCTTTGAGTGTGGAGACATAGGCCACACAAAGAGATATTTCCCTTGCCTTACGGGAGGTTCAGCTCAGTAGAGGAGTCAGGCTACAACATCTGCACCAGCTGCTCCACCACCCGCTCAGCCAACTCGAGGTGGGGTTCGGTCAGCTAGGGGCCTCTCAAGAGGGGGAGGCCGATCAGGTGGCAGTCAGGCCCAATTCTATGTTGTTCCTGCCAGGCGATATGCTGTTGCTTCAGATGTAGTAATCATAGGTATTTTCTCAGTGTGCCAAAGGGAGACTTCTATATTATTTGACCCTGGTTACACTTATTCATATGTATCATCGTACTTTACTTATTATGTAGATATGCCCCATGAGTCCTTAGTTTCACCTGTTTGTGTATCTACGTCGGTGGGTGATACTATTATTACGGACCGTGTGCATCGGTCGTGTGTGGTAACTATTGGGGTACTGGAGATTAGAGTTGATCTTTTCTTACTCAGTATGGTTGATTTCCATGTAATTCTGGGCATGGATTGGTTGTCTCCATGTTATGCTATTCTGGACTGTCACGCAAAAATCGTGACGTTGGTAATGTCGGGGTTGCCGAAGGTCGAATGGAGAAGTTCTCTAGAGTATTTTCCTAGTAGGGTAATTTCTTATTTGAAGGCTCAATGTATGGTTGGGAAGGGGTGTTTGTCATATTTGGCCTTTGTGAGAGATACTAATGCAGATACTCCTACTATTGATTCAGTACCGATAGTGCAAGACTTTCCAAATGTATTTCCTGTAGACCTTCCGGGTATGCCACCTGACATGGATATTGATTTTGGTATTGACTTGGTGTCGGGCACTCAGCCCATTTCTATCCCTCCGTATCGTATGGCACCAACTGAGTTGAAAGAATTGAAAGAGCAACTTCAGAAACTGCTTGATAAGGGGTTTATTAGGCCTAGTGTGTCACCTTAGGGTGCACCAGTTCTGTTTGTGAAAAATAAAGATGGTACTATGAGGATGTGCATTGATTATAGGTAGTTGAACAAAGTTACAAGCAAGAATAAATATCCTTTGCCATGTATTGATGATTTATTTGACTAGCTTCAGGGAGCGAGGGTATTCTCCAAAATTGATTTGATATCTGGGTATCACCAGTTGAAAATTCAGAATTCGGATATTCTAAAGGCGACATTCAGAACTCGTTATGGCCACTATGAATTTCTCGTGATGGTTTTTGGGCTGACCAATTCCCCAACAACATTTATGCACTTGATAAATAGTGTATTCTAGCTATATCTTGATTTATTTGTGGTAGTGTATATTGATGATATCCTAGTGTACACACATTGCTAGGAGGAGCATTCACAACACTTGGGTATTGTATTACAGAGGCTGAGAGAGGAGAGGCTTTATGCCAAATTCTCTAATTGTGAGTTCTGGCTTAGTTCGGTGGCATTCTTGGGGCACATAGTGTCTAGTGAAGGAATTAAGGTAGATCCAAAGAAAATAGAGGCAGTTCAGAGTTAGCTCATGCCATCTTCAGCTACTGATATTCAGAGTTTTCTCGGCTTGGACGGTTATTATCGTCGCTTTATGGAGGGTTTCTCGTCTATTGCATTGCCTTTGACTAAATTGACTCAGAAAAGTGCTCCGTTCAGGTGGCTGGATGAGTGTGAAGAGAGCTTTCAGAAGCTCAAGACAACTTTAACTACAACCCCATTATTGGTATTGCCTACAGGTTTAGGGTCTTATACTATGTATTATGATGCGTCGCGTATTGGTATCGATGCAGTGCTGATGCAAGACGGTAGGATTATCTATGTGTCCAGACAGTTAAAGGTACATGAGAAAAATTATCCGGTCCATGACCTTGAGTTAGCATTTATTGTTCATGCCTTGAAGATTTGGCGGTATTATTTGTATGGTGTCCATTGTGAGGTTTATACCGATCACCGGAGTCTACAACATCTGTTTAAACAGAAGGATCTTAATTTGCGACAGCGGAGGTGGTTGAAGTTACTTAAGGATTATGATATCACCATTCTCTATTATCCCGGGAAGGCTAATGTGGTGGCCGATGCCTTGAGTCGTAAGGCGGAGAGTTTGGGCAGCTTAGCATACTTACCGATAGTAGAGAGGCCTTTAGCCTTGGATGTTTAGGCCTTGGCTAACCAGTTTGTCAAATTGGATATTTTCAAGCCGAGTCGAGTTTTGGCTTGTGTGGTTTCTCAGTCTTATCTTTATGATTGTATCAGAGAGCGTCAGTATGATGACCCTCATCTGCTTTTCCTTAAGGACACAGTTCAGCACAGTGATGCCAAGGAAGTAACTATTGCGTGAGTTGATTCTCCAGGAGGCTCACAGTTCGTGGTACTCCATTCATCTAGGTGCCGCGAAGATGTATCAGGATTTGAGGCAGCACTATTGGTGGAGGCGAATGAAGAAAGATATAGTTGGGTTTGTAGATCGGTGTTTGAATTGTCAACAGGTAAAATACGAGCATTAGAGATCAGGCGGACTGCTTTAGAGACTTGAAATTCCGAAGTGAAAGTGGGAGCGTATTACCATGGACTTCGTAGTTGGGCTCCCACGGACTTTGAGGAAGTTTGATGCTGTTTGGGTGATTGTAGATCGGTTGACCAAGTCCGTGCATTTTATTCCAGTTGGTACTAATTATTCTTCGGAGTGGTTGGCTGAGATTTATATTCACTAGATTGTTCGCCTACATGGTGTGCCAGTGTCCATCATTTCAGATCCGGGCACGTAGCTTACATCACATGTTTGGAGAGCAGTACAGCGAGAATTGGGCACACAGGTTCAGTTGTGTACAACATTTCACCTTCAGACGGGCGAACAGTTCGAGCGCACTATTTAGATATTGGAGGATATGCTACGCGCTTGTGTCATTGATTTTGGGGGTTCTTGGGATCTGTTTCTGCCACTCGCGGTGTTTTCTTACAATAACAGCTACCAATCGAGCATTCAGATGGCTCCGTATGAGGCCTTATATGGGAGACGGTACCGATATCCAGTGGGTTGGTTTGAGCCAGGTGACGCTAGGCTATTGGGTACTGACTTGGTTCAGGATGCTTTGGAGAAGGTTAAATTGATTCAGGAGCGGCTTCGCATAACGCAGTCTAGACAGAAGAGTTATGCAAACAGGAAGTCCGTGATGTTGCTTACATGGTTGGGGATAAGGTTCTGCTCAAGATTTCACCCATGAAGGGTGTGTTGAGGTTCAGAAAGAAGGGCAAGTTGAGTCCTCGGTATATTGGACCTTTTGAAATACTTAAGAAGGTTGGAGATGTGGCATATGAACTTGCTTTGCCACCTACTCTATCGGGTGTTCATCCAATATTTCATGTATCCATGCTCCGGAAGTATGTCGGGGAACCGTCTCATGTTTTGGATTTTAGCACAGTGCAATTCGATGGTAATTTCACTTATGATGTGGAGCTGGTGGTCATTTTAGACCGGCAAGTTCGAAAGGTGAGATCAATGAATATAGCTTCAGTGAAAGTACAGTAGAGAGGCCAACCAGTCAGAGAAGCTACCTAGGATATTGAGCGGGAGATGCGGAGTAAATATCCACACCTATTTGAGTGTCCAGGTATGATTCTAAACCCGTTCGAGGACGAACGTTTGTTTAAGAGTAGGAGCATGCAACGACCCGGGTGGTCGTTTTGAGTATTACAGCTCCGTTCCCCCATTTACTACTCAATTTATGCTTTACAGTTGTTGTATGACTTACTGGGTTAGTTGGTTCGGGTCTGGAAGGATTTTGGAGTGAATTGAGACACTTAGTCTCATAATTAAAAACTTAAGTTGGAAAAATTAACCGGATATTGACTTATGTGTAAACAACCCCAGATTTGAATTTTGATGGTTCCGTTAGCTTCATTGAGTGATTTTTGACTTAGGAGCATGTTCGGATTGTGATTTGGAGGTCCGTAGTGGAATTAGGCTTGAAATGGCGAAAGTTATATTTTTGGAAAGTTTGACCGGGGAGTTGACTTTTTGATATCGGGGTCAGAATCCAATTCTGAAAATTAGAAGACGTCCATTATGTCATTTATGACTTGTCTGCAAAATTTGAGGTCAACCGGACTTGATTTGATAGGTTTTGGCATTGAATGTAAAAGTTGAAAGTTCTTAGTTTCATTAGGCTTGAATTGAGGTATGGTTCATGGTTTTAGCATTGTTTGATGTGATTTGAGGTTTTGACTAAGTTCGTATGATATTTTAGTACTTGTTGGTGTATTTGGTTGAGGTCCCGGGGGTCTCGGGTGAGTAGCGGGATGGCTTCACATCATTTCTTCGTGTTTTGTTATTGTTGTTGCTGCTGGTTCTAGTGTTGTACTTCGCGAACGCAAAGAGACCCACACGTTCACGATGAAGAAATTTGGATTGGCCATTTTGTGCTTCGCATTCGCGATTGATGGCACGAGTTCGTGAAGGTTTGAGGGGCAAAGCTATGCGTTCACGATTGGTGCATCGCCTTTGTGAAGGGGAAAGCCGGCCTGGAGAGTTGGTCATCGCGTTCGCGAGTGGGCTCTTGCATTCGCGTTGAAGGCTTTGGGGGAAGGAGCACTTTGTGCTTTGCGAATGCGAGCGTGATGCCGCATTCGCAAAGAAGGAAACTTGGGCGGAACAAAATTGTTCCTCGCGAACGCGAGGGACCTGTCGCGTTCGCGAAGAAGGAATGCTTGGACAAAATGTTTAAGTTCTAAAAATGGGACTTTGTCCTATTTTCCATTTTTGACGGATTGGAGCTCGGGTATAGGCGATAGTTTGGGAGAGTTTCAAGAAAAACAACGTGGTAAGTGTTCTTAACTCAATATTAGACAAATTACCCAAATCCGTAGTTGTTTTTAACATTCAATGGGTGAATTAAGTTGGAAAATTTAGAAAACCCTCTTGGTTTAATTTGAAGATTTGAGGGTCGAGTTGATGTTAGATTTTTGTAAAATTGGTATGGTTAGACTCGTTGTTGAATGGGCTTTCGGATTTTGTAACTTTTGTCGGGTTCCGAGACGTGGGCCCCACAAGCAATATTTGGGTGAAATTTCGGATTTTGTTGAAAAATTAATATTTTCATATGGAATTAATTCTTATAATTTATTTTGACTGAATCAAATTATTTGTGGCTAGATTCAAGGCGTTTGGAGGCCGATTCGCGAGACAAAGGCATTGCAGAATAAATAATTACACGGGTCGAGGTAAGTAACATTTCTAAACTTGGTTCTAAGGGTAAAAATCCATGAATTTCGTGTTGTATGAATTGTTTGGAGATGACGCACATTCTAGGTGACGGGCGTGCATCATGAATATTGTGGCTTAAATTGATTCCGTGGAGTTGCATAATTGAATAAATGTCATATCCGCATAACCTCCACGTGTTAGAGAAATTGAACTAAGACTCATATTAAAGATCGTGTTTAGGCTACACGCCGATATATTTTGGGACCCACATGGGTCATATTGATGTTGAATTATTTGTATAAATTTATAATTTTGTACTCAGTCACATCTATCACTTGCATATCATATCTCAATCTCTGTTGTCATTCATTGATACTTCATATCATCATGTCAGGTTGATTTTTCATGTCATTGAGAGCCCGAGAGACTGGAGATTTTGAGTGATACAACAACAACAACAACCGTAGGGTAGAGAGGTTGTTTCCGATGTACCCTCGACTCCCTCCCTCCAATAACTGTCCATCTTGCTCTTGGGGTGACTCGAACTCACAAAAGTTATATTTATTTATTTATGCCTGGATCTGGCTATTATAGTGTTTGGACTGAAGGAGCCCCTCCGAAGTCTGCACCCCCACACTGAGCGCAGGTTTTACTTATTTTTTAAAAATAATTTCTACCTACTTTTACTTTTACGTTTTTATTCTATACTTTTAATTTTCCTATTATTTTATTCCCATCGGAAAATTTTAAAAAATATTTAATTTTTTTGATTTTTTAATTTATTTTATTTAAAAATAAAGATAAAGATAAAAATAATACTAATAGTAATAATTGACCTTTTAAATTATTTTTAATTTTCACCCTATATAAAAAAAAATATAACAAAGCTAAAATATATATATTAAATTTCTAAAAATATTAACATAGTAGAAGGTGATAAAAATTCAAATATAGTAAAAAATTAGGTGCTCACAGATGCTCCTCTTTACTTGAAAACATGAAGAGTTTTCAGGTAAAGATTAAGTGAGCCATGTGACTAATATTTGACCAAACAGTTTATAAAAAGGAAAAGAAATAAATGATAGGGTGTAACCGAGTCTTGATTTTGGACAACCTACATATCATGGGTTATAGAGGAATCAGGTCACGTGTAGTTCAAGGAGAGTGATGGAATGATGAGTTGGAGAGTCGAGTGAGGTTCCGTCGAGGCTCTAGTTCGTGGTCCTGTTATTATATCAAAATCAAAAGAAACTAAATAAACCTATCAGCTATGAGTTACAAGATTCCTATTTATAAATCTTCTAAAAGTTGGTCTTGAGTCTTGACTGGTTATTCAAGCAGACTCTGATCTGAACCTTGATGCTTGCTAGCTGCAGGTGCTAGTTCATTCTTCTACGACTTCTTCTGATCAAAACGGAAAATGTAAAGCTCGTAACTTCAGTCGTCTTGAGCAATCCACATATTTTCATCCGCTTCTGCATTTTGGATTCACTTCTTTTGTTTTAGTTTCTTTATTTTGGATTGAGAATTCTTCTTTTGGTTATCTCAAACCCTGTGCCTCGAGGTAAAACCTGCTCAGACACCTAAACAAACAAACAAACAAAATTTTTCTGCCCTAGTTTTCACTAGAAAAATTTCGTGAGTTATTATAACAAAAACTCTAAACTAATTCATTATTAAAACCAATAAAAGGTCGGGATTTATGTACCCTGTGAAAATATGATTCTTTAGGAATGGTGTACCCTTATTGTCTAAATGGTGTTTCAACTAAGGATTGGTGTACCTTATATTGGAGAAAATGGCTAGGGAATAGTGTACCCCATATTAACAAAGATATCAGGGAATGGTTTACTTTATACTGCAAAGGATATCAGGGAGGGGTGTACCCAACATTTTAACTCGACTCAACTACGGAGTGGTATACTATATGTTGGAAAGATCAGCTAGGTATTGGTGTACCCTATGTTGGAAAACACCTCTAGGGATTGGTGTACCCTATACTGGTAAGGAAATGTAACCAGAGGTTGGCATCCTATATTACTTAGAAGGAATGCAACTAGGGGTTGGCGCCCTGTATTACTGAAAAGGGATGTAGCCAGAGGTTGGTGCCCTATGTTACTAAAAGGGATGTAACCAGGGGTTGGTGCCCTGTATTACTGAAAAAGGGAATGTAACCAGGGGTTGGCGCCCTGTATTACTGAAAAAGGGGAATGTAAGCAGTGGTTGGCGCCCTGTATTACTGAAAAAGGGATGTAACTAGGGGTTGGTACCCTGCATTACTAAAAAAGAAATGTAACCAGGGGTTGGTGCCCTGTATTGCTGAAAAGGGAATGTAACCAAGGGTTGGCGCCCTGTATTACTGAAAAGGAAATATAACCATGATTTGGTGCCCCTAGGCGAAAATTTTCTACCTAGGTTAAGCTACGTCAAACAACCTAGGTGAAGAGTACTACCCGAAAATATGAGCTGGATCCCCCTAGGAGAAAATGTTCTACAAGGTTTAAGCTACGTAAAACAGCCTCAGCAAAGAGTACTTCTACCCCAAAATATGAGCTGGATCTCCCTAGGCGAAAAGGTTCTACCTGGGTTAAGCTACGTAAAACAACCCGAGCGAAGAGTACTTCTACCCAGAATATGAGTTGTATCCCCTAGGCGAAAAGGTTCTACTTGAGTTAAGCTACGTAAAATATCCCGAACGAAGAGTACTTCTAACCGAACCTATGAGCTGGATCCCCCTAGGCGAATAGGTTCTATCTGGGTTAAGCTACGTAAAATAAGCTTGAGTGAAGAATACTTCTACCCGTAAATATGAGTTGGATCCCTCTAGACGAAAAGGTTCTATCTGAGTTAAGCTATGTAAAACAACTTGAGCTAATAGTACTTCTACCCGGAACTATGAGCTGGATCCACCTACGCGAAAACAGTTCTACCTCAGTTAAGCTACGAAAAACAACTTGAGTGAAGAGTACTTCTACCTGCAACTATGAGCTGGATCCCCTAGGAGAAATGGTTTTACCTGAGTTATGCTACGTAAAACACCCTGAGCGAAGAGTAATTCTACCCGAAACTATGAGCTGGATCCCCCTATGCGAAAAGGTTCTACCTGGGTTAAGCTATATAAAACAACCTGAGCAAAGAGTACTTCTACCCGGAATATGAGTTGTATCCCCTAGGCGAAAAGGTTCTACCTGAATTAAGCTACGTAAAATACACTGAGCGAACAGTACTTCTATCCGGAACTATGAGCTGGATCCCCCTAGGCGAAAAAGTTCTCCTGAGTTAAGTTACAATAATGGGAGGTATGAACAGTAGTGATGCATACTGAAAATAAAGAAAATAGAGATTTTAAGGAGCTTACATTTGGTGACATTCGTCCTTTGATAATTGCTATTCTGCACTGCTTTGTCCCTACTTCAAACAAAGAAAAATTTGTGAGTTTTTAAAGTGGTGGTTGGTTTATGGCCTTGATGCCCTGAGTAGTTTGAATTCACGGCCAATCCGCTGTCAAAGAACTGATTTTGTCAGTGTGGTACCGAGGTGCTCGAATACTCTGTATCGCTTTCTGGAGAATTTGTCTTCCTGACGTTGCCTCTGGCTATTTTATACCCGGATGTCCATGGTACCGCTAACCCTTGTCCCTAAGGCAAGGTGATTTTCCATTAAAATCAAACTTAGTTGTCTTGCACCGAGAATCATTTTGTGTCCGTAGTACTTATCAACCTTTCCCATGAAACAAGTTTACTTAGGCGACCTTTTCAGTTTCTTTGAGACACTTTGTCCGCCTTATCAAAAGAGATTACAGATGTATTCCTGCCTTCGTCAACGCCGCATATTTTCCAAATTGTGCTCGGTACTACAGGGAAACTGTAGCCAGTTTTGCAGCCATTTCTTTGCTTTGCTTTTGATGCAAGATTAGAATGAAAGGGACTCAAAGAAAATTTATGGGAAAAAGCAGAAGAGAAATTGAAAGCGAAAAAGGAATTGTGTCTAAACAAAATATGTCCCTTTCGGGGAGAGGAATAGGGAGACTTATCTGGAGGCGTGTGCCGAATTCAATGAGTCATGACATGCATTTTGGACTGGATGCCTAATCCATCCGAGCTGTCTAATTCTCAAAATCCGTCGCAAAGGTTCATCTTCAAACTGTCTTGGTTGTGATCATGTCGGAGTATCGAAGACCCTCATCCGGCTAGCAGCGCCCTTTGCGGGTTTTTGCTAACTGACCTCTCTCATTTCTCTACTCATCATCGCCTTATGGTTTCCATCTGGGTTTTCACCAATAAGACTTTCATTTTCTCTGCTAACTATCACCTTACTGTGCCCGTATGGGTTTTCATAGATAAGACTCTCTCATTTCTTTTTTTTTATTTGATTTGACTAAGATACTACATGCAGAAGGTTGCCAAACGCACTTGGCATGGGGACTTCAACCATTCTCAAAGATCGATCAGAAGTTCCTAACAGGGAAAAAGGCGAAAAGAACCTTGAACTGAATTATAACTTTTGGAACCGTTTTTACAGAAAAAACCGTAAAATAAAACAAACTTCTACCCCAGTTTTGGGGTATTGGGAATATGAATTTTTTTGTTGAGATGGGACCGAACCCAGGGTAAGGCTGCCTACGTATCCTTTCAGAATTAGGTCGTACGTAGTTCACTGACTTAGAAGATTTGTTGTTTGATTTTCTCTTCTATTTTTTTATTTATTTTTTTTTAAATTTTTTCTTTTACAAGTACACAGGTTTTAAAAAGAGGGAAAACAAAGACGACAAATACATCTCAAAAGGGTCAACAAAAGGGTGACACCTATTTGAGATAATGAGCAGTGATAGCCTTCGTCATCTCGATCTGAGAAAAACATGCGTGAAAGTTCCACAGTGGGTATATATCAAACATAATATCTTTTGACTGCATCTGCATTAATAGTCATGTCTGGTACTAGTTCTTCTTCATCTACCAAGTGCAAAGCCCCCTTTGGTAAAACTTTCTTGATGATGTAAGGTCCTTGCCAGTTCGGGGTAAACTTTCCTTTAACTTCTACCTGGTGTGGAAGTATGCATTTCAAAACGAGTTGGCCTACCTCAAAGTGCCTCGGGCGCACTTTCTTATTCTAAGCGCGTGTCATTCTTTGTTGGTATAACTGTCCAAAACACACTGCTGCTAGCCATTTTTCGTCAATCAACATTAGCTTTTCTAATCTAGTCTTGACCCATTTGGTGTCTTCAATCTCTAAATCCATAATGATTCGCAGATAGGGAATTTCGACTTCAGCCGGTATTACAGCTTTAGTTCCATAAACCAACACATAAGGAGTTGCACCCACAGATGTGCGGGCAGTCGTGCGGCATCCCAAAAGAGCAAAAGGAAACTTTTCATGCCGTTGCCTGGACCCTTGGATTATCTTCCTGACAATCTTCTTGATGTTATTGTTTATTCAACGACTCCATTGGCTTTTGGCCGGTAAAGAGTAGAATGGCGATGCAAAATTTTAAATTGCTCGCATACCTCCTTCATCAAATGACTATTTATATTGGCTGCATTGTCAGTGATAATAGTTTTTAGGATACCCAAGTGACAGATGGTGTTGGAATGAACAAAGTCTACCATTCCTTTCTTGGTGACTACTTTGAAAGTGACAGCCTCCACCCACTTGGTGAAGTAATCAATTGCAACCAAAATGAATCTATGCCCATTTAAAGCCTTTGGCTCGATTGTCCCAATAACATCCATTCCCCAATCAACAAAAGGCCAAGGAAAGGATATGGGATGCAACTCCAAAGGAGGCGAGTGAATCAGGTCACCAAGAATCTGGCATTAGTGACACTTACGAAAAAAACTGAAGTAATCTTGCTCCATATTAAGACAATAATACCCTGTTCGAAGAATCTTCTTCGCCAAAACATATCCATTCATGTGAGGTCCGCATACCCCTGAATGCACTTCACTCATGATACGCTCAGCTTCTGTGGCATCTATGCATCTCAACAAGTTCAAATATGGGATTCTTTTGAATTGTTGTGTATGAATTATTGTGGGTTAAAGAGTTTTTCCAATTAAAGTGACAAATTTGAGTAGGAATTATTTTATTTACAGAGTCGCCACTTGGAATTAATTTTTTAGGTGTTCCAAGTCATCTTTTATTTGAATCCCTATTCAAAGCAGGATTTAACTCTTTTATTATTGGTCTGCGAAAACAAAGTCCGAATAAGGAATTATGTTGATTGGGGAGAAGGTGTAAGGCATTCCCCGAGTCCCGTGGTCCTAGCTAGACGCTTTATTGACTACAACTTGGCTTGAATTAATTTTGGATAAACTGTGATTTATTGGTTTTCATGTTTTATCTATCCGCTTTTAATTATTAAAATATGGAATTATCTTTGAAACGAATCACGTGTGTGAATCCGTTTTGTTTATTGTGCCAAAATTGTGTCACGCGTACGTGTACACAATTAAAAGCATTTTATTATTAAGATTGTTTTGGCCAAAGTTAACACATACTTCGGTTTTATTTTTGAAAATCACAATTTTTCCACGCGAACGTATACATAATCGCGATAAACTAATTAAAAGCGTGCCTAAAGTGCTCTATCGATGTTCATTATTCTTCCTATATTTTTGAGATTATTGTAAGGTCATGAATTACGGAATTACTTGTGGAAGAAGTGTGTCACGACCCAATTTCACCTATAGGTCGTGATGGCGCCCAACACTCCAACTAGGCAAGCCAACTGATAAATCAAACATATATTGATTAAACTTTTAATCCAAAAAAATAATAAAATACCAAATTCTACCAATGTGTGTGCCAAGACCCGGTGTCACAAGTGCATGAGCATCTAGTAGATTATACAAAACTCCAAATACTGTCTGAAATGAAATAGACAGAATGTAAATATAAGAAGAGATACTAGTAGTTGCAGAACGGCTCAGAAAGGCAGCTCACCACTATGCCTCGGGATGACGTGGATATGTGATGATAGGTCCTCCATTAGTACCTGTCTCAGATCCTGCACAAAAAGTACAGCAAGTGTAGTATGAGTACGTAAACAACGTGTACCCAGTAAGTATTAAGCCTAATCTCGAAGTGGTAGAGACGAGATGACCGACTTTGACACTCACTATGGGTCAATAATAATAATAATTGAAATAAAACTAGAATATTTAAATCAGCATGATTTAGAGAATATAACAATAATTTATTTAACCAGCAGAAATAATTAAATTCCTTAAAAATGCAACAATTCTCAATATATATATATATTAAGTTCTTCAATTTCAATAAAAATTCCAATTTATCAAATAGCTTTACAACCTGCAATTTTACAAGCTGCAATAAACTGCCAAAATATCGTGTAATTATTATTATTATTAAGCACGATTTCTGCAGAGATCGTTGGGCCCGATCCAGAATATTGTGTACATTGCCGAGGGACGTGCAGCACGATCCATAGATGCATCTATCCTGCCGAGGCGTTTGGCCCGATCCACAAGAAAGGAGGACATTTTCTTATGTACCTCCAGAATAAGAGTATTTATTATAAAAATATTTATTCGAGAGGATAACAATTTATTTCAATAATTAATTAATCTAAAAAAAATTAAGCATATGAAAATTTCATATTTCTCTGCCTTTCATAACAATTCACAATATATACATCAAATATTTTAATTAATAAAGAATACAATTTACACAAGTAATTCATGCCTTGAGTCCTAAACTACCCGGACTTTAGCATTAATAGTAGCTACGCAAGGACCCTCGTCACCTCGTGCGTACGTAGCCCCCCTTCAATTTAGCAAAAATATATTTAATGTAATCACCTATGGGGTAAATTTCCCCCTCACAAGATTAGGCAAGAAACTTACCTCAATTTGCTCCAATTTAACCTACTAGAGGGCCTTTTCCACGATAATCCAACTCTGTCTGGCTCGAATCTAGCCAAAATAATTTGATACAATCACTAAAAATTATAGGGATCAATTCTATAAGAAAACACTACATCTTTAATTAAAATCCCGAAATTAATTAAAAATTCGTCTGTGGGGCCCACATCTTGAAATCCGGTAAAAGTTATGAAATTCGACAACCCATTCAATTACCAGTCAAACGATACCAGTTTCACTCAAATCCGACTCTGAATCGATACCGAAATCTCAAAAATTCGTTTCTATGAGATTTCTAAACTTTTCCAAATCTCAAATCTCAAAACACTAATTAAATGGTGAAAACAATAATATATTTATGTTTATAGACCAAATCCAAGTTAGAATCACTTACCCCAATGTCTTTTTCTTGAAAATCTATCAAAAATCGTCTCTCCTCCAGCTCCAATTTGTTAAAAATGGCAAATGGGACGAATGCCCTCTTTTATAATTCTGTCCAGGCAGCCCTCGATTCACGGCCTCGATTCACAACCTCGATTGACAGCCTCGATTCACGGCCTCGATTCACAGCCTCGATTCACAGCCCCGATTCACATCCTCGATTCACAGCCTCGATTCAGAACCTCGATTCACATACTCGATTCACAGCCTCGATTCACATCCTTGATTCACAGCCTCGATTCACAGCCTCGATTCACTTCCTCGATTCACAGCCTCGATTCATTTCCTCGATTCACAACCTAGATTCACAGCCTCGATTCTTGGGAGCTCAATTTTTGGGCCTCGATTTTGGGCCTCGATTTCCAGCAGAAAGGAAAAAAAAAATTGCAGCAGCTGTTTTAAGTCCAATTTTTGATCCGTTAACCATCCGAAACTCACCCGAGGCCCTCGGGATCTCAACCAAATATACCAACAAGTCCTAAAACATCATACGAACTTATTTGAAACCTCAAATCACAACGACGCTAAAACCATGAATTATGCTCTCATTCAAGCTCAATGAAACTTAAAATTTTCAACTCCTATATTCGATGTCGAAACCTATCAAATCAACTCCGATTGACCTCAAATTTTACACACAAGTCATAAATGACATAACGGAGCTAAGAAAAGTTTCAGAACTGAATTCCAACTCCGGTATCAAAAAGTCAACTCCTCGGTCAAACTTCCAAACTTAAATTCTTGTTTTTAGCCATTTCAAGCCTAATTTAACTACGGACTTCCAAATAAAATTCCGAATACGCTCCTAAGTTCAAAATCACCATACGGAGTTGTTGGAATCATCAAAATTCTATTCCGGGGTCGTTTCCACATAATTAGACATCCGGTCACTATTCGAACTTAAACATTTTAATTTTTCTTCAAAATTCCATATCTCGGGATAGGGACCTCGAAATTTGATTCCGGGCATACGCCCAAGTCCCAAATCACGATACGGACCTACCAAAATTTTCAAAATACTGATCCGAGTCCGTTTGCTCAAAATATTGACCAAAGTCAACTCAATTGAGTTTTAAAGCTCTAATCCACATTTTAATCCTTTTTATTTTCACATAAAAACTTTCCATAAAATTTTACGGATTGCGCACGCAAGACGAGGAACGATAAATAGTACTTTTTGAGGTCTTATAACATATAATTAATTAATTAAATTTAAATAATGTATCATTTTAGATATTTGAATAAATAAACCATCATATACCAATAACCTACAATCCAACAATTGAAGCCTAAACTTATTAGGGTTCAAATATTTTTAACTTTAAAGCAAGTTTGAATACCATATTTCTAGAAACATGATAAACTATATAACATTTAAGGATTAATTTATATTATTATTTATAAAGTTTAAAGGCAAATAAATAAAATCACATGAAATAAAATTAAAATAATAGAGGAAAGAATAAACCTTTAATGCAATATTTCCAATTAAATGAGTTTCCAAGAACATGTACAATAACTCATATGAACGTCGAACAAGCATAAGCGAAGAAGAACATTAAAGCTAGTGAACGGAGCGCCAACGGAATCTTCGACCTCGACTATTGACTTCACTTTTTGGCGTGTAAAAAGGGATGTTATGGAGTATTTTTGCTGGATTTTGGTTGATGAATAGCTAAATTTTTCGAAAGAAGAGATGAATAAAAGAATGACACGAGTAGAAATTTCCTTAGCATAGAAGAAGAAAATAAAATTATCTCAATTCCCTCCTCTCTTTTTTTTCTTCTACTTTTCCCCTCACATTTTTTCTTCTATTTATAGAAAACTTTTCGGATTTTTTTCAGAATGGTTTTAATTATTTTATTAATTAAATAATTCCCACTTCCCATTTTTCTTATTTTAAAAAAAAAAATTCCTCACTTTCCTTAACTTTTATTTTTTAATTTCCCTTTTTTTGACTTTTATTATATTTAAATTCCCATTTTTTTACTTTTCTTTTTTTATTTTCCACTTATTTTACTTTTCTTTTTTTATTTTTCACTTATTTTACTTCTTTTTTTAATTTCCACTTATTTTACTTTTATTTTTTAAATTTTCCACTTTATTTTACTTTTTTTAAAACAATAATTTCCACGTACTTTTACTTTTACTTTTTTATTCCATACTTTTAATTTTCCTATTATTTTATTCCTATCTAAAAATTATTTTTTTTAATGTTTTTGGTTTTTTAATTGTTTTATTTAAAATAAAGATAAAAAATAAAAATAATACTAATAGTAATAATTGACCTTTTAAATTATTTTTCATATTTACCCTATATAAAAAAAATGTAACAAAGCTAGCACATATATATTAAATTTATCAAAAATATTTACATAGTAGAAGGTGATAGAAATTCAAATATAGTCAAAAATTAGGTGGTCACACATACTACACTCTGATCCTCGTGTGCAGATCCAGGTATTTCCGGACACATCGACTATTCGATCTCAGAGTGCTATCCGTTGGAGACTATCAAGGTAGCTGTCTGGCGTCCGCTGACCTTGACTCTCTTTCTTTTAGTTATTGTACTATTCTATATTTCCAGTTAGTAATCTATCAGTCAGACTTTGTATTTATTTAGATGCTCATGTACTCAGTGACACCAAATTTTGGGAATATATTTATATCCAAAAATTGTGAGGATTTCTCCTAAATTTAATTATTATGTTTTAGTATTTAAAAGAATGGGTTATTGGTGTTGTCAGCTTGCCTAGTATTGAGATTGACGTCATCACGACAAGTTAGAATTTTGGGTCGTGATAGTTACGCAGAGTTTTATATACTATTTCAATCATGGCGTTGCTTAAGCTTAGTTTTATTCTCTCTATTCTTCTAGTGGTAATCACTTGTTAGTATCTGCTGAATTAGCAGATGTGAGATGAAGAACCCTAGCTAAGACAAGAGACGAAATGAAATGAGGAAGGAAGAAGAATATCTGTATCTTTTTCATTCTATGAAACAATGGGCTACAACTCTGTATTTATACAATTAGTTACTATTAGAACTAACTAACCGCCTCTAACAATCTACTAATAGCTCTGCTGATAAATAGACTAAAATGCCCCTGCTCATATACAAACTAAGTGACCCCTTTCTCTACACTCCCCCTCAAGCTAGGTGGTGTAAAGGCATCAAACACCCATAGCTTGGAAGTTAAGTATTCATGCTGAACCCTATTTAAGCCTTTTGTCAGCAAATTAGCCACATGCTCCCTTGTTCCTATATATCTGGTGTTAACCAATCCCAACAAAATTTTTTCCCTTATGAAATGGCAATCTATGTCAATATGTTTGGTCCTTTCATGAAATACAGGATTTGCAGCTATTTGCATTGCTGCCTTGCTATCACAGTAGATATCAACAGGTAGTTGAACTTCAAATTTAATCTTTTTCATTAATCCAGTTAGCCACACTAACTCTGCAACTGTAGCTGCTAAGCTTCTATATTCTGCCTCTGCTTAACTTCTGGACACAGTGACTTATTTCTTGGACTTCCAGGACACCAAAGAATCCCATAATTTTATTAAAAAACCTGTTGCTGACTTCCTAGAGTACTGACAAGCAGCCCAGTCTGCATCACAATAGGCTTCCAGTGTGCCTTTGTTATTGCTTGACAGGAGCACTCCTTGCCCAAGATGATTTTTCACATACCTAAGTATCCTCATGGCTACCTCCATGTGAGACCTTTTTGGTTGTTGTAGAAACTGACTCAAAGTTTGTATACTGAATGCTAGATGATGCCTTGTTACTGTTAAGTACAATAACTTCCCAATTAATCTTTGGTAAGCTCCTGGATCAGTCAACAGTTCATCTCCTGCACTCTCTTGAGTCTTCAAATGATCATCATACTCCTTTGCAGTCAGCTTCACGTTCATCTCCAATGGTGTTATGGCTGGCTTAGCTGCTCTAAGTTTGAGTTCTGAGATAAGTTCTAATTCATACTTTCTCTGATGCATTAGAATTCCTTTCTCAGACCTTGCAGATTCTATCCCCAAAAAATACTTTAGCTCTCCCAAGTCCTTTATCTTAAAGGTTTGCTATAACGCTGTCTTTGTTTCTTCTATCAGTTGCAAGCTAGTACCAGTTACTAGCATATCATCTACATACACAAGGACAATAATAGTGCCTTCTTATGGTTGCTTCTTGACAAATAAAGAGTGATCATATTGGCTCTGAGAGAAACCAAATGCACACAATGCTTCAGTAAGCTTCTCATTCCACTGTCTTGGAGCTTGTTTAAGTCCATACAAGGATTTGATGAGCCTACACACTGTATGTGACTCCCCTGGCTCTTAAATCCTGGTGGCAACTCCATATAGATCTCATCAAACAGATCACCTTGCAAAAAGGCATTATACACATCCATTTGATGAATGTGCCACCTCTTAGCATCAACAACAGATAGGATTGTCCTCACAGTTACCATCTTGACTACAAGAGAGAATGTATCCTTGTAGTCAATCCCCTCTTTTTGTGAGTATCCCTAGATCACTAGCCTGACCTTGAATCTTTCCACCTCTCCGGAAGCTTTATACTTGACCATATACTCCCATTTACAACCAATAGGACTCTTGTCTTTAGGAAGTGGTACTACCTCCCATGTGTTGTTACTCTCTAGTGCCTCAATCTCTGACTGCATGGCTTCCACCCACCTAGGGTCTTGTTTGGCCTCAGCAAAGGAAGAAGGTTCAACAATGGAAGAAAAAGCTACAAGATATGCTTGGTATTAAGGGAAACACCACTGTAATCTACATAGTTGACTATGCTATAAGGAACATTTTGATGAATGTCCAGAGAGACAATGTCCTTTAGCCAGATATGTGGATTCCTATCTTTGGTAGATCTTCTAATGTTAGCAGGTTGTAGGGATTGATGCCCATGTAACTGTGCAAGTGTAGGTGCAGATGCTTGCTCATGAGCAGGACTATCTCCTGATTCATCTTCCACATCACCTACCATAGGAAGATCAGTATCTTCATTGGGAATCATTTCTGCTCCATGATTAATACAAGGCTCTAGTTGTAGTTAACCATTGTGTTATGCCTAGAGTTGATTCCAGGTGATAGATCATAGGTTGATATATCAGGTGGCAAGAAAATAAGAGAATGAGAAGTATGTTGATTTCTGAATGGAAAGATATTTTCTTTGAAGACAGTATCCCTGTTAACAAAGAAATAGTTCTTAGTCAAATTTAAGAGTACATAGACTTTCTGAACTGATGAGTATCCCATCAGCACTACAGGGATTGCTCTTGGCATAAACTTGTCATGGACTTGTACATCTTTGGCATAACACAGATACCCCATCACTCTAAGATGATCTAGTGAAGGTTTTCTATTATACATCTTCTCAAAAGGTGATGCACCATTCAGGATTGTAGAAGACATCCTGTTTATGACATAGATTGCAGCTAGAATACAATGACCCTCGTGCTTTAGAGGAATATATGCTTGGAACCTCATAGCTATATAAGCCTCTAGGATATGTTTATGCTTTCTCTCAGCTACTCCATTCTGCTGGGAAGTATAAGCACATGTTCTCTGATGCATCACTCCAAGTGCTTGAAACAATTCTGTGTAGGTTGAGTTCACAAATTTTGTTCCATTATCAGTTCTGATAATTTTAACTCCTTTGTCAATTGAGTCCTTATATAATATAAAAATTATTTCAACACAACACATACATCTGATTTAAGCTTTTAAAGAAACAACCAAGTCATTCTTGAGAAGTCATCTACCAGAGTTAAAAAGTACTTATTTCCATCAAAAGTTGGAACTCTATATGGTCCCCATACATCACCATGTACTAGTTCAAAACATTGAGTAGTTCTGATATTGCTACTAGAAAATGGAAGTCTAGTGTGTTTAGCAAGTGGGCACACATGGCACTTATTTATAGTAGACATACAATTGTCTAGCTTTATTGAAAACAACTTTTGAAGTACTCCACTTGACACATGCCCCAAGCTCTTATGCCACAGCTCATCATCTACTTCTTCTTTATGTGCTACATTCTGTAGATTCTTTGCTTCAGCTTCTTTGACAACCATGCTCCTTGCTTCTTGTATTTTAGCTACATATGGTGCTAGAATGTAAAGACCACCTGTTTCTTTACCAATCACTTTTACTATCCCACTGTAAAGATCTTGAAAAACACAAAAATCAGGAAAAAAGGCAACACAACACTTAGTTAGTTTTGACATTGATAATAGATTATATCTGAACTGAGGAATGTATAGCACATTTTCTATTGTGCTACATGCTGAAAGTATACTAGTACCAATGTGTGTAACATTAGCTACTTCTCCATTAGGTAGATGAACTTGCTTAGAATTACTAGGTTTGATTTCTTCTTCCTTAGACAACAGATTAGGATCATACACCATGTGGTTGGTAGCTCCTGTATCAATAATCCAGCCATGAGCTTTATTATCCACTAAACATGCACTACTGATGCCTGCCATATTTACTGAGGGAATGGTTCTAGTAACTTTGTTTAGCATCTACATTATTTGATCATAATGTTCCTTAGTAAATGAATAAGCAAGAGTTTGATATGTCTGTTTCCCCTACCCGCTGTTATGAAGTCCTGAAGTCTGCATCATTAATTGTGGTTGAGCCCGCATCTGTGAACTTTGTCCTTGTTGAGTCTGCATCATGAATTATGGTTTTGCCTGACACTTTTGATCTGTTTCTTCAGTGAAGACACTGTAAGCAGAGGAATTGACTGCTTCCCCTTTCTTCTTGGATTTAGATCCTTGTGGATAACCAATGATCTTGTAGCAATTTTCTTTGCTATGACCCTTCCTCCTACAATACTCACAAAACTCACCATAGCCTTTCCTTGGTCTTGGATAGCTATTAGGATAAAAGTTGCCAGACTGCATATTAGGACCACTAGTTTGAAAAATGTTGCTTTGAGAGCTTCCAGATCTAGAACTGAGCAAAGCAGTAGGCTCAAAGTTCTCAGAAGTGATAGTAGTTGTGCCTAAGTTTCCTGCTATAGCAGCTACTGATTTTTGGCTCTCATCTCTCATGATCATAGAGTATGCTTGATTCACTAAGGGTGAAGGATGCATAGTAGTATCTGACTCCTTGCTAGAGAGTATGACTCATTCAGGCCCATTAGAAGTTGATACAACTTTTGCCTTCTCATGTGTACTACATAGTCTCTAGATTTTTCACAATCACAACTAGGTGTAGGTACTAGAGTTTCGTATTCATCCTACAGATCCTTTAATTTTGTATAGTACGCAGAGACTGAAGAGGTACCTTGATACCGAGTCGCAATCTCCTTGTGCAAATTGTACGACCTAGATCCATCTACCTTGCTGAATCTCTCTCGGAGATCTTCCCACACTACATGTGCACTTGATCCAAACACAACTCCTCCAATAATTTGAGGAGCTACAACATTCATCAACCAGGAGAGTACAATAACATTACATCTCTCCCACTATTCCCACAGATTATCTCGAAACTTCTCATTTTTCCACTTTCCTTCTACAATACCTAGCTTGTTTCTTCCTCGTAGAGCAATTCTCATTGATCGATCCCAAAGAGTATAATTATCAATACATGTTAATTGAAACGAAATGAGATGAGCTCCACTCGTATCTGCTGGTCCAAGGTACAAAGGTTGATTGTGAGGTAAATTGACCAAAAAATCATCGCCAGTTTGATTTTCGTCCACAGCGTCAACAGTTCTACCTGTTCCAGTGACAGATGTGTTCGCAGGAGCAGTATCTTCCATGGCTTCTTAGTTGTGCTTCGACAACAATTATGGCGAGAATGTCTATGGCGAATTTTTCAATCACAAATCTAACCGCTCAACACACGCAGCTTCAGCTTGAATCGATGAGGACTAAAATCACTAGCCTTAGGGCTCTGATACCATGCTGAATTAGCAGATCTGAGATGAAGAACCCTAGCTAAGACAAGAGACGAAATAAAATGAGGAAGGAGGAAGAATATCTATATCTTTTTCATTCTATGAACCCATGGGCTACAACTTTGTATTTATACAATTAGTTACTATTAGAACTAACCAATCGCCTCTAACAATCTACTAACAACTCTGCTGATAAATAAACTAAAATGCCCCTGCTCTATATTCAAACTAAGTGACCCCTTTCTCTACGGTATCCATCTCTCTTTACCTATCGGTTATAATTATATATTATTTTGTGTGACCTTGTGTATGTAACTACATATGTCTGTGCGACTCATATTTCTATAGTCTAAATGTGTATCTGGCATGATAAATTATTCAAGATTTAATTTTGATAATCATGATTGTACAATATTTCAGTTAATATGTCATGGTTTTTAAAGACAGAAGTGTTGGCAGCACCAGATGTTAATTATGATGTCTCAGGACTTAAAAGAAGACTACTCCCACAAATTATTGATTTTACGTTGATTTACTACAGAGTCTGTAATTTCGACAGTGATTGTAATGATTGTTGGAGCTTCAGTTGTTGTCGATGCCTTACTGGCAGTTGTTTCATTTGACTATGTGTAATTGGTACATCAATGTCTAATTACGCTACAAGCTCTGCTATAAATCCTTGTTATGTATTTTTTTCATGATTCCAACGTATCCTTCAACTTTTCTTGTTTTTTCTATTTATTTATTTTCGTTATTTTGTACGAATAATGAAAGATGTTAAGTGAATGGCTTTCAATTTATGGAGAATAATCGATTCGGCTCTAATGGCTGATTGGGGAGTTGATTTCTCAGAAAATCACTAAACTAACAGAAATTAGTTAGGAAGTACAAATTTCCGTTAGTTCAGTAACCTTCTGAGAAATCATTTCAATTTATGTATGATTCTAAATATATTATATTAACCAAAGTTATTTATGTATTTTTTTGTTGTTATGTCCGCAAAATTGAATGGACGAACACTCGATGCCTCAAACTTAACATAGAGCGAACTAACTAATCATGACTTGTTAAACAGTCTTAATGCATGGTGAAAATATGAGACATATTATAAACATTTTTCATAAGCTTATAATAATATAAAACGTCAAAATAATCAAAAGAAGTTATTCATACATGCATGTTATGCGAGACTTCAAATAAAATGACAAAAGAATATAACTCGACTCACAACGTCTATGTAGCTTCTATGACATGAAGAACATAGGCGGATCTAGGATTTAAATCCTATGGGTTCAACTTTTAAATTTTTTTATATTGAACCATTATATTTTTAAAATTTTAGGTTCATATCTGCTATTTTTATAATTTTAATGAATTTTGACATATAAAATTTTATCTACTATCTACCTAGCACTCTTCTTTTATTTCCTTTATCTACTATCTACCTAGCACTCTATTGAATTTGCTCTATTTCTAGACATATTTTACGTTTATTTCAATTTTTAGGGATTGAACTTCTTAGAAACATAAAAAAAAATTATTTAAGAAAATTATAAAAGTATAGAAAAATAACAATGAATTAAAATATTTATATACTATATTAAAAGCACGAAGGCCATTAGCGAAATATCATTTGCCTTTTTTACCCTTTAAAAATAGAGTTCACACTAAACAATATAGTCAATTGATTATTTTTCCTAAATCTAGGATTTTGATATCAACTAAATTTTCTGTTATTAATTTTTTCTTATATACACAATGTAAAAGGTCATATATTTTAGGACTTTAAAAGCCTAACTTTACCACTTATATAAGAGTACACGCATAAACATATTTAAGGAAAATTCCTAACAAAGCGTTAAGACATTTAATTTTGTTGGGAACTTTTACATGTGTAACATACAAAAACATACTTATTATAAATTTGGTATATATCACCGAAAGAAAAATGTGCAAGTATATTTTTTATATTAGATAGAATATCAAATTATAATTCTCTATTTAAGAGTTGTCTATTGATGTCTAAGTATGGGTTTGTGTCCCAACACTGAATCCTTCATTAGAATTTACCAGCTAAATAATACTCCGACAATAATTTAACTTTTTTTGAGTACACCAGCAATATAAATAATTTTTAAGTAAATTTTAACTTATATCATAATGATATAATGATGTAATTTATATCATTTTATTTCTTTTTAGGAAAACATTTGTTGGATTAAATACTACTAATCTAATAAAATTCTTAGTATGATAACTTTATCCAACAATAAGGGGTGTCTTATTGTTTGTCATATTTTTCAATTTGAGTTCAATATGAATGATATGAAATTTATATTAGGTACTTTGAGCAAATACAATTTATTCCTTTAAGGCTATGAGAACATAGTATAGTAATACAAGTCAACGTATTATTCAATTCTATTTGAGCTATTAAAGCAAATGCGCAACTTCTATATCGATGTTATGTAAAGGTGTTAGAATACTTTTGCATGACATAATTGTTTTTTTTTCTTAAGTTGGCTAAATGTGATGAATAGTCAATATTTTCAAGAGCTTGTACTTTTTAAAATTTATTTTATAATTCATCACATAGTTTAATAATATTTGTGTAATCTTTTCTAAATTTTATATTCATTGATATGGAGAACACGCACAACGTGCGTACTCTAAGGCTAATTATAATATAAGTGCAAATGACATCCTTTAAATTATAGGTAAATCAATTGAGGTGAAAAAAGATTTAAAACATCACAATAGAATTAAAGGAATTCATAGGCCGAGGGACTAGTAATGTAAATGATAAAATAGACATTATATAGGATATGTGACATGTTGCAAACTCTCTTGCTAAATGTAGGAGACAAATTCATGACAATATTGAAGTTTATAGATAAAAGTATAAAATCTTTATAAAATAGAAAAACTCTCTACTTTTAAAAAAATTGAATTAAATTACTCGAATCTTCATATTTGTAAATAAATTTTTTATAACAAGATCCAAGGCGATGTATTGCAAACACATAGTTAACATCGTATTAGTTTGAATTAACTCTTACTAATATAAATAATAATACTAATATGTGAAATTAAGTACGAAAAAATAAAATTAATTTTTATATGTGTGTGTATATCTAAATTTTATTTAAGAAGTTGAAGGCATCTTATTAAAATTTAGCTTTAGGTCACTAATTATATTGAGCGGCCCTTGACCAAAACAACAGGTAATATTTCTACATCAATCATATTTGTAGAAATCACAATCATGTTGGACTAAGTAATTCAGAGTCGAAGACACATCATTACCCTAATTAACTTATGCGCTTTTGGTTTCATGCCTCTTGTCGCTCTTCTCTGAATTCAAAATGAATCTTGTTTTTCTTGCTATCTCTTTTTCCTTTTATCCAAAAAATTTATATAAGGGTTCATTCTGTTGATTTTTATCTTTAAGGTAATGAAGAATATGCTACAACAAAGAGATCAGTTACCATCTTGACGAATATGGCAATAGGTAGACATGTGAGCATCAGGTTCCAGAACTACTCTAGAAAACAAGAGTGCAAAGCTGATTTAGTCTATGAATGAGGTAGAAATATCACCGGCACGCTTCGCCAAGTCCATTATCTCCTAATGTGACATATTAACGTGGTTTAGTGTGTATACTTACAACAACAATAATAACAACAACAACGACTCAGTATGATCCCATATGTGGGGTCTGTGGAGGGTAGTGTGTACTCAAACCTTACCCCTACTCTACGGGGTAGAGAGGTTATTTCCGAAAGACCCTCGGCACAATGAGATGAAAAAGAGGCAATGGAATAGTAACAACAACATACGTCAGGAAGACAATACCAGCGACCTAAAAATAAATAGAAAAGGTAGTATCAATAATCAGAATAATGAAAATGTACTAGGAAAACGGAGCAGAAAAACAGTACGAACACAACAAATACCACAATCAAACTAAAGCAAGACACTAAGACACTAGCTTAACACCCACAACAGGGAAGGAAAACGCTCTATTACCTACTAATCTACGACCCTAATGCTCGCCCTCCAGACCTTCCTATATAATGTCATGTCCTCGATAAGCTGGAGTCGTGACATGTCCTGCCCGATCACCTCTCCCCAATATTTCTTTGGTCGCCCTTTACCTCTTCTCATACTTGACAAGGCCAACCGCTCGCACCTCCTAATTGGGGCATCAAGGCTTCTCCTTTTGCACGTGCCCGAACCATCTAAGCCTTGCTTCCCGCATTTTGTCATCCATGGGAGCCACCCCCCACATTCGCCTGAATATCTTTATTCCTAAACTTATCCAAACTTGTATGTCCGCACATCCACCTCAACATCCTCATTTATGCTACTTTCATCTTCTGGATATGAAAATTCTTGATTGGCCAATACACTGCCTATACAAAATGATCGGTATAACCACCGCTCTATAAAACTTGCCTTTAAGTTCCGGTGGCACCTTTTTATCCCATAAGATGCCAGATGCTAACCTTCATTTCATCCATCCCGTCTCTTTACGGTATGTGACATCCTTATTGATCTCCTTGTTCCCCTGGATAATTGACCTAAGATACTTAAAACTCCTTTTCTTGGGGATGACTTGTGAATCAAGCCTCAAGTCATTGTCCACTTCCCCTATCATGTCCCTGAACTTGAACTCCAAGTATTCTGTCTTAGTCCTACTCAACTTGGAATTAATATGTATACTTAGATTATATAGATTTGTTCAAGTATAAATGTAACGACCCGACCGGTCGTTTTGAGTATTACAGCCCCGTTTTCCCAATTACTGCGCAATTTATACCTTACAGTTGATGTGACTTATCGGGTTAGTTGGTTCGGGTCCGGAAGGAATTCAGAGTGAAATGAGATAATTAATCTCATAATTGAAAATTTAAGGTAGAAAGGTTGACCGGATATGGAACTATGTGTAAACGATCTCAGATTTGAATTTTGATGATTCCAGCAGCTCCGTATGGTGATTTTAAACTTAGGAACGTGTCCGGAAAAGTTTTTTGGAGGTCCGTAGTGGAATTAGGTTTGAAATGTCAAAAGTTAATTTTAGGGAAGTTTGACCGGGGGGTTAACATTTTGATATCAGGGTTAGAATCGAATTCTGAAAATTTGAATGCCTCCGTTATGTCATTTATGACTTGTGTGCAAAATTTGAGGTCAATCGGACGTGAATTGATAGGTTCCGGAGTCGTTTGTAGAAATTAGAAATTTCAAAGTTCATTAGGCTTGAATTGGGGTGTAATTCATGATTTTAGCATTGTTTGAGGTGATTTGAGGGTTCGACTAAGTTCGTATGATATTTTAGGACTTGTTGGTATATTTGGTTGAGGTATCGAGGGGCTCGAGTGAGTTTTGGATAGTTAACAGATCAAAAATTTGGACTTGAACAGCTGCTGGAATTTTCTGATATCTGATGTTGTTTTCCTTCTACGCGATCGCGTGAATGTGTCTGCGATCGCGTAGGCTTAATTAGTCAGTAGAGGTTTTGTGCTTTGCAATCGCGTAAGGTTAATTGAGGACTGCTGAATTTTGTTCTACGCGATCGCGTGAAGAGGGATACGATCGTGGTAGCTCTGTGAGTTTATGACTCGTGAACGCGTGATGAGGGATGCGTTCGCGTAGAGTAAGTTGAGCAGAAAACAGAAGTCATGCGTGTGTGCTTCATGATCGCGTGGACATATTCGCGATCGCGTTGGTCTGTGATATTGTGCATCGCGATCGCATGGGAAAGTCCGCGATCGCGTAAGCTTAAACCTGGCCTGTGGAAAACCATTCTTCGCGATCGCGTAAAGCAAAGGTCTAGGTAGAGAGTTAAGTTCTGAAAATGGGACTTCGTCCCATTTTCCATTTTTGACGGATTGGAGCTCGGGAATAGGCGATTTTTGAGAGACCTTCAGTGAAAACAACGGGATAAGTGTTCTTAACTCAATATTAGTTAAATTACCCGAATCTATGGTTATTTTTATCATTTAATGGGTGAATTAAGTTGAAAAATTGTGAAACAATCCTCTTATTTTAATTTGGAGATTGAGGGTCGAATTGATGTCGGATTTGAGTAAAATTTATATGGTTGGACTCGTGGATGAATGAGCGTTCATATTTTATAACTTTCATCGGATTCTGAGATGTGGGCCCCACGGGCAATGTTTGAGCTAAAATTCGGGTTTTTATGAAGAATTAGCATTTTCTTATGGAATTAATTCCAATAGATTTTATTGACTGAATCAAATTATTTGTGGCTAGATTCGAGGCGTTTGGAGACCAATTCACATGGAAAAGACATTTCAAAATAAAGAATTACACGGCTCGAGGTAAGTAACACTTCTAAACTTGGTTCTAAGGGTATGAATCCCCGAATTCGGTAAGATATAAATTGTTTGGAGGTGACACACACGATAGGTGACGAGATATAGACATGCACCATATAAATTGTGTCTTGAATAAATCATGTGCAGTTGTAAAATTAATAAATCATATTATTATCTAAACATTCTCCACGTGTTAGAGAAATTGAGCTGAGGCTCCTATTAAAGATCATGTTTAGGTTACGTGTCAATATTTTGGGACCCATGGGGTCGTGTAGCTATTGAATTAATTGTTCAAAAAAATATACATTTCACACTCAGTAATATTTATCCATTGTGAGGATATTTATGGGATCGAGCTATGCGACGCAGCAGGCCATAATGTCTTTATACATTACTATTATATGGATCGGGTTTGCCCGCCTGCAGCAAGCCTTATTGGCTTTTTTATTAAATGGATCGGGGCTGATCGCCTGCAACAGGCCTTATTATCTTTATTATTAAATGGATCAGGGCTGCCCTCCTGCAGCAGGTCTTATTGGCCTTATTATTATACGGATCGGGTTTGTCCGCCTGTAGTAGGCCATATTGGCTTTATATCACGCTTGGGATGAAGGAGCCCCTCTGAGAGTCTGCACACACCCCTAGTGAGCGCGGCCGACTTATAGCTCTTGGGCTGAAGGACCCCCTGCGGAGTCTATACAAACCCCCAGTGAGCGTAGATGATTATATATATTCGGGATGGACCTCCCAGGGCATGGACTTTCCTTACTTACGATGATTTTATATATATATTCGGGATGAATTTCCTAGGGCATGGACTTGCCTTACTTATTTGTATTGTATTGAGTTTACCTGGACATGGATCTTGTCTATATCAATTAAGTTTTGAGAAGTTTACCGGGGGGGTTGACTTTTTGATATCTGAGTCGGAATCCAACTCTGAAAATTGGAATACCTCCGTTATGTCATTTATGACTTGTGTGAAAAATTTGAGGTCAATCGGACGTGAATTGATAGGTTCCAGAGTCGTTTGTAGAAATTAGAAATTTCAAAGTTCATTAGGCTTGAATTGGGGTGTAATTCATGGTTTTAGCGTTGATTGAGGGTTCGACTAAGTTCGTATGATATTTTAGGACTTGTTGGTATATTTGGTTGAGGTCCCGAGGGGCTCGGGTGAGTTTTGGATGGTTAACGGATAGAAAAATTAGACTTGAACAGTTGCTGGAAATTTCTGATATCTGATGTTGTTTTCCTTCTACGCGATCGTGTGAATGTGTCTGCGATCGCGTTGTCTTAGTTGGTCAGTAGAGGTTTTGTGCTTTGCGATCGCGTGGGGATATCCGCGATCGCGTAAGGTTAATTGAGGGCTGTTGAATTTTATTCTGCGCGATCACGTGAAGAGAGATGTGATCGCATAACTCTGGAAGTTTGTGACTCGCAAACGAGTGATGAGGGTTGCGTTCGCGTAGAGTAAGTGGAGCGGAAAATAGAAGTCACGCGTGTGTGGTTCGCGATCGCGTGGACGAGTTCGCGATCACATAGGCTTGTGATATTGTGCATCGCGATCGCGTGGGAAAGTCTATGATCGCGTAAGGTTTAACCTAGGCTGTGGAAAACTGTTCTTCGCGATCGCGTGGGAATGTTCGCGATCGCGTGGAAATGTTTGCGATCGCATAGAGAAAAGGTCTGGGCAAAGAGTTAAGTTCTGAAAATGAGACTTCTTCCTATTTTCCATTTTGATGGGTTGGATCTCGGGAATAAGCGATTTTTGAGGGAATTTTAGAGGAAACAATGGGGTAAGTGTTCTTAACTCAATATTGGTTAAATTACCCGAATCTATGATTGTTTTTATCATTTAATGGGTGAATTAAGTTGGAAAATTGTGAAAAACTCCTCTTATTTTAATTTGGAGATTGTGGGTCGAATTGATGTCGGTTTTGAGTAAAATTTGTATGGTTGGACTCGTAGATGAATCTGCATTCATTTTTTTTTCAACTTTCGCCGAATTCCGAGATGTGGGTCACACGGGCTATTTTTGAGCTAAAATTTAGATTTTTATGGAAAGTTAGCATTTTCTTATGGAATTAATTCCAATAGATTTTATTGACTGAATCGAATTATTTGTGGCTAGATTCGAGGCGTTTGGAGGCCAATTCTCGTGGAAAAGATATTTCAGAATAAAGAATTACACAACTTGAGATAAGTAACACTTCTAAATTTGGTTCTGAGTGTATGAATCCCCGAATTTGGTAAGATATAAATTGTTTGGAGGTGGCATACACGATAAGTCACGAGCATGTGGACGTGCACCATATAAATTGTGTCTTGAATAAATCATGTGCAGTTGTAAAATTAATGAATCATGTTATTATTTAAACATTCTCCACGTGTTAGAAAAATTGAGCTTAGGCTCCTATTAAAGATCATGTTTAGGCTATGTGCTAATATTTTGGGACCCATGGGGTCGTGTTGCTGTTGAATTAATTGTTCAAAAAAAAAATATACATTTCACACTCAGTAATATTTTCCATTGTGAGGATATATATGGGACAGAGCTGCGCGACGCTGCATGCCATAATGGCTTTATACATTACTATTATATAGATCGGGGTTGCCCTCCTGCAGCAGGCCTTATTGGCTTTATTATTAAATGGATTGGGGCTGCCCGCCTGCAGCAGGCCTTATTGGCTTTATAATTAAATAGATCGGGGTTGCCCGCCTACAGCAGGCTTTATTGGCTTTATTATTATACGAATCGGGACTGCTCGCCTGTAGTAGGCCATATTGTCTGTATATCACGCTTGGGCTGAAGGAGACCCTCCGAGAGTCTGCACACACCCTTAGTGAGCATGGTCGACTTATAGCGCTTAGGCTGATGGAGCCCTTCCGGAGTTTGTACATACCCCCAGTAAGCGTAGATGATTATATATATATTCGGGATGGACCTCCCAGGACATGGATTTGCATTACTTACGATGATTTTATATATATATTCTGGATGAATTTCCTAGGGCATGGACTTGCCTTACTTATTTGTATTGTATTGAATTTACCTGGACATGGATCTTGTCTATATCAATTAAGTTTTGAGAAGTTTACCGGGGGGGTTGACTTTTTAATATCTGAGTCGGAATCCAACTCTGAAAATTGGAATACCTCCGTTATGTCATTTATGACTTGTGTGAAAATTTGAGGTCAATCGGACGTGAATTGATAGGTTCCGGAGTCGTTTGTAGAAATTAGAAATTTCAAAGTTCATTAGGCTTGAATTGGGGTGTAATTCATGGTTTTAGCGTTGTTTGAGCTGATTTGAGGGTTCGACTAAGTTCGTATAATGTTTTAGGACTTGTTGGTATATTTGGTTGAGGTCCCGAGGGGCTCGAGTGTGTTTTGGATGGTTAACGGATCAAAAATTTGGACTTGAACAGCTGCTGGAAATTTGTGATATTTGATGTTGTTTTCCTTTTACACGATCACGTGATTGTGTCTGCAATCACGTAGGCTTAGTTGGTCAGTAGAGTTTTTGTGCTTCGCGATCACGTGGGGATATTCGTGATCACGTAAGGTTAATTGAGGGCTACTGAATTTTGTTCTACGCGATCGCGTGAAGAGGGATACGATCGCGTAGCTCTGGGAGTTTGTGACTCGTGAACGCGTGATGAGGACTGCATTCGCGTAGAGTAAGTTGAGCGGAAAATAGAAGTCACGCGTGTGTGCTTCGCGATCGTGTAGGTCTGTGATATTGTGCATCGCGATCGTGTGGGAACGTCCGCGATCGCGTAAGGTTAAACCAGGGATATGGAAAACTGTTCTTCACGATCGCGTGGGAATGTTCGCGATCGCGTAGAGCAAAGGTCTGGGCAGAGAGTTAAGTTCTGAAAATGGAATTTTCCATTTTTGACGGATTGGAGCTCGGGAATAGGAGACTTTTGAGAGATTTTCAGAGGAAACAATGAGGTAAGTGTTCTTAATTCAATATTGGTTATATTACCTGAATCTATGATTGTTTTTATCATTTAATGGGTGAATTAAGTTAGAAAATTGTGAAAAAATCCTCTTATTTTAATTTGGAGATTGAGGGTCGAATTGATGTCAGTGTGGAGTAAAATTTGTATGGTTGGACTCGTAGATGAATGGGCGTTCATACTTTATAACTTTTGTCGGATTCAGACACGTGGGCCATACGGGCGAATATTGAGCTAAAATTCGGCTTTTTATGGAACATTAACATTTTCTTATGGAATTAATTCCAATAGATTTTATTGACTGAATCAAATTATTTGTGGCTAGATTCGAGGCGTTTGGAGGCCAGTTTACGTGAAAATAACATTTCAGAATAAAGAATTACATGGCTTGAGGTAAGTAACACTTCTAAACTTGGTTCTAAGGGTATAAATCCCCGAATTTGGTAAGATATAAATTGTTTGGAGGTAACACACACTATAGGTGACGAGCATGTGGACGTGCACCATATAAATTGTGTCTTGAATAAATCATGTGCAGTTGTAAAATTAATGAATCTTATTATTATCTGAACATTTTCTACGTGTTAGAGAAATTGAGGTGAGGTTCCTATTAAAGATCATGTTTAGGCTACTTGCCAATATTTTGGGACCTATGGGGTCACGTTGCTGTTGAATTAATTGTTCAAAAAAATATGCATTTCACACTCAGTAATATTTGTCCATTGTGGGAATATTTATGGGATCGAGCTGCGCGACGCAGTAGGCCATAATGGCTTTATTCATCACTATTATATGGATCGAGGCTGCCCGTCTGTAGCAGGCCTTATTGGCTTTATTATTAAATGGATCGGGGTTGAACGCCTGCAGCAAGCCTTGTTGGATTTATTATTAAATGGATCGGGGTTGCCCACCTGTAGCAGGCCTTATTGTCTTTATTATCATACGGATTGGGACTGCCCGCCTGCAGTAGGCTATATTAGCTTTATATCACGCTTGGGCTGAAGGAGCGCCTCCGAGAGTTTTAACACACACCCAGTGAGCGCGGTTGACTTATAGCGCTTGGGCTAAAGAAGCCCCTCCAGAGTCTGTACACACCCTCAGTGAGCGTAGATGATTATATATATTCAGGATGAACCTTCCAGGGCATGGACTTGCCTTACTTATGATGATTATATATATTCTGGGTGGATTTCCCAGGGCATGGAATTGCCTTACTTATTTGTATTATATTGAGTTTACCTGGATATGGATCTTGTCCGTATCAGTTAATTTTTGGGAAGTTTGACTGGGGCTTGACTTTTTGATTCGACGTCGGAGTCCGATTCTGAAATTTGAAATACCTCCGTTATGTCATTTATGACTTGTGTGCAAAATTTGAGGTTAATCGGACGTGAATTGATAGGTTCCAGAGTCGTTTGCAGAAATTAGAAATTTTAAAGTTCATTAGGCTTGAATTGGGATGTAATTCATGGTTTTAGTGTTATTTGAGGTGATTTGAGGGTTCGACTAAGTTCGTATGATATTTTAGGACTTGTTGGTATATTTGATTGAGGTCCCGAGGGGCTCAGGTGGGTTTTGGATGGTTAACGGATCAAAAATTACAACTGTTGGAATTTTCTGATATCTGATGTTTTTTTCCTTCTACGCGATCGCGTGAATGTGTCTGCGATCGCGCACGCTTAGGTGGTCAGTAGAGGTTTTGTGCTTCGCGATCGCGTAAGGTTAATTGAGGACTGCTGAGTTTTGTTCTACGCGATCGCGTGAAGAGGGATGCGATCGCGTAGCTCTGTGAGTTTGTGACTCGTGAACGCGTGATGAGGGATGCGTTCGCGTAGAGTAAGTTGAGCAGAAAACAGAAGTCATGCGTGTGTGCTTCACGATCGCGTGGACATGTTCGCCTGCAGCAGGCCTTATTTGCTTTATTATTAAATGGATCGGGGCAACCCGACTACAGCAGGCCTTATTGGCTTTATTTTTATACGGATCGGGGCTTCCCGCATGCAGTAGGCCATATTAGCTTTATATCATGCTTCAGCTGAAGGAGCCCCTCCGAGAGTCTGCACACACCCCTAGTGAGCACGGTCGACTTATAGCGCTTGGGCTGAAGGATCCCCTCCGGAGTTTGTACACACCCCAGTGAGCGTAGATGATTATATATATTCGGGATGGACTTTCGATGGAATGGACTTGCCTTAATTACGATGATTTTATATATATATATATATATATATATATATATATATATATATATATATATATATATATTCGGGATGGATTTCCCAGGGCATGGACTTGCCTTACTTATTTGTATTGTATTGAGTTTACCTGGATATGGATCTTGTTCGTATCATGTATATTTGGGGATAAAATTATCCCAGGGCTGGATTGGCCTTATACGGTATTGGGTGACTGACTGTCAGTAGATGTGTATTTATATACGGGTTGGAACACCCCTGGGCTGGATGAGCCATAAATAGTACCGAGCGACCGAATGATTTATGACCAGTATTATATGAGGTCTTTCCTTTGAGATTTCATATTCCTCATATCGTGCAGTATTGATCTATTTCACTTGTACTAAGTTTAACTATTAAACTTGAAAGCATGCCTACATTTATGTACCATTATTTATACTGGACTGTACATACGAAGCTCATCATTGCTTTCAGCCTAGAGGTTAGTCTTGTTACTTATTGAGTTGGTTGTACTCATACTACACTCTGCACCTCGTGTGCAGATCCAGGTGCTTTCGGACACGGAGATTGTTAGATTTCAGAGTACTATCCATTGGAGACTATCAAGGAAGCTGCTTGGCGTCCGCTGACTTTGTCTCTCTTTCCTTCAGTTATTGTACTGTTCTATACTTTCAGACAGTGGTTTTTATCAGTCAGACATTGTATTCATATTAGATGCTTATGTACCTAGTGACACCGGGTTTTGGGAGTATTATATTTGAAATTGTAAGATTTCTTTCGCTTAATTTAATTACTTTGTTTTTAAATTTAAAAGATATGGTATTTTATTGAGAATTTCGGCTTGCCTAGTATTGAGATAGGTGCCATTACGACATGTGAGAATTTGGGTCCTGACATGTTGGTATCAGAGCTTTAGGTGAGATAGGTCTCAAGAGTCATGAGCAGGTTTAGAAAAGTCTTGCGGATCGGTACGGAGACGTCTGTACTTATCTTCGAGAGGATGCCGAACCCTTAGGAAAATTTCACCTTTTTTGTATTCTATCGTGTGTAATTGATTCAGCTTGAAACATAAGTCTTTGAATTCCTTCCACGCATTCGTATGCGCACATGAGCGCTCAGTATCAGCTGTGCATCGCCGGTTTGTGATTCCATGAACGATGTTTGAGATGTGTATTCCGTGTTCTGGTGATAGGCCAGTTTGGAGGGCTTGAGGCCAGGTTTAGACTGCAGCTTAGGCTTGGTAGTTTCAGTTGTAACCTATACATTTGGACTCATGTGTCCGGTAATGTCCCTACGAGTGGAATTTATGGCTCGATGAATGATGGAATGGCTTTGTGATGAGTATGATGTAACTGTAGGATGTGTTAAGACGATTTAAATGTGACGGGAAGTGTTTCCTTGAAATGTAAAGGAAAGCCATTGGGTGCTTTATTTTCGTTTTGATGTGACGTACAATCTCGAGTGTGAATGTTTTGAAGGATCTTTCACGTTGTTAAATTTCGGGACAAATTAAATTCTCATGTTTGGTTAATGAGTTTGGACTCAAAAAGATTAAGTTATTGCATATTAATTGTGGCTGCGAAAGGGTATAACAAGATGCCAGTTGAGGCTAAGCAGGTGGGTTACTCCCTGCGGAGTAATCTACGTAGGTGTGTTCCTTATAATGTTGAGTGGAGAGTTTCTTTTCTACCAGCTAGGCGTATGTATGAGATTTGAATTTGAATCCTGTTGAGAAAGTTGACTTCTGTCACGAGAATAAATGCAAACTTAGCGGATGATTGAGGCATTTTATGGTGGGTGTTGCGTAAGCTTGAGAAGAATTCTCGTTGAACGGACTGCAGTATTATGGCAGTAATAAAGTATGGGTATTATGAGTTATGGAGTGTTTTGTTGTATGGCATTGAGCCAAGTGGGGGAGCCTGCTATTGACAATTCAATTTCATGGATATATGTTAAAAATTTTAGTTTTGGTCCGAGGCATACTTGTAGGTTAGTTATGACTTGCAGAGGTAGAGATCGAGGATGACTCGCATAAGGAAATTCCTGGATACGGGTTACATTTTACTTTCTGAAAATATATAAATTATGGAATGATTAGGTTGTTATTTTGAAGGATGTAGTGCGCACAAAGCATGAATTTGATTGGTCGTGTTAAGGCAAGGCTACTTCTTGGAGTGTTGGGTGTGCTAAAGGAGCACGTGTCTTTTTGCCCGTTTGGGAGGTGCAATTTGAATTTGAGCAAAGTTGGTGATTCTCGAGAAGGTTCTAATGGATTCTACACTTCAATATAAGAAAGGAATAAGAAACAATTTTTAAATTCACATAAGGTCCTTTAGAGTGGGTGTCTCGGTTGTGGTACTTTGTGGTGCTTAAGAAGAATACAATAGCTTATATTCCTTAAGGCAGTGTAATTGTATGTTAGGACGTCTTGTAGTGAGCTTTGGGTAAGGATCGTGGAGTTTTGACAAAGAGAAGTTTCAACTTGAGGTTAGTTCAGAAGAAACTCGGAGATAATAAGACAAATTAGTAATAAGTTGGATTAGTATGGTGATGGTATGCTCGGTTATTTTGGTAATTATGATGTGGTGAGACTCTACATATATTTTGGTGGCACTATTCTTGGGTTTTGATGACCTATGTGGTTTGGTCGAGTTAGAGGAATTCAGTTCTAATAGCTTGGTTATGTGCGAATGGATTTCAAAGTCTTCATGATAGTTTCTATCATGGTTTTAACCGGATATTTTCTACCGGTGTATAGAACGTGTTGTGTATTGTGATTTCTGCCTGGAAAGAAGCAAGAGAGAGGTTTCTAACTAATAAGTTATGAAATTTTCTGGTGACTCAGAGTTGATAATGGGATTCTCGTGCTTGTCACGTGATGGCATAATAAGTGTGGTGTATTGTGCGGGATTAGGATTTACATGTATAAGGTGACAGTTCGGTCTTGAAGAGAAGGTAACGAATGTGGGACAACATGGTTAGTTTCAGATATTTCGATGGTTATTATAACTGCGCGGTAATCCCTGAGAAATGTGTGTATTTCAAAAGGCGCATTGTGTTTTGATTTTCGGATATCATCGGTATTGCGATACTCACCTAGTTAATAGACCACTGATATACGAGTTATTGATAGGTGGCACAGAGGAATTATGGAAATATTCCTAGTGGAATGAGCGTGCATGAAAGTTGTGATAGCCATGCGAGTGCTGGAGTTGTGATCAGTTACGATGGTCCACGTGTACTTATTTGATTGCTCCTGTATGATAGTTTTGGCACGTGAGTTGTCCGTGCGGGTCCAGATATTTATATTATTGGCACGTGAGTTGTCCGTGCGGGTCCAGATATTGATACTATAGCACGTGAGTTATCTGTGCAAGTGATGTTAATGTGAGCTCTAGAAGAGCTGGTTACTGTTATTAAATTTGTGTGTCTTGGTTCTACTATATATAATGAGCTTATAGCATTACAGTTGAAGCGGTGCTTGTTGAACTTGAAATATGGTTCTCTTCCTTGAGACATCTCCCATATTTGGGTACACAGACTGCGAAGTGGTGGCTGGAGTTATATTGATGTGGCGTGTCGTTGGGATAGTTGTGTTTAATAATATAAGGTCATTAGACCAAGAATGGGTACTATCATGTTTGATTACAGTATATTCGGAAGGATAAATTAAAAGTCAGCTTAGAAATTTGCTATAGTTCTTGTTGAAGGAGAGAGAGCTCCACAACTGGTGGATTTGATGTATGGTTACGAGTTTCTGCGTGTTTCTTTTATTATCAACAGTGTACGAAGGTGTTGGGATGAGTTTTTGTTCGATATGGTGTTTAATGCTAATACTTGGTTAGTTTGGAGTAGTTACTGCGGTCAGGAATGGTGCTATGAGCGAGCGAGTTATGTAATATGCTGGATGATTATATCTGTGATTATAGTTATAGCTCGATGCAGCTTGTTCAGACTCATACAATGTGCAAATGTAAGATTCGTGTTTTGAAAAAAAATTCTGAAGGTTGGGAATTGAATTCCAAGGTTTTTAGGCTAAGGCTAAATTAAGGATTTCCAGTTGTATTGTGTTCTCAGGCCTATGTGGAATAGGGTGACGTGGGATCACCCCCCGGGTACGTGGCAATATGGAATAGTGATTTGATGGCTTGGAACCGCTCTTGGCACGTTCGAGGACGAATGTATGTTTAAGTGGGGGAGAATATAACGATCCGACCAGTCATTTTGAGTATTACAGCCCCGTTCCCCCATTTATTACGCAATTTATGCGTTACAGTTGATATGTGACTTATCAGGTTAGCTGGTTCAGGTCGCGAAGGAATTCGGAATGAAATGAGATACTTAATCTCATAATTGAAAATTTAAGTTAGAAAAGTTGACCGGATATGGACCTATGTGTAAACGACCTCGAATTTGGATTTTGATAATTCCAATAGCTCCGTATGGTGATTTTGGACTTAGGAGCGTGTCCGAATTTTTTTTTGGAGGTCCGTAGTGGAATTAGGCTTGAAATGCCAAAAGTTAAGTTTTGGGAAGTTTGACCGGGGGGTTGATTTTTTGATATCGGGGTCGGAATCAGATTCTGAAAATTGGAATACCTCAGTTATGTTATTTATGACTTGTGTCCAAACTTTGAGGTCAATCGGACGTGAATTGATAGGTTCCAGAGTTGTTTGTAGAAATTAGAAATTTCAAAGTTCATTAGGCTTGAATTGAGGTGTAATTCATGGTTTTAGCGTTTTTTGAGGTGATTTGAGGGTTCGACTAAGTTCGTATGATATTTTAGGACTTGTTGGTATATTTGGTTGAGGTCCCGAGGGGCTCAGGTGAGTTTTGGATGGTTAAAAAATCAAAAATTTGGACTTGAACAACTGCTGGAATTTTCTGATATCTGTTGTTGTTTTCCTTCTACGCGATCGCGTGAATGTGTCTGCGATCGCGTACACTTAGTTGGTTAGTAGAGGTTTTGTGCTTTGCGATCTCGTGGGGATATCCGTGATCGCGTAAGGTTAATTGAGGGATGCTGAATTTTGTTCTGCGCGATCTCGTGAAGAGGGATGCGATCGCATAGCTCTGGGAGTTTGTGACTCGCGAACGCGTGATGAGGGCTGCGTTCGCGTAGAGTAAGTTGAGCGGAAAATAGAAGTCATGCATGTGTGCTTTGCGATCGTGTGGATGAGTTCGCGATCGCGTAGGTCTGTGATATTGTGCATCGTGATCGCGTGGGAAAGTCCACGATCGCGTAAGGTTAAACTTGGGCTGTAGAAAACTGTTCTTCGCGATCGCGTAGAGCAAAGGTCTGGGCAGAGAGTTAAGTTCTGAAAATGGGACTCCATTTTTGACAGTTTGGAGCTCGGGAATAGGCGACTTCTGAGAGATTTTCAGTAAAAATAACGGGGTAAGTGTTCTTAACTCAATATTGGTTAAATTACCTGAATCTATGGTTGTTTTTATCATTTAATGGGTGTTAAGTTGGAAAATTATGAAAAAATCCTCTTATTTTAATATGGAGATTGAGGGTCGAATTGATGTCGGATTTAAGTAAAATTTGTATGGTTGGACTCGTGGATGAATGGGTGTTTATATTTTGTAACTTTCGCTGGACTTTTGAGCTAAAATTCTATTTTTTTTATGGAAAATTAGCATTTTCTTATGGAACTAATTCCAATAGATTTTATTGACTGAATCGAATTATTTGTGGCTAGATTCGAGGAGTTTGGAGGCCAATTCACGTGGAAAAGACATTTCAGAATAAATAATTACACGACTTGAGGTAAGTAACACTTCTGAACTTGTTTATGAGGGTATGAATCCCCGAATTTGGTAAGATATCAATTGTTTGGAGGTGACACACACGATAGGTGACGAGCATGTGGACATGCACCATATAAATTATGTCTTGAATAAATCATGTGCAGTTGTAAAATTAATGAATCATGTTATTATCTGAACATTTACCACGTGTGAGAGAAATTGAGCTGAGGCTCCTATTAAAGATCATGTTTAGGCTACGTGTCAATAGTTTGGGACCCATGGGGTCGTGTAGCTATTGAATTAATTGTTCAAAAAAAAAATACATTTCACACTCAGTAATATTTATCTATTGTGAGGATATTTATGGGATCGAGCTGCGCGACGCAGCAAGCCATAATGGCTTTATACATTACTATTATATGGATCGGGGTTGCCCGCCTGCAGCAGGCCTTATTGGCTTTATTATTAAATGGATCGGAGCTGCCCGCCTGCAGCAGGCCTTATTGGCTTTATTATTAAATGGATCGGGGATGCCCGCCTACAGCAGGCCTTATTGGCTTTATTATTAAATGGATCAGGGATGCCTGCCTACAGCAGGCCTTATTGGATTTATTATTATACGGATCGGGACTGCCACCTGTAGTAGGCCATATTAGCTTTACATCACGCTTGGGCTGAAGGAGCCCCTCCGAGAGTCTGCACACACCCCTAGTGAGCGCGGTCGACTTATAGCGCTTGTGCTGAAGGAGCCTCTCCGGAGTCTGTACACACCCCCAGTGAGCGTAAATGATTATGTATATTCGAAATGGACTTTCTAGGGCATAGTCTTGCCTTACTTATGATGATTATATATGTATATTCGGGATGGATTTCCTAGGGTATGGACTTGCCTTACTTATTTGTATTGTATTGAGTTTACCTGGATATGGATCTTGTCCGTATCAGTTATATTTTGGGATAAAATTATCCCAGGGCTGGATTGGCCTTATATGGTACATGGTGACTGACTGTCAGTCGATGTGTATTTCTGTACGGGCTGGAACACCCATGGGCTGGATTGGCCATAAACAGTACCGAGTGACCGAATGATTTATGACCAGTATTACATGAGGTATTTCCACTGAGATGTCATATTCCTCATATCGTGGAGTATTGATCTATTTCACTTGTACTGAGTTTAACTGTTGAACTTGAAAGCATGCCTACATTTCTGTACCATTATTTATACTGGACTATACCTGCGGAGCTCATCATTGCTTTCAGCCCAGAGGTTAGTCTTGTTACTTATTGAGTTAGTTGTACTCATACTATACTCTGCATCTCGTATGCAGATCCAGGTGCTTTTGGATACGGAGATTGTTAGATTTCAGAGTACTATCCATTGTGTCACGACCCAAAATCCTTTAAAGGTCGTGATGGCGCCGGACACCGCTGTCAGGCAAGCCAACAATACATACTTAGCTTAATTACCCAAATTAGTATTTTTGAAATCAAAATTTACTCAATGAAATAATAAAGATAAAACTTATAGAGTAAATAATAAATATTTTTAGCAACTAAATTTATAAACAATTCACAACCATTCCCAAAATTCGGTGTCATAAGTGCATGAACATTTACTAGGAAATTACGAATAAAATACAGCATCTGTCCAGATTACAAATTAGACAGGAAAATATAATAACTCTGAAGGAGACTCTATTGGCTGCGGATCGTAATACAGAATGCAGCTCACCTATGTCCCCATAATTATTTACCACACCTCTGCGCCCACAAGGCCGCTAGATATATATGTACCTGCACAATAAAATGTGCAGCAAGTGCAGCATGAGTACGAAAAACAACGTGTACCCAGTAAGTATCAAGCCTATTCTCGAAGAGGTAGAGACGAGATGGCCGACTTTGACACTCACTAAGAGTCAATAATAATAAATGATAATAAAATAACAATAGCAATATTTAAATCGACATGATTCATAGAATTAACAGAATATTTTCTTCAACCAACAAAAATAATTAAATTCCTTCAATTCCAATAAATTTCCAATTTATCAATTAACCTCATTTACATGAATAACAATAATTTCCTTAACAAGCAGAGATAATTAATTCTTTCAATTCCAATAATTTCCAATTTATCAATTAAATTCCTTCAAATGCAACAATTCTCAATCTATTAATTAAATTCACAAGCTGCAATTAACCAGCATTTCCTCTTCGCGTTCGCGTGACAAGTGTTGCGTTCGCGAAGGCCTGTCCATGCAAGGCATCGAGTTCGCATAGGCCAAATTGCCTTAGGCCCGTCTCCTCCATTTATTCTACGCGTTCGCGATTGCCCCTTCGCATTCGCGAAGGCGTGTCCATGCAAGGAATCGCGTTTGCGTTCCACTCTTCGCGTTCGCGAAGGCCAAGCGACCTCAGGCCCAACTTCTCCATGTCTTCTACGTGTTCGCGACTAGCCCCTCGCGTTCGCGTAGGCTCCTCAGGCACCTCTCCGCGTTCACGTGCCCTCCTTCGCGTTTGCGAAGGACAAATCCAACACCCCCAAAATTTCTTCTTCGCGTTCGCGAGATTTCCTTTGCGTTCACGAAGACGGAAACCAGACACTAGAAATAACAGTTCCAAAACAGCCCGAAATGATCTGAAACCACCCCGAAACACACCCAAAGCCCCCGGGACCCCGTCCAATTATACCAATCAGTCCCATAACATAACACAAACTTGCTCAAGACCTAAAATTGCACCAAACAACATCAAAATTATGAATCTCACCAATCCAGACTTAATGAACTTTGAAACTTCAACTTCTCCAATCGATGACGAAACCTATCAAATTACGTCCGATTGTCCTATAATTTTGCACACAATTCATAATTGATATTTCAGACCTGCTCCAACTTTCGGAATCAGAATCCGACCCCGATATCAAAAAATCAACTCTCCGGTCAAACTTCCAAAATTAAATTCTTATTTTAGCCATTTCAAGTATAATTTAACTATGAACTTCCAAATAAAATTTCGAACACGCTCCTAAGACCAGAATCACCATACGAAGCTATTCTCAGGCTCGAAATTTCAAACGGATCTCAATTACTCCAAAACCTAGTCCAAACCAAATTTAAAGAACATTAAACCTTCAAATAGTTGATTTTTACTATCAATCGCCAAAACGCTCCTGGGTTAACCAAAACCCGATTCGAATATACGCCCAAGTCTGAAATTATCATACGAACCTATTGGAACCGTCAAATCCCGATTCCGGGGTCGTTTTCTCAAAATGTTGACCGAAGTCAAACTTGCCCTTTAAAGCCAAACTAAGGAACCAATTGTTTCGATTTCAACCCGATCATTGTCAAATTCCGAACCAACCATCCTCGCAAGTCATAAATTAGTAAAAGTACATACGGGAAGAGTTATTTAGGGGAACAAGGTTCTAACAGTCAAAATGACCGGTTGGGTCGTTACACGTTGGAGACTATTAAGGTAGCTGCTTGGCGTCCGCTGACCTTGTCTCTCTTTCCTTCAGTTATTGTACTGTTCTATACTTTCAGACAATGATTTTTATCAGTCAGACATTGTATTCATATTAGATGCTCATGTACTTAGTGACACCGGATTTTGGGAGTGTTATATTTGAAATTGTGAGATTTCTTCCGCTGAATTTAATTACTTTGTTTTCAAATTTAAAAGATATGGTGTTTTATTAAAATTTTCGGCTTACCTAGTATTGAGATAGGCACCATCACGACATGTGAGATTTTGGGTCATGATAATAAATGTCAAGGACACAACTAGAAAAATGTTTTTTCTTTTACTTTTAGTACCTTCTACCATTTTATAAACCTAATATTAATTAGGTTCCATGTTAATATCTTGTTTGATTTTCAAAAAGCCTGTTTTAAAGTGCATCTACATAATATACTCCTTCTATTTTTATTTATGTGAACATATTTCTTTTTTAGTCCACTTAACAAAGAATGACTCATTCCTAAATATTTAATTTTACTTTTAATAAGATGATTTATAGCCACATAAATATATATTGATTATTTTAGATTACAAGTTTTATAAGTCTCCCTTCTTTCTTAAACTTCATGCTTTAGTATCATTGTGGGGTTCATGTGTCCAACTAAGGGTAGGCATAATACTGACCGAATCGAAAAAAATCCGAGCAAACTGACAATTTTGGTTTTTTCGATATGGATTTTTCGATTTTTCGCAGTCGATTTGCGGTTTATATTTTTTAAAGTTCGATGTTTGATTTTGGTGCCTCGAAAAGTTTATAAGTACGTGTCTTATAGCCTCTGAGATCCTCATAAGTCTAAGGGACTTTTTCGTATATGTACGAAATTTTAAACTTAGTTACCTAGTTTATCTAAGTTTTCCTAATTACAGAAAGTAACTAATCTTTCTTACAAAATTTACACATCCGGTCAAAATCTATAATATAACTACAACTTAATATAATTTGTTTTGTACAGAATCCGGTCAAAGATACAATTTATATAGAACTTGTATAAAATTATGTTAATTGTATGTATTTTTTATGTACATTCTACACCCGACATACAATATATATATATATATATATATATATATATATATATATATATATATAATTTGCTTAGGTCTTCTTCGAGTTTCAATTTGAAATTTTAACTAAATTCACCTTGATTCATCACCAAAATCTCTCAAATTTGAGATATAAACTCCAAAGGATATTCCCAATCATTTGCAACAATAGTGAATCCAAACAAATAACAATTTCACAAAATCGATTTTTAAATTCAAAGTTTCAAAACTTTTTAATGGTTGTCATTGAAGATTTTTAATAGATGTCATTTTTTCACTGTTTCAAAATACCTAACCCAATCCACGTTGCTGTTTAAGAATTTTTTTTATGCTTCGTACAAAGATCTGAATTAACTCTTGTTAACTAAGTTAATGAATTTGTAATTAATTTAAAATCTCAATAATATCGGTAAATAAGTTTTCAAATTAGTATAGATAAGTAAAATTTCATAGGTCTAACCAGTTAAATATGGGCCCAATCAATTATGAATGCTGAAGTGTGAACCCCTAAGTTCCACTTTCCAAAAGTTAGCATCACTCTTCTTGCTATTATTAATGCCTCTAATTCCTTTCTTAACGTACAAGTTTTCCACTGATTGTTACTCCCTCTCTGTCTCGTATTAATAGTCATAGTTATTAAAAATAATTGTGTTAAATTATTTATCATTTTAGAAGTTCAAAACAAAATTGATTATTTTTTTCTTTTTTTACCCTTAGTAATAATTATTTTTGAAGATGGAGATAACACATAAATAGAATAAATATTCAATGAAGAGAGACTATATCTTAAAATATAAATAAAGACAGAATAATCTAATCCCTTTCCTAACTAATATTTCTTAAGGGGCGTGTAAAAGAGAAACACGACAAATAATATGAGACAGATGGAGTATTGAAAATCCTTTGCTTGTTGAAATTCTTGATTCTGTCAAGAGTTAGAGTTAATGTGTTAATGTTGGATATTAAGAGCTGACCTAAAGATAATTTTTGGATGACTTGATAGTATAAAAAATTATTTACACTTCCGATGCATAAAACTTACTCTTATTATAAAAATACACACCAAAGGAAAGTTTCCGCAAAAGAATTCTATGCTAGCTTAATTTCTTAGACCTCTTATAATCTACCACTCTTTAAAATTCAAGGCAGCTTTACCATTAACACAAGCTTATACAGTGTGACCAAAGGTAAAATAATCTTGGACCTTAAATTTTCACTACCTTACACGTGGAGATGTTGCGGTTCTTCTCATGATTGGTTGGTTTTTTAACAGTCTGATTCCTTTACTATTCATCTTTTCAATCCTTTCTCCCCTAAGAAAATCCATCTCCCTCCTCTTATTAAATCAACGACAAATATTATTACTTTATGAACCAACTAATTTGGTATGATCATGTTATTCCCTTATTATTTTTACTCATTTTGTTCTTTTATATTATTAAATAATCCTATTTATCCTTTATCCTACCTTTTTATATAATAATTCTATTTCATACATTACATTTTTTTTATAATATCGCAAATCTATTCTTCATATTGTTGGTGCATGAAATCATAAAACGATAAAAAATAATACAATTTATCCAAGCATTATATACATCAAAACGATACAATATAATACAATACTATACGATACATTATTAAACGATACAAACATCCATCCACACAAGTGGGTGCATTGTGTCTACAAAGTGTCTTTGGTTCTAGATTTCCATCCGGGGCGGATTTAGGAGGGGCGGGAGGGTGTTCACCCGAACCCTCTTCGCCGAGAAATTACACTGTACATATAAGGTAAAATCTGTTTTCTACCTCTATATATTATGTTTTGAATTCCTTTTACATAGTCCAAAAGCATAGCTTAGTGGTTAAAGGGGTTCAAAACCTTTGTGAAGTCATGGTTCAATTTCCACTAGCCACAATATCTTTTCATTTTTTCACTTTCTTTCTTTTTGAACCCCTTAGCGAAAATTATGCCTCCACCACTGTTTACATCATAACTTTAATTCAATTTTCTTGAAATGCTTGCCTGAGTTTGTAGGTAACAATGTTTTTGAGGCTTACTGTTAACAACTTTTCTTGCATTTCCTGTATCAGTAACTGAACTTTTGGTTATTATGAGCTCAGTCAGAGAGTCACCAAGGAAAGTTAATGAGTTATTATGAAAATCTAAAAGAAAAGAACATACAGTGTACTATGACAACTTTTAATGAATTGTAGTAAATACTTTTTGAGAAAAAGCAAACGAAAAGTTCTTAGTTACATAGATCAGTATATTAAGGAAACAAAAGCATTAATTATACTTAAAGTATTACTTAGATATGTTGTTCACATTATCTGCAGAAAAAGTTCAAGTGTTTCTTTTGTGATACATTAATGGTGTTACGTGGGACAAGAAGTTGAAGCAACTTTATTGAAAATGTAATCAACAATCGTTAACTCTACTTAAGTATCCCATTGGTATACTGTATTTATAGGTAAAATATTAGGTTCTAAAGGTATATAACATATATTGAATATCCTTTGTCGAGTAAGTTTTTTCACTTGTTTCAAGTTTGAACATCCTTGGAAAAATTTCTGGCTTTGCCACTAACTTTCACTAATTATAAGTATTTGTTGGCGCAAATTCAATCAAATATTGTCAACCTCTCTATAACATCGTCGTTTGTTCTGAGATTGTTTCATTTGACATTTAAGTATTTTTTGGCTGTTATAGATTAAACTTATCCAAAAATTAATTTTTTAAACTTTTTAATGTTACTTATAAAAGATAAGAAAATTCTTCAAATATTTCACAAGGTATATTCTGAAGAAAGCTAATGCATTATTAATAAATTCATTAACTAAATGTACAAAGATTTAAATTATAAGGCACACCTTTTAAAGCTACTAGGAAAATGAATTCTTTCAAGATTGATGGAAGAACTTTGTAATTGTAACTGTTTCGTAGATTTCATTTCTTACTACCGATATAATATTTGAATTGACGAAGATTCGTGTCTAAATTTTCAGCAAAAATGTATCCAGTGAAAAATATATCATGCGCAGATCTTCAAATCTTGTGTCTTATGTAAGATAGAAACTTTGTTCAATGGAAAAGATTGTGTCCATATTTTTAGAATTGTTATTAGTAATCTTAGAGATTCTATATAGTTGTATAGATGGATAATTTTACAAAGAGTGTTCTACTATACATATGATTGTTGCTGGTTATAGGTAAAAGGTTGTCATAGAGTAGATTTAGAGGAGTACACTGAAGATTTTGAAATGCATTGCGCTGCTAGATGGTCTGATTTTCTTGATCTTTAACTCAAAATATACTCTGCTGAACTACATTCAAAATACCCTGATAGAAAGGATGTCTACTTAATGTGAATTTGCTATCTCTATTATACTTAACTACTGAAAATTTTCAGTTAGCTGAAGTCTGAAGTACTATTTTTCCTTCAGTTCACTGATATGTAAACTTCTTTACCTATATCTTTGAGCACTTACTTTATCATTTAAATTTATTTGACAGTGGATTTCTGAATGTTTCAAAATTTACTGTTGAATAATATTGGACTTTTTGTGGAAGTGGTCTATTCAGTTTCAAGAAACTGGTGTCAATGCAGTTTTTCATATGGTAATGGACTAATGGTATAGATTTGTTTATCAACTTTCAAGAGATTAAGAGAAGACATATAATGTGGTGATGGTATAGTTCTATTTACTGCCCTGGGTTAATTTGTGAATTACTCCCTCCGATCCACAATAAGCAATTTTTTGCCCCCTTTTTTTGTGGTCCAAAATAAGTAATTTTTTTAAATTTTAAGAATTAATTAATTATTTTTTGCCTGCATTGCCCTCGGAGTAAATAATGTTGGAGTATGTGTTAGGAGTGTTTATGTGAAGAGATAGTAAATGTTAATATGATCAAGTTTATTACTAATTAATGTTAAAAAATAAATTTTTAATACGTGTGAAAACAACCAAAAAAAATCACTTATTTTATACCGGAGAATGTACTCTCTTTGTTGGAACTTGGTAAGTATGTATGGTCCCATAAGTTTTGCATTAACTGCTGGAATCTTAGCCTCTCCTTAGCATTTTGGTAGTTATTGCAATGATCTTACGGTGTGTCTGAACCAGCTTATTCGCATGTTGATTATTTCACGAGATACCTGCTATCTCCCATAGTTGAAACTTGGTATTTGAGTCAGAGTAGAATATAAGGGCAGGCTCATAATCCCTCTGAGTTCCGAACTTGTGAGCACAATTAGGGTTGGACTAGGGATTTTTCAATTATTATACAAAGAAAAAGGAGATCATTCGAGCCGGATGCAGTTCTTGCTGAACCTTGTCTCTCTTAAGTGACAAAAATTGCACATAACTCTTCATACACTCTGTATATAGTCAACCTTAAATGTATTGTACTAAGATTATTTAGGGCATATACTTCTAAGACTAAGTGTTCTCCTCGTGACTTCTCTAACAACTAAACGGACACGTGTTATCCTTGTGTAAGCTTGAAATGTTTATGTATTTGTATATAATTTATATATATTCGACTAATCACAATAATTCTATGTTTTCGACTAACTCATATCCTCTGTAAACAGCTTAACCAGTACCACTAAAAGTGATAGGGATGACAACACTAACCCAAGCCCATTTGACCCCCCCTCCAACCCGCATTTAATGGGCTTGGGCAAGAACAGTTTTGGAGATGGATTATTTTGGACTAGCCCAAGTTAACCCATCAAAAATCATCAGCCCAAATGGAACCATGATGATGTCAACCTTGACCCATGAAAATATTCAATGTTAAAGTTCTACCTTGACCCATGTTCTGGAAAATATTTTTTAATTTTTCCATGTTTGGTTGGTTTAAATGCTTGAAAAATATTTTCTTTATGAATTTGTTTTTCTCCAATTGGTGAAAAATATTTTCCATATCAAGAGAAGGAAAACTTTTTTCATAACTTTTTTTCAACCTTCCCCATCTCCAACCGCCATCACCCCACCCACCACCCCTACCCCACCCCATCCCCACTCCTACCCACGCACCACCCAACCTCACCCCTACCCCAACCCCCATCCTAAATATATGAAAATATTATTCATAGTACTTTCTTTTTATGATGTAGAAAAAGTATTTTTTTCATATCAACAAAATGAGTATTGTCTTTTCATGACATAGAAAAAATATTTTCATTCATTTCAACAAAATGAGTACTTTTGTGAAAAAGAAAATACTTTTTATATATCATGAAAAGAAAGTACTCTTTTTTTTTTAAACAAAAGAAATACTTTTTCTGCAATATGAAAAGAAAGTACTCTTTTTGTTGAAACAAAAATGATTTTCTACAACATGATGAAAAAGAAAATATTTTTTATACATTATGAGAAGAAAATACTTATTTTCTTGAAACGAAAGAAAATATTTTTTCTACATCATAAAAAAAATTCATTTTGTTGAAGTGAAAAATAAATATTCTATCTACAACATTAAAAGAAAATACTTTTTCTACAACAAGAAAAGAAAGTACTTGTTTTGTGAAAAAAAGAAAATATTTTCTACATCATGAAAAAAAAGTACTCTTTTTGTTGAACAAAAGAAAATATTCTTTCTACAACATGAAGAGAAAGTACTCATTTTGTAAAAAAGAAAATACTTTTTCTACATCATGAAAAGAAAGAAAATAATTTTTCTACATCATAAAATAAATTTATTTTGTTGAAATAAAAAAGAAAATACTCTATGTACAATATTAAAATAAAGTACTCTAAATAATATTTTTATATAGATAGGAGTGGGAGAAAAGTTCTAATTTTACAACTTTTTTTTTATTCTGATCTTTGTTATATTATAAGATGAATAACTATCAAATAAAATTCTAAATCCAAATTGAGGAAAGAAATAATTTAGCATGAATTAACATTTATTTCAAATATAAGATAATTTTTATATATGATTGTTTAAAAGTTGAGAATTGTGACGACCCGACCGATCGTCTTGAGAGTTATAGCTCTGATCCCATATTAACTGCTTCCCCCGTATCTATTTCTACTATTGTGACTTGCCGGGAGATTTTGTTTTGTTTTTTGTAGTGTTTTGTGACACTTAATCCCTAAACGGGAGCTTAAGCCTTAAGATTTGGACCGTAGTCGGAACTGTGTGAAGACGACTTCGGAATGAAGTTTTGTTGCTTCTGTTAGCTCCGTTAGGTGATTTTGGACTTTGGAACGTGTCCAGATTATGTTTTGGAGATCTGTAGCTCATTTAAGCTTGAAATGGCGGAAGTCGAAATTTTAGATACGTTGACCGGTAGTGGAAAATTTGATAGCGGGGTCGGATCCCGATTTTGAAAGTTGGAATAGGTCAGTACGGTTGAATATGACTTGTGTGCAAAATTTGGGGTCAATCGGGCGTGGTTTGATAGGTTTCGGCATCGGTTGTCGAATTTGGAAATTTCAAGTTCTTTAACCTTGAATCGGAGGATAATTTATGATTTTAGCGTTGTTTGATGCGGTTTGGGAGCTCGACTAAGTTCGTATGGTGTTTTAGGATTGGTTTATATATTTGATTGAGGTCCCGGAGGCCTCATGTGAGTTTCGAGTGCTTAACGGATCAAAAGTTGGATTTGTGTTATTGCTGAAGTCTTCAGGCATCTGGTGTTTTCGCACCTACGGTGGGGAGACCGCAAGTGCAGGATCGCACGTGCGGCGCACAAAGCGCAAAAGAGGAAATTGGAGGCTTGGCTAGGGATTGCAGGTGCGAGGGTATTTCCGTATCTGCAATACCCGCAGGTGCGTTATAGGAACCGCATGAGCGGTGAATGACCGCAGAAGCGGACAGTGCTCCGCAGGTGCGCACATGCAGGTGCGGCCCCCTTGCCGCAGATGTGGTCCCAGCCTCCTTAAGTGATTTTCTCCCTTGCGATGGTATTTACGCAGGTGCGGTTGAAGGCCTGCAGAAGCGGGTTTACTGGCAGAAAAAGGGGCCAAATCGAGGGTTTTATCTCATTTCAATTTTGGGACTTTGAGAGCTCGGATTAAGGCGATAATTCAAGGATTTTTTAGAGAAAACTTTAGGGTAACGATTCCTAACTCGTTTTTGGTTGTATTCCATTAATCTATAGTTGAGTTTTTCATTAAATTAAGGAAATTGGGTGAGAAATTTAAGGAAGAAGGGTGGAAGTTCTTCAACTAAGTTTTTGAGATTTGATTGGTATTTTGATATCGAATTTGGATAATTTTGGTATGAGTGAACTCGTGAGTGAATGAGTGTTCATATTTTGTGACTTTTACCCGATTTCGAGACGTGGCCCCGGGGAGACTTTTTAGGGCGATTTTCGAATTTCTTGCTTTAGCTTTGATTTCATTAGCTAGATTAGTTCTTTGTAGTTATATTTATGATATGTAATTGACTTTGGATAGATTTAGGCAATTCAGAGTCGGATATTCGTGGAAAGAGTATTGTTACGGATTGATTGAGCTTGGTTCGAAGTAAGTGGCTTACCTAACCTTGTGTGGGAGAACTCCCATTAGGATTTGGTACTGTTTTGATATGTGAGCGACATGTACGTGAGGTGACGAGTACGTACACAGGTTAATTATTGTAAAAACCCGATTTCTGCTAAGGAATAACCTATTTCCTTCTTATTTGAGTCATATCAGCATGTGTAGTATCTTGTTGGATTAGAATGGCATGTCTACTTGCCTTAATTATTTATTTGAACTCTGTGCAGCATGTTTAATGAATTTCTTGCTTTTCCTTAACTTGTACTTAGTCTAAATTGTAGGATTTCGTGTTTTAGCTGTTAAATTCTATCGTTGAGCTATATATTTACTTTTGGGACTACAGAACGGTATTCCGGGAGATCCTCCTGTCTTGCATATTTACTTTGGGACTACGGAATGGTATTTCGGAAGATTCTGCTGTGCATTTACGTTTGGGACTACGAGACGGTATCTCGGGAGATCCCCTGTTGTTATCTCTGTGTACTGAGCTGTTACCTTTATATAATTTCATTCTTATTAAATTTTGGTCTTTATTTTACTGCGATATTTCACTCTGCCTTATTTTTATTATATATATACCAGTAGGGCCTTGACCTGACCTCGGCACTACTCGACCGAGGTTAGGCTTGACACTTACTGGGTACCGTTGTGGTGTACTCATGCCGCCCTTTCCTACACATGTTTTTCATGTGCAGATTCAGGTTCCTTCTACCGGCCTCATTCTTAGTTGAAGTCGCCGTTATTCGGAGACTTCAGGGTACATCTGCCCTCGTCGGCAGATCCTCGGAGTCCCCCTTTATTCCACTATGTTGATTCTTCTCTTATTTCTATATACACCTAGGTATAGAAGAGTTAGAACTTCGTAGAAGCTTATGACTTACGGTGTTTTGGGTCTTGGGAGTGTTATGTATATTTCAAAAATTGATTATTGTATATGCCGAGCGGCATCTCAATTGCTTATTTAAAATATACGCTACTGTTAGTTGTTAATTTTCATGTTCTCATTCCATTTTTGCAAAGTGTTAGGCTTACCTAGTCGTAGAGACTAGGTGTCGTCACGACAATTCACGGAGGGAGAATTTGGGTCGTGACAAGTTGGTATCGAAGCTCTAGATTTATAGGTGTCGTGAGTCCTAAGCCGGTTTATTAAAGTCTTGCGGATCGCTACAGAGACGTCTGTACTTATCTTCGGGAGGCTATGAAACTGTTAGGAATAATCATACTTCTTTTGATTCCTTGTTGTGCGAGTTATTGGCATCAAATTGTAAAATTCGCTATTATATTCTTTATCACAGATGGTGAGGACCCGTGCTGGGAGATTTGACGACCAAGCACCAGTGCCCCTTGCTAGAGCCGCTAGAGGCCGGGGCCGGGGTAGAGGAAGACCACGTGGTGCAACCAGAGCACCCGCGCGAGCTGCGATAGAGGAGCCTCCAGCAGCTCCAGCTGGAGGGAAGGCACCGGAGGTTCCTATTGCTTCACCAGCCCTCCAGGAGACTCTAGCCCAATTCATGAGCATGTTCAACACCTTAGCTCAGGCTGGATTGATTCCACTAGTTCCCGCCACATCTCAGACCGGGGGAGGGGCACAGACTCCCGCATCCCGTACTCCTGAGTAGAGGGTCCAGGTTTATCAGGCCCCAGGGTTCATTCCTATGCAGCTAGTAGCTCCGGTTCAGCACGAGACTAGGACAACCGCTTCTGAGGCGGAGTAGCTTAGACTTGAGAAGTACAAGAAGTACCACCTACATACCTTCAGCGGATTGGCTACAGATAATGCTCATGGTTTTATGGAGGAGTGTCATCGTATTCTCCGTACTATGGGCTTAGAGAGACGAGTGAGGTTTCTTTTACCACTTTCCATCTTAGAGGAGTAGCGTATCAGTGGTGGCATGCTTATGAGTTGAGTAGTCCAAAAGAGGCAGCCTCACATACAATGACTCAGTTCTTAAATATGTTTTTGCGAGAGTATGTCCCTCAGAGCCTCAGGGATGCATGGCGCGCGGAGTTTGAGCAGTTGCACCAGGGTGCTAGGACTGTGTCAGAGTATGCAATCCGTTTCAGTGAGTTGGCTCGACATGTACCAGCCTTGGTTGCCACAGATCGGGAGAGGGTCCGTCGCTTCATTGAGGGGCTCCGCCCCAGCATCTGATTCAGTATGGATGGGGAATTAAAGATGGATATCTCTTATCAGCAGGTTGTGAGTATTTCCAGGAGATTGGAGGGCATGCTTGCCCGGGATAGAGATGAGAGAGATGCCAAGAGGTCTCGAGAGACTAGTTCTTATTCTGTAGCTCGTGCTCCAACAACTAGCCATGGTAGGGGTTATGTGAGTCGCCCCATTCATTCAGCTCTTCCAGTCGCCAATGGTGTTCCAACCCCTTCTAGGCCCTAGTAGCCTTATTATGCACTACCAGTATCTAGTGTGCCTCCTGTTCGGGGTGCTATTATCGGCCAATCCAGCATACCTGGCCTGAGCCAGTCACAACAGCCACGCTTTTCGAGGTGTTTTTTTTGAGTGTGGTGACACTCGCCATATAGTGAGGGATTTCCCCAGACTTAGGAGGGGTGCACCTCCACAGACTTATCAGCTACCACGTGCTCCACCGGGTCCTCGGGCCATGATTCTAGCACCAGCTACTGCCTACCTGTTCAGCCAGCTCGAGGTGGAGGTCGGGAAGGTCGTGGTCACCCTAGAGGGGGAGGCTAGGCCAGGTATTATGCTCTTTCGGCCCGTACAGAGGCAGTTTCTTCCGACTCTGTCATTACAGGTATTGTTACAGTCTGTCATAGAGATGCGTCGGTATTATTTGACCCAGGCTCTACATATTCTTATGTGTCCTCTTATTTTTTCCCACATTTGGGCGTATCTCGGGATTCTTTGAGTTACCCTATTTATGTGTCTACTCATGTGGGAGATTATCTTATTATGGACCGTGTGTATCGGTCGTGTTTGATTACTCTTAGTGGTTTTGAGACCAAATTCAATTTATTATTACTCAGCATGGTAGATTTTGATGTTATCTTAGGCATGGAATGGTTGTCGCCCCATTATTCTATTATTGATTGTCATGCTAAGACCGTGACAGTGGCTATACCAGGCTTACCGCGATTAGAGTGGAGGGGTACCTTAGAGTATACTCCCCGCAAAGTTATTTCATTTCTTAAGGCTCAACAAATAATTGAAAAGGTCTGTGATACGTATCTAGCTTATGTGAGAGATGTCAGTATTGATACTCCTATAGTTAAGTCAGTTCCAGTAGTGAGGGACTTCCCAGATGTGTTTCCAGTTAATCTTCCGAGCATGCCGCCTGACAGAGATATTGATTTCGGCATTGATTTATTGTCGGGCACTCATCCCATCTCTATTCCTCCCTACCGTATGGCTCCTCCTGAGTTGAAGGAGTTGAAGGAGAAGTTGCAGGAGTTGCTTCATAAGGGCTTCATTCGGCCCAATGTGTCTCCTTGGGGTGCTCCAGTCTTGTTTGTGAAGAAAAATGATGGTTCTATGTGTATGTGTATTGATTATCACCAGCTGAATAAAGTTACAGTGAAGAACAGGTATCCATTGCCTCGTATTGACTTATTTGATCAATTACAGGATGTTAGGGTATTTTCTAAGACTGACTTACATTCAGGCAATCATCAGTTGAAGATTCGGGAGCCAGATATCCCGAAGACTGCTTTCAGGACCAGATATGGTCACTATGAGTTTCTTGTTATGTCTTTTGGGCTGACCAATGCCCCAACAGCCTTTATGCATTTGATGCACAGTGTGTTCCGACCTTATCTTGACTCCTTCATCACTGTGTTTATTAATGACATTCTGGTGTACTTTCGGACTCGGGAGGATCATGAGCAGCACCTGAGGACCGTGCTTCAGACTTTGAGAGAAAAGATGTTGTATGCAAAATTTTCAAAGTGTAGGTTTTTGGCTAGACTCAGTGGCATTCTTGGGTCATGTAGTATCGAGTGATGGGATCAAGGTGAATCCGAAGAAGGTAGAAGCAGTGCAGAGTTGGCCTAAACCATCATCGGCTACGGAAATCCATAGTTTTCTTGGTTTGGCGGGGTATTATCGTCGTTTTGTAGAGGGATTCTCATCTATTGCATCACCTATGACCAGGGTGACCCAAATGGGTTCTCCATTCTGGTGGACAAAGGAGTGTGAGGAGAGCTGTTAGAAGCTCAAGACGGCTTTGACTACAGCCCTAGTATTGGTATTGTCTATAAGTTTGGGGTCTTACACTATATATTGTGATGCGTCGCGGATTTGTCTTGGCGCAGTGTTGATGCAGGATGGTAGGGTGATTGCCTACACGTCAAGACAGCTGAAGGTGCATGAGAAGAACTATCCTGTCCATGACCTCGAGTTAGCAGCTATTGTTCATGCCCTGAAGATTTTGCAGCACTATTTGTACGATGTTCCTTGTGGGATTTACACCGATCATCTGAGTTTACAACATCTATTCAAGTAAAAGGACCTTAACTTACGTCAACGGAGGTGGTTAGAGCTACTTAAGGTCTATGATATCACCATTCTGTACCACTCGGGGAAGGCCAATGTGGTGGCCGATGCTTTGAGTTGTTGGGCGGAGAGTTTGGGGAGTTTAGCATATCTTCCAGTAGCAGAGAGACCCTTAGCATTGGATGTTCAGGACTTAGCCATCCAGTTTGTGAGATTGAATATTTCTGAGCCAAGTCGAGTGTTGGCTTGTGTGGTCTCTCGGTCTTCTCTTTATGATCGTATTAGGGATCATCAGTATGATGACCCCCACCTTCTTGTCCTTAAGGACACGGTCCAACATGGTGATGTTAAGGAGGTCACCATTGGGGGTGATGGCACATTGAGGATGCAAGGCAGGCTATATGTGCCTAATGTAGATGGTTTGAGTGAGTTGATTCTTCAGAAGGCTCATAGCTCGTGGTATTACATTCATTCAGGTGCCGCGAAGATATATCAGGACTTGAGGCAGCATTACTAGTGGAGGAGGATGAAGAAGGACATAGTGGAGTATGTAGCTCAGTGCCTATATTGCGAGCAAGTGAACTATGAGCATCAGCGGCCGGGTGGGTTGCTTCAGAAGTTAGAGATTCCGGAGTGGAAATGGGACCGAATCGCTATGAATTTTGTTGTTGGACTCCCATGGACTCAACGAAGGTTTGATGCAGTTTCGGTGATTATGGATAGGCTGACCAAGTCAGCTCATTTCATTCCTGTGATGACTACATATTCTTTCGAGCAGCTGGCTCGAATCTACATCCGCGAGATCGTTAGGCTTCACGGCGTACCGGTATCTATCATCTCCGACCGGGGGTACGCAGTTTACATCACAGTTCTGGAGGGCCGTACAACATGAGTTGGGTACTCGAGTGGAGCTGAGCATATCATTTCACCCTTAGACGAACGGATAGTCCGAGCGCACTATTCAGATATTAGAGGATATGCCCCGTGCATGTGTGATGGAGTTTGGAGGGTCGTGGGATAAGTTCTTACCACTTGCCGAGTTTGCCTATAACAACAGTTATCCGTCGAGCATCCAGATGGCACCGTATGAGGCACTGTATGGTAGGTGGTGTCGGTCCCCAGTGGGTTGGTTCGAGCCGGGCAAGGCCACATTATTGGGTACAGACTTGGTCCAGGATGCCCTGGATAAGGTGAAGTTGATTCAGGATTGACTTTGCATAGCTCAGTCCAAACAGAAGAGTTATGCGGACCAGAAGGTTCGTGATGTAGCATTCATAGTTAGAGAGCGGGTCTTGCTCCAGGTATCGCCTATGAAGGGTGTTATGAGGTTCGGAAAAAAGGGCAAGCTGATCCCAAGGTACATTGGTCCTTTTGAGGTGTTGCGGCATGTTGGGGAGGTAGCTTATGAGATTTCCTTACCTCCCAGACTAGCAGGAGTTCATCCGGTAATCCACGTTTCTATTCTTCAGAAGTATCTCGGTGATCCGGTTAATGTGTTAGATTTCAATTCAATTTAGTTGGACAAGGATCCATCTTATGTTGAGGAGCAGTGGCTATTTTGGACAGGCATGTCAGAAAGCTAAGGTCAAAAAATATTGCTTCCGTGAAGGTTCAGTAGAGGGTTCAGCCAGTTGAGGAGGCGACTTGGGAGACCGAGCAGGATATGCACATCCGTTATCCTCATCTTTTCACAGCTTCAGGTATGTCTCTTTACGCGTTTGAGGATGAACGATTGTTTTAAGAAGGGGAGGATGTAACGACCCGGACGGTCGTATTAAGGATTATAGCCCTGATCCCCGATTAACTGCTTCCCCCGTATTTATTTCTGCTATTGTGACTTGCCGGGAGGTTTCATTTTGGGTTTTGGAATGTTTGGGACACTTAGTCCCTAAATGGGAGCTTAAGCGTTAGGATTTGGACCGTAGTCATAACTATGTGAAGATGACTCTGGAATGGAGCTACGTCGGTTCCGTTAGCTCCGTTAGATGATTTTGGACTTAGGGGCATTTCCAAATTGTGTTTTGGAGGTCTATAGCTCATTTAGGCTTGAAATGGCAGAAGTTAAAATTTTGGAGATCTTGACCAGTAGTGGAAATTTTGATAGCAGGGTCGGATCCCGATTTCGGAAGTTGGAGTAGGTCCGTAGGGTTGAATATGACTTGTATACAATATTTGGGGTCAATCGAACGTGGTTTGATAGGTTTCAGCATCGGTTGTCAAATTTGGAAGTTTCAAGTTCTTTAAGTTTGAATCGGAGGATGATTCGTGATTTTAACGTTGGTGTAAGTTCTTTAAGTTTGTATGGTGTTTTAGGATTAGTTTTTATGTTTGGTTGAGGTACCGGGGGTCTCGGATGAGTTTAAGGTGTTTAACGGATCAAAAGTTGGATTTGTGTTGTTGCTGAAGTCTTCAGGCATCTGGTGTTTTCGCACCTGCGGTGGGGAGACCGCAGGTGCAGGATCGCACGTGCGGTGCACAAAGTGCAGAAGCGAAAATTGGAGGCTTGGCAAGGGATCGCAGGTGCGAGGGTATTTCCCCATCTGCGATACCCGCAAATGCGTTATAGGAACCGTATGAGTGGTGAATGACCGCATAAGCGTATAGTGCTCCGCACACGCAGGTGCGCCCCCCTTGCCGTAGATGCGGTCCCAGACACCTTAAGTGATTTTTGCACCTGTGATGGTATTTTCGCAGGTGCGGTTGAAGGCTTGCAGAAGCGGGTTTACTGGCAGAAAAGGGGGCCAAATCGAGGGTTTTATCTCATTTCAATTTTGTGACTTTGAGAGCTCGGATTAAGGCGATAATTCAAGGAATTTTCAGAGAGATCTTTGGGGTAACGATTCCTAACTCGTTTTTGGTTGTATTCCATTAATCTATAGTTTATTTTCTCATTAAATTAAGGAAATTGGGTGAGAAATTTGGGGAAGAAGGGTGGAAGTTCTTCAACTAAGTTTTTGAGATTTGATTGGGATTTTGATACCGGATTTGGATAATTTTGGTATGAGTGAACTCGTGAGTGAATGAGTGTTCATAATTTTGATATCCAATTTTCCAATTTCTTGCTTTAGCTTTGATTTCATTAGCTAGATTAGTTCTTTGTAGTTATATTTATGATATGTATTGACTTTGGCTAGATTTAGGCCATTCGGAGTTGGAAATTCATGGAAAGAGAATTGTTACGGATTGATTGAGCTTGGTTCGAAGTAAGTGGCTTGCCTAACCTTCTGTGGGGGAACTCCCTTTAGGATTTGGTACTGTTTTGATATGTGAGCTATATGTACGCGAGGTGACGAGTACGTACACGGGCTAATTATTGTAAAAACCTTATTTCTGCTAAGTAATAACCTGTTTCATTCTTAATTGAGTCATATCAGCATGTGTAGTATCTTGTTAGATTAGAATAGCATGTCTACTTGCCTTAATTGTTTATTTGAACTCTGTGCAACATGTTTAGTGAATTTCTTGCTTTTCCTTGACTTGTACTTAGTCTAAATTGTAGGATTTCGTGTTTTAGCTGTTAAATTCTATCGTTGAACTGTGTATTTACTTTTGGGACTACGAAACGGTATTCCGGTAGATCCCCCTGCATATTTACTTTGGGACTACGAAACGGTATTCCGGGAGATCCCCCTTGCATATTTACTTTGGGACTACGAAACGGTATTACGGGAGATTCCCTTGTATTGTATATTTACTTTGGAACTATGGAACGGTATTCCGGGAGATTCTGCTGTGCATTTACGTTTGGGACTACGAGACGGTAACTCGGGAGATCCCTTGTTATTATCTCTATGTACCGAGCTGCTACCTTTCTATGATTTCATTCTTGTTAAATTTTGGTCTTTATTTTACTGCGATATTTCACTCTGCCTTGTTTTTATTATATATATACCAGTAGGGCCCTAATGACCTCGTCACTACTTGACCGAGGTTAGGTTTGGCACTTACTGGTTATCGTTATGGTGTACTCAAGCCCTTTTCTGCATATATTTTCCGTGTGCAGATCCAGGTTCCTTCTACCAGCCTCATTCTTAGTTGTAGTCGCCACTGTTAGGAGACGTCAAGGTACATCTGCCCGCGCCCGTGAATCCTCGGAGTCCCCTTATATTCCCCTATGTTGATTCATCTCTTATTTCTATAGACACTGATGTATAGAACAATTTGACCTTCGTAGAAACTTGTGACTTACGGTGTTCCGGGTCTTGGGAGTGTTATGTATATTTCGAGAGTTGATTATTGTATATGCCAATTTCTTATTTAAAATATCTGCTACTATTAGTTGTTAATTTTCATGTTTTCATTCCATTTTTGCAAAGTGTTAGGCTTACCTAGTCGTAGAGATTAGGTGTCGTCACGACAATTCACGGAGGGAGAATTTGGGTCGTGACAAGAATATTGCAAAGATTTGGGTCAATTTGGTCGGGTTGAGTTACAACCCATTGTTTAGCCCATCTTGACCCAGTCCATCTTAACCCAAGTGAACTTTGGGCAGGATTGAGGCAGAAACTATATAAATAGCCATTTTTACGCCTGGTCAATCAAATTTAGCCATATAGTCAAAAGTCAACCTTACTTAGCCACTAAATTAGCACGGGAACAAGTTATTGACTAAATTACCCCTTCTCTATTTATAAATATACGCGACACGACCTCACACTCTGTTTCGCCAAAATCTTGCGGCGTAATCTACAGATTGAAGTAAGCTCTCACAATTATTCTTCTGATTCTTCGAATTTTCTGGTTTGATCTCAATGCGTTATTCTGTGCTAATCTCGAATTTTCTCAATGCGTTAATCTGTGCTTAATTGTATAATATATCTTATCATTTGTAATTCAGATCGTAACTAATAAAATCTACATTGTTCTGATATTATTATAAATTTTATACGAAAAGCGTTTATTCTGTGCTTAATTGTATAATATATAAATGTAATTTAATTTCAAGTAATTTATGTTGTCACTAAACACCGAAAATGTATAGTTCTTTAAAAAATACATAGTAAAAGTGATGGAAGATGAATTAATTACAGAACAAAACATCCAGTATAATATACTGGACCTTTCTGAATAGATATATTAAACTTATAAACTTCCAGAATATTATACGGAGAGTGTGTATGATTAAAACACCAAGAATATATCTAAATGTTTAACATTCACCTACTATTCTGAATAAAATAATGGAATTTTGTTGTTAGATATATCAAAACTACACACTCTCAAGCATATAGTATTGGAGGTATCTTTGATTCAAACTACTACAAAAAATTATGCATAAAATGGTTTAGAATACAACACCAGTATAAAATGCTGCACTTTTCTTAATTTAATATGTAAAACTCAGAAACTTCCAACATATTATACTGGAAGTATCTGTGATTACACATCTAAAAATTTTAAGGTTCGACTAATACTAAATGTTATAGTAGTGGAGGTATCTTTAATTCAAAACTAGAAAAAATAATACATAAAATGGTGCAGAACAAAACATCAGTATAATATGCTGGATTTTTCTTAATTAATATATAAAACTCAGAAACTTCCAGCTGATTATACTATAAGTATCTGTGATTCAAATAAGAAAAACACATCTAAGTTTTTAAGGTTCCCCTAATGTCTCGAATAAAATTCTTGACTTTTATGATTACATATGTCAAAACTATAAACTCTGCAACATATAGTACTGGAGGTATCTTTGATTCAAAACCAAAAACAATACTGCATAAAATGGTGTTACAGTGTTTGATTCAAAACCAGAACAAAACACAAGTATAATACGCTGGAACTTTCTGAATTAATATGTAAAACTCATAAAATTCCAACGTATTATACTGGAAGTATCTTTGATTCAAACTACTACAAACAATTATGAATAAAATGGTATAGAACACAACACAAATATAAAATGCTGCATTTTTCTTAATTTAGTATGTAAAACTCAGAAACTTCCAGTAGATTATACTGGAAGTATCTGTGATTCAAACCAGAAGAAATACATCTAAAATTTTAAGGTTTTCCTAATGTCCTGAATAAAATGCTAAACTTTTATGATTACATATGTGAAAGATACAAACTCTGCAGCATATAATACTGGAGGTATCTTTAATTCAAAATCAGAAAAGATAATACATAAAATGGTGCAGAACAAAACCCCAGTATAATATGTTGGACTTTTCTTAATTAATATCAAAAACTCAGAAACTTCCAGCTGATTATACTGGAAGTATCTGTGATTCAAATAATATACTGGAGCTTTCTGCATTGATATATAAAACTCATAAAATTCCAACGTATTATACTGGAAGTATCTGTCATTTAATATAGTAGAACACATCTAAGTTTGTAATGACCTGAATAAAATGCTAGACTTTTGTGATTACATATGTCAAAAATACAAACTTTTGAGCATATATTACTGGAGGTATCTTTGATTGTAACGACCTGATCGGTTGTTTCGATAGTTATAGCCCTGTTTCCCCATTTTTACTTCTTTTGTGCTTTACAATTGTATTATGTCCTACTGGGTTGGATGGTTCGGGTCCGTAGTGGTTTCGGAGTGAATTGAGACACTTAGTCTCTTAATTGAAAGCTTAAGTTGGAAAAAGTTGATCGGATGTCGACTTGTGTGTAAACAACCTTGGATTTGAATTTTGATGGTTCTGTTAGCTCCATTAGGTGATTTTAGACTTAGGAGCGCATCCGGAATATGATTTGGAGGTCCATAGTATAATTAGGCTTGAATTGGCGAAAGTTAAATTTTGGCGACTTTGGCCGGAAGTGGAATTTTTCATATCGGAGTCGGAATAGATTTTTGGAAGTTGTAATAGGTTCGTGGTATCATTTTTGACTTGTGTGTAAAATTTGAGGTCAATCGGATGTGGTTAGGTAAGTTTCAGCGTCGGTTGCGGAAGTTTAAAGTTTAGAAGTTATTTAGGTTTGAATCCGGGTGTAATTGGTATTTTGATGTTATCTTGAGTAATTTGAAGGTTCGACTAAGTTCGCATGGGTTTCATGACTTGTTGGTAAGATTGGTTGAGGTCCCGGAGGCCTCGAGGTGATTTCGGGTGGTTAACGACTTGATGGGAGTTAAGGAAATGTAGCTGAAGCTGCTGCTGCTGGCGTAACCGCACCTGTGGAGTGGGAATCGCAGGTGCGAGTCAGCAGAAGCAAAGAAGGAGCTGCAGATACGGCCAAGAAGGAGCTGGGTAGGAGCTGCAGGTGCAAAGATTTGCCCGCACCTGCGAGGGTCGAAGATGCGGGTAGCTGGGCGTAGGTGCGAAGTATGGCCGCAGGTGCGATGTATTACCGCACCTGCGATAGGCGCATATGCGGTCTTGGGGCCGCATGAGAGAGGTCAGGATCTTTAAGTGAAATTCGCACTTGCGATGGATTTTTCGTAGGTGCGGCGTCATAGAAGCGACAAGTGGACCGCATGTGCGGTATTTCTAGGCAGAAAAACACCAACTCGAGAGTTGGACTTTCATTTTTGATTTTGGACTTGGGTAGCTCGGGAGAGAGGCGAATTTTCCAGAATTTTCAAGGAAATCGTTGGGGTAAGTAATTCTAACCCGGATTGGTCTAAATTTCATGAATTTATGGCTTATTCATAACCTAATTAGGGATTTGAGTTGGAAATTTGGGGGTTTAGGGCTTGGGAATTGGAGAGTGAACTTTGGGGTTTTGGATTTGCAATTGAGGTCGGATTTTTATAAATTTGGTATGGTTAGACTCGTGAGTGAATGGGTTTTCGGGTTTTGTGACTTTTGTTGGATTTCGAGACGTGGGTATGGGGCCCGATTTGAGCCTATTTCGGACTTTTACTTATAATTTTGTGTTTCTTTTGTGGAATTGATTCTTTTAGCCTACATTAATTATATCGTACTGCTTATGGCTAGATTCAGAGCGTATGGAGATTGATTCGAGGGGCAAAGGTATTGCGGAGTAGTATTTTTACGTGTTTGAGGTAAGTAACAGTTTTAAATCTGGTCTTGAGAGTATGAAACCACGAGGATGGGTATGATGTGAGTGTTTGGAGGTGACGCACATGCTAGGTGATGGGTGTGTGAGCGTGCACCGTGAGGGATTGTGATTTGGTATGTCCCGTGAGACTATAAATTCGAATAGCCATTGTTATTACTTGTTTTTCCTTGCCTCTGAACAATTGACTATTATTTATGTTAGAAACCATGCTTAGGCCTTATGATATCACTGTTGGGACCCGCAACGGTCGTATGCTTGTTGAATTGACTGCTAATTGATGTGTTGTACTCAGTCACAATCTTTCTTGTGTGTTATATCTCTCTTCTCTCTCATTTCTTGTTGATACCTATTGTATTCTCTATTTGGGCCGATTATTATGATATTCTGTGAGCCCGAGGTGCTGGAGAGGTTAGTGATTGAGATAGGGCTTGAGTGCCGAGCTGTGAACTATGTGAGGGTATATGGATCGGGTTTCACGCCTCAACAAGCCTTATGTCTATTTATGGACTGTAGATCGGGTTTCAAGGCGCAACAAGCCTTATGTCTATTTATATGATTAGGTCGGACTGCACACCGCAGCGATATAGAGCTTGGGCTGGAAGTAGCCCCTCTAGAGTCTGGACACCCCCAGTGAGAGCAAGTACCCATTGAGAGTGTGTATTGAGGGATGAGAGCCGAGAGTATGAGCTGTTGAGATGAGTTGAGTGACTGCTGCCTTGAGAGGCTGTACTTTCTTTTATTTATTGTTTCACTTAGTTGTTATCTGATGTTGTTGTGAAATTTTCTAGAAGATTCATATATGTTTTACTTGAAGTCTAACAGATTTGACTTATACCATCAGATTTGAAAGCATGTTCACTCTTTACTGAAAACTTTTGAAATGATCTGTACTATCATAGTTTGTCACTGCTTCTTAGTTCCTTATTTAATTATGTTACTTGCTGAGTTGGTTGTGCTCATGCCACACCATGCACTTTATGTGCAGATCCAGGTGTGTACGGTTCTGACGATTTCTGAATTCGTGCGTGAGTTGATTATCGGAGACTTACGAGGTAGTTGCCGGCGTCCGCAGTCCTTGTTTCTCCTTTCTTATTATCTTTTCTCTCTTATATTGGCATTTGGAACAGACAGTAGTAGACTCTGTTTCTAAATTGGTATTTATATGCTCATGACTTAGTGACACCCCGATGTCGGGCTGTGTCTCCGCACTTATATTTTATTTGGGTTTTACCTCCGTTTTTATAAAAAACCTCTAGTTATTTTAAATGTCTTATTTCATTTCTGTTAAATATTGAAAGTATTTTGGAAAGGTCGACTTCCCTAGTATCACGATAGGCGCCATTACGACGGGTTAGGTTTTGCGTCGTGACAAGTTGGTATCAGAACCTAGGTTACATAGGTCTCACGGGTCATGAGCAGGTTTAGTAGTCTTCCAGAGCGGTACATAGATGTCTGTACTTATCTTCGAGAGGCTGCATAACCCTTCGAAAACTCCACATTTTTGAATTCTTGTCGTGCGAATCTGTTAATTCTAGTAACTAAACATCTGCTATTTCATTCTCTCACAGATGGTGAGGACTCGTACTATTGGGCAGGATGTACAACCACCAGTACCACCAGCCAGGGCTGCGAGAGGTCGAGGTCGCGGTAGGGGCAGAGGTGCAGCCCGCACAATAGCTGGGGCAGTACCTGCAGATCCACCAACTGCCCCAGACCAGAACCTGATTCCAGTTGTTGATGCACCAGCTCAGGCACCACCTGTGCCTATTGTGATTCCAGGCCTTCAGGAGGCCTTAGCTCAGATTCTGATCGCATGTACCAGTCTTGCTCAGGAGGTCTCTGTTCCAGTCGCAGCATCCACTTCTCAGGCCGAGGGAGGTGCTCAGACTCCCACTGCCCGCAGACCAGAGTAGGTGGTATAGGGATTCCAGACACCGGGGGCACTATCAACCCAGCCGATTGCTGCTGCTCAGGACTATGTGGTTCCTGCTATACCTGAGGATGATCAGCATAGATTGGAGAGGTTTGGGAGACTCCAGCCTCCATCTTTCAGTGGTACCGAAGGATAGGATGCACAAGGTTTCTTGGATAAGTGTTAGAGGATACTCCGTACTATAGGTATTCTGGAGGCCAGTGGGGTTTGGTTCACTACTTTTCAATTCTCTGGGGCTGCCTTCAGTTGGTGGGAGGCTTACGAGAGGTGTAGACCGGTCGGCACAACACCCCTTACCTGGCAGCAGTTATACGGTCTATTCCTGGAGAAGTTCGTGCCACAGTCCTACAGAGAGGAGCTGCGTAGGCAGTTCGAGCAGCTTCATCAGGGTGATATGTCTGTGACGCAGTATGAGATGCGATTCTCGAAGTTGGCCAGTCATGCTATCTGGTTAGTTCCCACAGACAGGGAGAGGATCAGGAGGTTTATAGATGTCCTCACTTTTCAGCTATGATTGCATATGACTAGAGAGAGTGTGTCTGGTGCCACTTTTGATGAGGTTGTCGACATTACGCGTTAGATTGAGATGGTTCGCAGTCAGGAAAGGGTTGAGAGGGAGGCCAAGAGGCCTCAGGGATAAGGTGGATTTAGTGGTGTTCCTTTTGGGGGAAGTTCCACCACGGTAGGGGTCGTCCTTTCATACATGCTCAAATGGCTCGTCTAGTCAACCGAGGTGCATTATCTAGCTATGGTTCACACAGTTATCAGCAGAACCATTCATCTCTCAGTGCCCTCCCAGCTCAGAGTTCGTCTCGTGTTCCATCGAGTCAAGGCTTGTCTATGCCAGGTGCTTCTACTTGTCATCCCGGTGCTCAGGGCTCCCTTTAGTCCCTAGCACCAGCACTGGGGAGTTTTTATGAGTGTGGAGAGTTTGGCCATATCAGGAGATAGTTTTCCACATAGATACCTCTATATTATTTGACCTCGATTCCACATATTCATATGTTTCCTCGTGTTTCGCTCATTTTTTGGATATGCTCCGAGAATCTTTAGTTGCATCTGTTCATGTATCTACTCTTTTGGGTGATGCTATTATCATGTACCGTGTATATCAGTCATGTGTGGTGACTATTGGGGGTCTGTAGACCACAATGGATCTTTTGTTGCTCAGTATGGTTGATTTTGATGTGATATTGGGTATGGATTGGTTGTCTCCATGTCATGTTGTTCTAGATTTTCACGCTAAGACTGTGACGTTGGTGCTGCCGGAGTTGCCGAGGGTTGAGTGGAGCGGTTCTATAGACTATGTTCCCAGTAGAGTGATTTCATACTTGAAGGCTAAGCGGATAGTTGAGAAGGGTTGTCTATCCTATTTGGCTTTTGTGAGAGAGGTTAGTGCAAAGACTCTTGCCATTGATTATGTTCCGGTGGTGCATGATTTTCCAGATGTGTTTCCTGCAGACCTACCGGGCAAGCCGCCTGACAGGGATATTGACTTCGGTATTGATTTGGTTTCGGGCACTTAGCCCATTTCTATTCCACTATATCCTATGGCACCGGCGTAGTTGAAGGAGTTGAAGGAACAACTTTAGGAACTCCTTGATAAAGGGTTTATTCGGCCTAGAATGTCACCTTGGGGTGCACCGGTTCTATTTGTAAAGAAGAAAGATGGTTCTTTGAGGATGTGCATTGACTACAGGCAGTTGAATAAGGTCACAATCAAGAACAAGTATCCTTTGCCACGAATTGATGATCTATTTGACCATCTTCATGGGGTGAGGGTGTTCTCCGAGATATTGTGATGCTTCGTGGATTGGTATTGGGTGTGTTCTGATGTAGGAGGGTAGAGTGATTGCTTATGCTTCATGCCAGTTGAAGACCCATGAGAAGAACTATCATGTCCATGATCTTGAGTTAGTAGCTATTGTTCATGTCTTGAAGATTTGGCGGCACTACTTGTACGGGGTCCATCGTGAGATCTACACTAATCATCGGAGTTTGCAGCATCTGTTCAAACAAAAGTATCTTAACTTACATTAGCGGAGGTGGTTATACCTTCTCAAGGACTATGATATCACCATTTTGTACCATCCCGGGAAGGCCAATGTGGTGGCCGATGCCTTGAGTTATTGGGCGGAGAGTTTGGGGAGCTTAGCGTATCTTCCATAAGTAGTGAGACCCTTGGAATTGGATGTTCAGGCCTCAGCTGTCCAGCTTGTCAGATTGGATATTTCGGAGCCGAGTCGGGTATTGGCTTGTATGGTCTCTAGGTATTCACTTTATGATCATATCAGGGAGCGTCAGTAGACCCCCATATGCTTATACTTAAGGACACGGTCCAGCACAATGATGATAAGGAGGTCACTATTGGTGATGATGGCGTGTTGAGGATGTATGGCCGAATATGTGTGCCCAGTGTGGATGGGTTTCAGGAGTTGATTCTTGAGGAGGCCCACAACTAGCGGTATTCCATTCATCCAGGTGCCGCGAAGATATACCAGGATTTGAGACAACACTATTGGTGGAGGAGCATGAAGAAGGATATAGTTTGGTTTGTGGCTCGGTGTCTCAGCTGTCAGTAGGTTAAGTATGAGCATCAGAGACCGGGTGGCTTGCTTCAGAGGTTAGAAATCCCAAAGTGGAAGTGGGAGTGGATCAGCATAGATTTCGTAGTTGGGCTCCCACGGACTTTGAGGAAGTTCGATGCTATTTGGGTGATTGTTGTTCTGCTGACCAAGTCCATGCAATTCATTCTAGTTGGTACTACTTATTCTTCAGAGCGGTTGGCTGAGATTTACATTCGAGAGATTGTTCGCCTTCATGGTGTCCCAGTTTTCATCATTTCAGATAGAGACACACAGTTTACATTGCAGGTTTGGAGGGTCGTGCAGCGAGAGTTGGGTACTCAGGTTGGGTTGAGCACAGTCTTTCATCCTCATACTGACGGACAGTCCGAGCGCACTATCCAGATATTGGAGGACATGTTACGCGCTTGTGTCATTGATTTTGGGGGTTCATGGGACCGATTTCTGCCACTCGCGGAGCTTGAGTAAAACAACAATTACCAATCGAGCATTTAGATGGTTCTGTACGAGGCTTTATATGGGAGGCGGTGTAGATCTCCGGTGGGATGGTTTGAGCCAGGTGAGGCTAGGCTCTTGGGTACAGACTTGGTCTAGGATGCATTAGACAATGTGAAATTAATTCAGGAGCGGCTTCGCACAACGCAGTCTAGGTAGAAGAGTTATGCTGATAGGAAGGTCCGTGATGTGTCTTTCATGGTCAGGGAGAAGGTTCTGCTTAAGGTATCACACATGAAGGGTGTTATGAGGTTTGGGAAGAGGCGCAAGTTGAGCCCCTGGTTCATTAGGCCTTTTAAGGTACTTCAGAGGATAGGGGAGGTGGCTTACAAGCTTGACTCGCCACCTAGCTTGTCGAGTGTGCATCTAGTATTTCATGTTTGTATGCTCCAGAAGTATATTGGTGATCCGTCCCATGTTTTGGATTACAACACGGTTCAGTTGGATGGTGATATGACTTATGATGTGGAGCCAGTGGCCATTTTGGAGCGTCAGGTTTGGAATTTGAGGTCAAAGGATATAGCTTTAGTGAAGGTGCAGTGGAGAGGTCAGCCTATGGAGGAGGCCACTTGGGAGACCGAGCGGTAGATGCGGAGCAGATATCCACACCTATTTGAGACTCCATGTATATTTCTAGACTCGTTCGAGGATGAATGTTTGTTTAAGAGGGGAAGGATGTAACGACCTGGCCAGTCGCTCCGAGAGTTATAGCCATGTTTCCCCCATTTCTGCTTTTTTGGTGATTTACAACTGTATTATGTCCTACTAGGTTGGTTGTTTTGGGTTTGGAGTGGTTTCAGAGTGAATTGAGACACTTAGTCTCTTAATTGGAAGCTTAAGTTGGAAAAAGTCGACCGGATGTCGACTTGTGTGTAAATTACATCAGATTTGAATTTTGATGGTTCCGTTAGCTCCGTTAGGTGATTTTGGACTTAGGAGCGCGTCCGGAATATGATTTTGAGGTCCGTAGTAGAATTAGACTTGAATTAGCGAAAGTTGGAATTTTTGCCACTTTGGCCGGTAGTGGAAATTTTGATATCAAGGTCGGAATGGATTTTTGGAAGTTGGAATAGGTTCGTGGTGTCATTTGTGACTTGTGTGTAAAATGTGAGGTCAATCAGACGTAGTTTGGCAGGTTTCAGCGTCAGTTGTGGGAGTTGAAAGTTTAGAAGTTCTTTAGTCTTGAATCCGGGTGTAATTGGTGTTTTGTTGTTGTCTTGAGTGATTCGAAGGTTCGACTAAGTTTGCATGGGGTTTCATGACTTGTTGGTTTGATCGGTTGAGGTCCCGAAGGCCTCAGGGTGATTTCGGGTGGTTAACGGCTTGATGTGAATTTAGGAAATGCAGTTGAAGTTGCTGCTACTGCTGTAACCGGACATGCAGAGTGGGAACCACAGGTGCGAGTCCGCAAAAGCGAAGAAGGAACCGTATATGCGGCCAAAAAGGAGTTGGGCATTAGCCGCAGGTGCAAAGATTTTCCCGCAGATGCGGGCAGCTGGGCGTAGGTGCGAAGTATGACTGCGGGTGCGATGGATTCCCGCACCTGCGATAGGCGCAGATGCGGTCTTGGGGCTACAGGAGCGAGGTCAGGATCTTTAAGCGAAATCCGCACCTGCAATGGAATTTCTGCAGGTGCGGCATCGCAGAATCGACAAGAGAACCGCAGGTGCGGTATTTCTGGGCAGATAAACACTAGCTCAAGGGTTGGACTTTAATTTTTGATTTTGGGCTTGGGAAGCTCGAGAGAGAGAGGCGATATTTCGAGGATTTTCAAGGAAAACATTGGGGTAAGTAATTCTAACCCGAATTGGTGTAAGATTTGTGAATCTATGGCTTCTTCATCACCTAATTAAGGATTTGAGTTGGAAATTTGAGGGTGTAGGGCTTGGGAATTGGAGAGTGAACTTTGGGGTTTTGGAGGGGCAATTAAGGTCGGATTTTTATAAATTTGGTATGGTTAGACTCGTGAGTGAATGGGTTTTTGCGTTTTGTGACTTTTGTTGGATTTCGAGACGTGGGTCTGGGGCCCGATTTGAGCCTATTTGAGACTTTTACTTATAATTTTGTGTTTCTTTTGTGGAATTGATTCTTTTAGCCTACATTAATTATATCGTACTGCTTATGTCTAGATTCAGAGCGTCTGGAGATTGATTCGAGGGGCAAAGGTATTGTGGAGTAGTATTTTTGCGTGTTTGAGGTAAGTAACAGTTTTAAATCTGGTCTTGAGGGTATGAAACCACGAGGATGGGTATGATGTGAGTGTTTGTAGTTGACGCACATGCTAGGTGATGGGCGTGTGAGCGTGCACCGTGAGGGATTGTGACTTTGTCTGTCCCTTGAGACTGTAAAGTCGAATAGCCATTGTTATTACTTGTTTTTCCTTGCCTTTGAGCACTTGACTGCCTTTCATGTTAGAAACCATGCTTAGGCCTTATGATATCACTGTTGGGGCCCGCAACAGTTGTATGCTTGTTGAATTGACTGCTAATTGTTGTGTTGTACTCAGTCACAATCTTACTTGTATGTTATATCCCTCTTCCCTCTCATTTCTTGTTGATACCTGTTGTATTCTCTGTTTGGGTCGATTATTATGATATTCTGTGAGCCCGAGGGGCTGGAGAGGTTAGTGACTGAGATAGGTGCTGAGCTATGAACTATGTGAGGGTATATGGATCGGGTTTTACGCTGCAACGAGCCTTATGGATATTTATGTACTGTGGATCGGGTTGCATGCCGTAATGAGCCTTATGGCTACTTATATGATTGGGTCGGGCTGCACACCGCCGCGATATAGTGCTTGGGCTGGAAGGATCCCTTCCAAAGACTGTACACCCCCAATGAGCGCAATTACCTATTGAGAGTGTGTATTGAGGGCTGAGAGCCGAGAGTATGGGCTGTTGAGATGAGTTGAGTGACTGTTGCCTTGAGAGGTTGTACTTGCTTTTATTTATTGTTGCACTTAGTTGTTATCTGATGTTGTTGTGAAATTTTCTGGAAGATTCATATATGTTTTACTTGAGCTCTAACTGATTTGACTTATACCATCGGATTTGAAAGCATGTTCACTCTTTACTGAAAACTTTTGAAATGATCTGTACTATCATAGTTTGTCATTGCTTCTTAGTTCCTTATTTAATTCTGTTACTTGCTGAGTTGGTTGTACTCATGCCACACCATGCACTTCACGTGCAGATCCAGGTGTGTACGGTTCTGACGGTTGCTGAGTTCGTGCGTGAGCTAACTATCGGAGACTTACGAGGTAGCTGCCGGCGTCCGTAGTTCTTGTTTCTCCTTTCTTATTATCTTTTCTCTCTTGTATTGGCAATTGGCATAGACTATAGTAGACTATGTTTCCAGGTTGGTATTTAGATGCTCATGACTTAGTGACACTCCGATGTAGGGCTATATTTTATTTGGGTTTTACCCCCGTTTTTATGAAAAACTCTGGTAATTTTAAATGTCTTAATTCATTTATGTTAAATATTGAAAGTGTTTTGGAATGGTCGGCTTGCTTAGTATTACGATAGGTGATATCACGACGGGTTAGGTTTTGGATCGTGACATTGATTCAAATCCATAAAGAATGCTACATAAAATAGTGCAAAACAAAACACTAGTATGAATGCAGTTGGAGTGGATTTTGGTACCTTTTGGGAAATGCAAGATGACCTTGATGTTAATTGAATATACACATATAATATTCGCTCTATGTTAAATACTTATGGAGTTGAAGTTGCCCGGGCAGCAATCATACGAGAGGTTAAGACTTTTTTTTGCAATATATGTAGTTGAGATTGATTTCCGGCATTTTAACCTAATAGATGATTACATGACTCATACGGGTGTATACCATTCAATGAGCAGACATGGAAGCATATTCGAGTCTTTGCCACCGTTCCTTAAGATGTCTTTTGAAACGACATCCAAATTCAAAGTTGAAGCAGTGTCTCATGGTTTGACTGACAACTTGGAGACACCATCCTCCAGAATTTGCCGAGGGTTGCCGTGAAAATGGGTACTGGTTGTTTTGACATAATGCAAAAGCAAGCCTCCAGTAATAGTGTGTAAATAACTATAATCGGATGCCTCAATCTTAAGTCCAGAATTAGTGTGAAAATCCTCTTCTGTAAATGCTACATCATGCCCAAAAACTTTAAAAATTATTTTGTTTTTATCCTTGTAGAAAAGTTGAAACAACAACATACAATGAGTCAACTTCCCAGAGTGACTAACTTCATTCAACTCTAAAAACATCCCAAATACATTGTTCTCCAATATATCCATTTAGGTTCCGGACAAAAAGAATGAAATAATTTGCTTAAAATTTATATCGCCTTTCCAATAACAATCAGCAGAAAACCACTCCTTAAAGTCATAAAATCTATCTCCCTCCCAAAATTAAAATACAACAAATATAAGTAACATTTCATATAATTTTAAGATAAAAACTGAACATTTCAGGAATGCGTACCTTCAATATACTACTTGAAGATTCCATTTGTATAAAATCATGAAAACAAAGCATATTACAAATTAGATTAGTAAACACGATCGGAATCCAGTATATAAAACATAACTACAGTATAAACACAACTCATCCAGTATAACGTACTGGACAACAAAGTCTGCAGATGGCAGCCTTCCAGTATAATATACTGGATCAAATTAATTAGAAATAATAAAACTTCAAAAACAAATACTGAGGTATAAAGAAGAAACATAATCAAAGAGCATATTAAAAAAACTACAGACAAATAATCATTCAAAAAAAGTAATCACAAATAAAATAAAACTCTAGTCAAAACAGAACTCATCGAGTATAACATACTGGACAACAAGCTTACCGACGACAGACTTCCCGTGAAATATATTGGAATCAAACAAAACTCAAATATATTATAATAATCATCCAGTATAACATACTGGAGAACAAACATTCAGAGGATAGACTTTCCGTATAATATACTGAACAAAATGTATTACAAAACTCCATAAACAAAAAACATAATAAAAAACCATCAAGTATAAAATACTGGGAAACAAGCCTTTAGAAGACAGATTTCCCGTATAATATACTGCACCAAATTTATTATAAAAATAAAACTCCATAAATAAATACTGGTTAGCATTAAAAAAACACAATCAAATACAGCATGTAAAAAAAACACACATAAAAATTATCATTAAACACAAGTAATCAGAAATAAAAAGAACTCCAGTATATTATAATAATCATCCAATATAAAATACTGGGAAATAAGCCTACAAAAGATAGACTTCCCGTATAATATACTGCACCAAATTTATTACAAAAATAAAACTCCATAAACAAATACTGGTTTAGAATTAAAAAACACAATCAAATACAACATGTAAAAAAATAGCTAAACATTATCAGTAAAAACAAGTATTTTCAAAATAAAAGAACTCCAGTATATAATAAAACTCATTCAGCATATAATACTAGACAACAAGCCTTCAGAGATCAAACTTATAGAATAATATATTGGAACTAAATTTATTACAAAAAAATCAAAATTTTAAATATGAAGTCCAACACATTGTTCTGGATTTCAAGTTTTAACAAAAACCGAGCCATCTATAATGCAGTTGAAGCAAAATAATACTTGAAAATTAACCCTAATATACAGAGACTACAAAAATATTTGAACAACTTATCAAAATAAATTACGCAACGATTACAACATTACAACATAAAACTAATAACAGAATGACAAAATTATCAAAAAAAAGACGAACTACTGAACAAAGAAAAAAATCGTAAATGTTAAAATACCACAAATATTTAAACGCTAACAGTACAAAAATCAAACTTAAAACTAATGAAATAACGATAACAACAAAAATTCAAACACATTATTGTAAAAATAACACTTACCCAGATAAATTTGAAGAAAATTGGACCTAACCCAAACTACATTTGAAGAAAGTGCTCTCACGAAAGCGAAATCCGTACACTACTCTAAAAAGAAAGTGAAGAGCGATAAAAAATAAAAATTAACTAAATATGATATTAAAAAGGAGACAGAAAAATATGTCATTTACTACTCCCTCCGTTCCAGTTTATGTTAACCTATTTTCTTTTTTGCCCGTCCCAAAAAGAATGACCCCTTTCTAAATTTGAAAATAATTTAGCTTAAACATACAATTCTATCCTTAATGAGAAGATTTTATAACCACACAAGTACTCTGAGCCCCTTTTTGATTTGTTTAGTATAATAAATTTCAAAAATCTTCATTTTTTCTTAAACTTCGTGTCAAATCAAACAAATTCACATAAATTTGAATGGAAGGAGTAATATATTTCAAGTTAAAATGGCTAGAAATCAATTACATTAGTGATGGTGGCTACTTTTGGATAGCCAGCCGTAAAAATGGCTACGCCATGCCACTTTGACCTAAAGAATAGTCTTTTTGGTCAAGCTTATATCTAGTTAAAAATGTTTTTTTTTCAAAATTAAGGTGTTTGGCCAAGCTTTTTGAAGGAAAAAAAATATTTTTGAGTTGAAATAGAAATAATTTTTGAAAAGCAAAAAAATAGTTTCAAAAATTATTTCTTCTCAAAAGCACTTTTTAAAAAAAGTATTTTTAGAAACAAATACTCTAGAAATACTTTTAAAATTTATAGCCAACTACAAATTACTTCTCACAAGAAAAACGCTTTTCAAAATAAATAAATTTTAAAATCTTGTCCAAGCAAGCTAGAAATAAATCAAAACGGTTCTAAAGGGCAAAAGGTCATTTTTCAATTCTATTTTGCATAGTTCATGTTCGAAAACTTCAATATCAGTTGCTTAATTAGTCGAATAGTTGATGGCTGTGTCTTTGAGAAACATGCATGTTTACCCTTAAAATCAGATAACAATTAAACTTTTATGTGATTTAAAGGACACGTGATTTTACCTAATATCAATTGGTAAATACGATGATTAATAATAGAAATTAACAATAAAATAAGGCAAACCAGTATTAGGATGCAATTCAACTCTCGAGTTGGACACCCTCGAACTGACTGAGAAATAAGTTATGAAATATGAAATAAGCTGATGAACAAGAGAGTTTCAGAGAGAAAGAGTATTGTGTTGCTTTGATATGCGAGAATAAGATGGATTACAAATGATTAGAACCCCCTTTATATAGTAGAGAAATTTTACTTATGGTACAATTCTAATTACAGACGAAAATTCCATGATTAGCTAAATAATCATTCTTGATTTGATCCGTTCTGAGATTTCCGCCATGATCCTCAACCAGTTACAGATATCTCTCCTTTTTGTTATTATGCTATCTTCGGTCTTGCTCGATGTCTATCCCGTTTGGTCTCGATCTCGACAGGTACCTTGAATCCCGAACTTGGTACCTTATCCTCATGCCTCGATCTGATCTATTAGGGGGTCGATCTTTGATCCATCCCCATGGTTTCGGTTAATCAATAAAATTGTGTGGGCCCGGTTTTAACCGTATACAGATAGCCCCCTCGTTCTTTGGAGTGTAATGACAAGAAACGAATTGAGCCTTCAATTTTTACCTCGACCTGTCATGACATCATCACCGTGACGTAAGCGACAGAGGTGACCGTAACGTCCAGTTGGTACAGTTCCCCAGGTTATTAATGTGTATCAGTTGACGGTCGACCACTAGCAACTTTGAACCGTTGCCGTGAAATCCATAAATAGGCCCCCTTTCCACTCTTTCTAAGTTTACTTTCAACCTCTTCTGCTCTAACCTTCTAAGCTCTTTGCATTTTTCAAGTTCCTCATCTACAAATCTTCAAGTTTCGTCGTTAACCTCTTCTTAAAACACCAAATCTCATCATTTTTATCTTTCTTTAACCTCAAAACTAAATGGCTAAAACGTTAAACACTGTGCCACAAAAGGAAGTCGCTTCATCCTCTCAGCCGGCTGGCGGGAAAGCACCAGTGGAACCACGCCTTGAGGAATGTATTCCTGGGGGGTGCGTTATTAGTTCCAATTTCAAGATCGAGAAAACCTCGTCGGTCCTCGGTCGTTGTGAGCCAGTATTGAGATACATATGCTCGATACCTGAGAATTTCCTCAAATACATGAAGAAGGATTGTAACTGGAAGAACAAAGAGGTCGTGATACCGACACTTGAGGAAGATATTACCTCACACGTAGAAGGGTTCTTGAGTGTTTACACTTACCCTTTCACGTTGGGTCCCCTCGAACCAATCATCATGGACTTCTACAGAAAGTACCAGGTGACCCTCAGTCAGATTCATCCCTCCTTCTGGAGGATCATAATATTGCTCCGATTGTTCGCGAGCACAGTCGACGAGCTTCCATTCACCCTTGACCACCTCATCAGGTTATACAGCCCCCGGCTTTACCGAGGTGGGCTAATAAAGCTCCAACATCGGGCCACCAAGGTTTTCATCTCCAGCATAGACCAGGACAAAGACCGAGTCTGGATGGGTCGATTCGTCTGAGTGAAGACTTCAGACCTGACTGCGGATGAGAAGATGCCGTTTCATGAGAAGTGGAATATGAAACATAAGTACGATCCCACTACTAGTTTCTATTTGTTATTTTGCTTCCCTAATGTTTCTCATCGACATTCTTTTTCATGGTGTAGCGGCTGTCTGGATGCCCGGTGCAATTCCTAACCTCGAGAACTAGGTTAGAGACCTTGTCTCGACCTCAACGTATGCTGAACGCGCATGGCGCAATTTATCGAAAGGCCAATGGGAAGCCAAAAATCATGGTAAGCCTTTTTCATGTGCTTAATGATTTGATTACGACATTCTTCCAATACTTACTCAATTTCTTTTTCTGCAGGCCTCGGCAAAGATGCAGTCATGGGACCCCTATCTGGCGAAGAAGAAACTTCGATCCCGGTCCCGAAGCCGGTCAAGGAGAAAAATAGGAAAGGACCTAGACCTCTGAGGATCCAGAGCCTAAGAAAAAAACGGCTCGTAATCCCAAAAAGGATATTACCCCCATATCTACGGAGTCAATTTAACTCCTAAGAGAGGAAGAAGAAGAGGAAGATGGCTCCAGGCTGGTGGCCCGAGTAAAGACGAACACTGAGGCTCAAAAGGTCGTCGAGCTGGTAGGAGCCAAAAACATTCGTACCCGAGCTGACAGGGCCTTAGGAGGAGAATTGGGTGGAGTCCCCGAGTTTTTTCTGCCCCCGTAGGGGTGGCCAATAATCTTCAGGGTCTGGTCACAGAGGAAGACCAAGCCTTGATGGATGAAGTGGGAGCACCGTGCCTCTTCAATGAGGCACAACAAGCCTTGAATCAGGTAAGCCTTAACTTCCTTTGTTGATATCATACTTGTATTTTTCTTATTGTCTAATTTCATTCCTTCTATCTGTGTAGGCCTCAGTGCTTTATCATGAAGCATTTTCTAGCTCTCGAGCATAACTGAGCCGGTACGAGGCCGACATTCAAAGGCTCATTAAGGAGAAGAATGCCCTTAAACTCGTCAGTGGGCAGAAAGAGGAATAAATCAAGGACCTCTGAGCTGAGCTAGCCGAAGCTCAGAAAGAACAAAATGACCTGACCGAGCAGGTAATAAAAATATTAGAAGCTCATGGCATCAGTTCGTGAGTGATGGCTAATAATTCGATCTCAAAGGTCCAGCTGAAGCTAGAGATGATCGAGCAACTTCGTGGAGAGGTTGATATGGTGAAGGCGAAGACCTTGACATAGAAGAATAATATGGACTGCCATGCCTCAGAGAAGGAGAATGCTCGAGCTTAGTTTTCATCGGCTAATAATCAGCTCCAGGGCATGAAAGAGAAGATCTTGGCACATGCCAAGAAAATTGAGGAGCTCGAGGCTCATTTGGTTACCGAGCTTGCATCGGCTAAATTTGAAGCTGAGAAAGCTAAGGCTGATGTTGAGGCAGTCGTGGCCGTTTACTGGTCTGATGCTGAAGCCGCTCAAGCTCAAGCAAAGGAAATTGCCGACACTTCCCAAACTCGAGCATATTGGGTGGCCGAGCTTGCTAAATGCCATACTCGAAGGGAAACCCTCGAGGAGATCCATGGCCGAGACTTCGTTCTTACTGATACGATCAAAAATGCTAAAGAGCTCGAAGCCGATGCTAAGGAATTGGCCTTTTCTGATGATGATGATGACACCGGGAGCGTGAACGAGTCCGAGAGCAGAGGGGACCCCGATGGTGAAGATGCAGCTCCCGGGCAGGACTAGGCACTTAGGATTTTCCTCTTCAAATTTTTGTATAGAATCTCGACCGGGCCATGTCGCCCCTTGTAAATGATTTTGATATATATATATATATATATATATATATATATATATATATATATATATATATATAAAAGAAGTTTTCCTTTCTTTCTATCTTGTCTTGTGAGACTTTGCCTCGTTTCTGCCTTACAAAATTTTGCTTTATTTATGCCTTATGAAATAGTATTCATTGGTTCAAGGTTTAGGTATTTTGACCGAAATCAAACTGGTGTCGAGTGAGTATTTGCTCGAACTCGAATTAGGGTAACCCTTGGGTTTTAATTGAGTGAGGATGATTCCTCGAACTAAAAATAAAAGATGGCCTTTAGGCTGTTGTATTAGGCCGATATGGCCTTTGTAAAAAGAATGGCTTTTCCCCCTTTTCGGCATGAAAGGTTTATTGTTAGTTATATAAAATCTTTTATGCCTTAGCATAAAATAGGGAATTTGTTCGAGAGTTCGAACAAATTTGTTCCCCTTAGGGTTTTCGAGGCTCGATACTATCGAAGCCCTTTTATAATGCTTTAGCACGAAATAAGGAATTGTTCGAGCTCGAACAATTTTGTACCCCTTAAGGTTTTTGAGGCTTGATATTATCGAAGCCCTTCATAATTTTGTCAAGGGTAGCCTTTTTTAACCGGTTTATAAAAAATATTCGAAGGCCTGTTTTATTACAGAATTCGGACGTCTCTGAACCGTGTTAATTTTGCCGTATCCTTTTTAGTTTGGGACTTTATTCTTGGGATTGTGTTTCCCCTTATACTTCGAGCTTGTTCGAAGTGTCAATCCTCGAGTGGGGTGGCCGTGGCCTATAAAAATCGAGGTTTGCCTTTTTAAGGTCTTATGATCTCGAGGTTTCAATAATTCGGTGCGTCTATTTTTCGGACGGCAGTCCCCGTGTATTGGGTTAGTTGTTCGAACTTCAGTTGTGATCGGCCCTTAAACCTGTTTACACAATAGATCAATAGTATGAAAGTAGAATTTTTCTAAGGCATGAAATATTTAACAAGGAAAAATAATTCTCTTAATAGATGATTATACATGCGTACATGTTTGATGTTAGGTCTCGAGTAACCTACATGGGCATGGCTCATTCGACCGTTTGGCCCTTAGAAAATTTACCTATCGAGACCGTGTCGACACGAAGTACTTTCCTTGCAACAAAGTTGACATTCGAGGGTGATGCCACCTAGTATTCGAGGTTGATTGTAGAGAAGCCTCGGATACTGTTGAATTGATCTAAGTTAGCACGAAAAATGGTTGCCTCATTAGAAACATCGCCGGAAAATCCATTTGGGAGAAAAACCGGTCTAAGGGAAAAAGAGTGCAACACGTGCTTTTATACCTAAGGATTTTGTGTTGAAGAATCCATAGATGTCTTCAATCGAACACCTGCAATCAGTTAATTTAAAATATAAATGAAAATGGAGAAGGTCATACCTCAGTAGTATTATCGTTTGAGAAGTGAAACGTTCCAATTGTTTGCTAATTGCTCGTCGTTCACCGTGCCGAGCTTGTAAGATCTTTTTCCGATGATGTCGAGGACCTAATATGGTCCCTCCCAGTTTGGGCCAAGTTTTCCTTCATTCGGGTTTCGAGTGTTGAGGGTTACTTTTCTTAGTACTAAGTCACCGATTTTAAAGTGTCGAAGATTGGCTCATCGATTGTAATACCTTTCGATCCGTTGTTTCTGTGCGGCCATTCGAACGAGGGTGGTTCCCATCTTTCGTCCAATAATTCAAGGCTTGTACTCATAGGCTCATAATTTGATTCTTACATTACATATCAAAACCTCAGGCTAGGTTCCCCGACTTCGACCGGGATAAGAGCTTCGGCACCATAGACTAAAGAGAATGGTGTTTCCCCCATACTAGACTTTGATGCATACGGTACGCCTAAAGAACCTCGGGCAGTATCTCTCTCCATTTCCCCTTAACATCGGTCTATATTTTCTTTAGGTTTTGTATGATGGTCTTGTTTGTTGATTTGGCTTGTCCGTGTCCACTGGGATGATATGGTGTCGATATAATCCTTTTAATCTTGTGATCCTCAAGAAATGTTGTCACTTTGCCGCCGATGAACTGCTTTCCATTATTGCACACAATCTTGGAAGGCATCTCGAATCGACATATAGTGTGGTCCCAAATTAAGTCTATGACTTATTTTTCTCTTACTTTCTCGAAAGCCTCTGCTTCAACCCACTTAGAAAAATAATTAGTCATAAACAAAATAACTTGGGCTTAACCTGGGGCCGATGGGAGAGGACCGACGGTGTCCATTCCCCATTTCATGAACGGCCATGGGGATAAGACTAAATGGAGTTGCTCCCCGGGTTGGTGAATCATCGGCGCATACCTTTGACATTTGTCACACTTTCAAACAAAATCTTTTGTATCCTTTTCCATATCAGCCTAGTAATACCCTTCTATGATAACATTGTGAACCAATGACTCGGTACCGGAATGATTTCCACAAGTACCTACATGAATCTCCCGTAGGACATAGTCGGTGTCTCCTGGTCCCAAACATATCACCAATGGTCCATCGAACATTCTCCTAAAAAGTGTTCCATCCTCGATCGATATGAATCGTGTTGCCTTTGTGCGTAGAATCCTCGATTCCTTAGGATCCGATGGAAACTTCCCATTCTTTAGGTATTCAATATACTTATTTCTCCAATCTCAGGTCAGACTTGTAGAGTTTATTTCAGTGTGGCCTTTTTCGATCACTAACCTCGAAAGTTGTACGATAGTCCCCGAGCTAAGTTCGTCATCTTCGACCGATGACCCCAAGTTTGCAAGGGCATCAGCCTAGCTGTTCTGTTCCCGACGTACGTGCTGCAAGGTCCATTTCTTAAATCGATGTAGAGCCACCTATAGTTTATTCAAGTACCTCTACATTCGGTCTTTTCGAACCTCGAAAGTTCTGTTGACTTAGTTTATCACAAGCAGGGAATCACATTTGGCATCGATGACCTCTGCTCCCAAACCTTTATCCAGCTCGAGACCTGCAATCATGGCCTTATACTCGGCCTCATTGTTAGCTAATTTCAAAGTTTTGATAGATTGTCTAATTGTATTACTTGTGGGGGGATTCAAAACGATGCCTAGACTGGACCCCTTCACGTTCGAAGCGCCATATATGAAGAGGGTCCACACCCCCAATGATGTACCCGATTTTAATAATAGTTCCTTTTAGACCTCGGGCACGAGGGCTGGCATGAAGTCGGCCACGAAGTCTGCCAAGATTTGAGGCTTGATGGTCTTTCGGGGTTGATACTCGATATCGTACCCGCTGATATCGATGTCCCATTTGTCCAATCGACCCGAGAGTTCGGGTTTTTGCAAAATATTGCGAAGGGGATAGGTAGTCACAACACAAATTGGGTGACACTGAAAATATGATTTTAATTTTCTAGAGGTGCTTATTAAAGCAAGCGCTAATTTTTCTAAGTGTGGGTATCGGGTTTCGGCCTCACCTAAGGTTCGACTAACATAATAAACAGGGAATTGAGTACCTTGATCTTCTTGAACTAGGACCCCACTTACCGTTATTTTCGAGAATACCAAATATAAGTAGAGTTTCTCGTCCGCTTTCGGGGTGTGAAGTAGTGGTAGGATCGATAAGTTTCGTTTTAGTTCTTCCAAGGCTTGTTGGAATTCTAGGGTCCATGAAAAGTTTCTCTTCTTCTTAAGCAGTGAGAAGAACCGGTGACTTCTATCTGAGGACCTCGAAATGAATCGACCTAGGGTGGCTATGCGCCCTATTAACCTTTTACGACCTTGACATTATCAATAACCGTGATATCCTCGATGGCCGTGATTTTAATGGGGTTGATCTTGATCCCCCAATTCAATACCATGAAGCGGAGGAACTTGCCCGAGCCATCCCCGAATGCGCACTTCCCTGGGTTGAGCTTCATGTTGTACTTTATTAGTATGTCGAAAGTTTCCTACAAATGTTTCAAATGGTCCTCTGCTCGTAGGGACTTAACTAACAGGTCATCAATATAAACTTCCATTGATTTACCTATTTGTTCCTCGAACATTCGATTTACTAGGCGTTGATAAATTGCACCAGTATTTTTTAATCCGAACGACATTACGTTATAACAATAGGTGTCATATTTAGTGATAAACGAAGTCTTTTCCTGATCCTCCGGGTTCATCTGTATTTGATTGTACCCGGAGTAGGCATCAAGAAAACTAAGGATCTCGTGGTAGGCTTTGGCGTCGTTCATGCGATCGATATTCGGTAAAGGAAAAGAATCCTTAGGGTAGGCCTTGTTTAAATCTTTATACTCTACGCACATTCTAAGTTTATTTTCCTTCTTATGGACTACCACTACGTTTGCTAACCATTCATGATGTTTTATTTCACGAATTGACCCTATTTTGAGAATTTTGGTTACCTCATACTTGATGAATTAATGCGTAACCTCGGACTGAGGTCTTCTCTTTGCTTCACTGGACGGAACTTCGGGTCCAAGCTTAGCCGATGTGTAGCGATTTCTGGTGGGATCCCTATCAAATCGAGATAGGACCAATCAAAACAATCCATGTTATATAAAAGGAATTGAATAAGTTCTTTCTTGAGCTCGGGAGTCAACCCCATGCCCAGGTATACCTTTCGTTCGGGCAGGTCCTCGATTAGTATGACTTGTTCTAGCTCTTCAACTATCGTTTGGTGGCATCGAAATCATCAGGTATTATGAAGGATCGAGGGATCCAGTAATCATCGTCCTCTTCTGTTCCCTGTTTCTCCGACTGAGTCGAGGTTGGTGCTTGTGGTTGCTATTTGGCCTCCTACTTTCCTTTTGACTTTGATCCCTTTACTGATGGAGACACCGATACCGGTATTACTTCATCGACCACAAATATCTCTTTGGCGGCATGTTGTTCCCCATACACTATTTTCACTCCCTCTGGTGTTGGGAATTTCAGAACTTGGTGAATGGTTGAGGGGACCGCCCTCATGTTATGAATCTAGGGTCGTCCGAGTAGGGCGTTGTATCTCATATCGCCTCGATCACATGGAACTTTGTTTCTTGAACGGTTTTGGCTACGTTCACTGGCAAGAGGATTTCACCCTTGGTAGTTTCACTCGCCATGTTGAAGCCATTGAGAACCCGAGCTACAGGCACAATCTAATCTTGTAGGCCGAGTTCCTCCACGACCCTCGATCGAAAAATGTTGGCCGAGCTCCTGTCACGATCAAATTTCCCCTCCGTTGGGTATTGTGATGGAACCTAGTCTTAGGGACTAGGTAAGCCTAACATTTACTGAATAACAATAATAAATAACATCTAACAACCTTAGAAATGGAATTCTCTATAAAATTTACAATTCCCAAAACCGGTAGTACAAGTCATAAGCCTTTTTAGGAGAAATTTTACATAATGAACACATCACTGTTCTGGAATAAAAGAAACAATAAAAATAAATACATTAGAGGGTGACTTCGGAGCCTGCGAAGGCCCGATAGGTGTAACTTGAAGTCTCCAGCCACACCAAGCATGAGTCTCAAAACCTACTCGATCTGGAGTGTTTGACTATAAACAAAAATGTACAGAAGTGTAGCATGAGTAAACCACGGTGGTACCTAGTAAGTATCAAGCCTAACCTTGGTATAGTAGTGACGAGGCCAGGTCAAGACACTCACTAAACATCTAAACCTGAGAAGGATATGACATAACGCTAACAAGAAAGGAATATTAAAGAAATGGCAATAGCAACAGAAATCAGATTACAAACAGTAATAACGATAAGGGAAACACGAATGGCAACGAGAAATACTAAGTAAATAGACAACAACATAGTTGGGGTACAGAAAAGTGTAAATGTACTCAAGTAGGGAAAACAATGTCAACTCAACCAATCAAATCATTTCCAATACACGACTCCAATAATCCCAATTCTCCTAATTTCATACCACATATCTTATCTTTCAAACCTTTAACACACACGGCACCTTGTGCCCACATCTTTCCATCTCACCTTGCATGAAAAATTATACGTGTTACTCAGTACATAATATCTGTGACAAATATTAGTTAGGATGTTTGAAAGACTTTATGTATATATATCAAAAAGTAAAACTACAGCTTCTGAACCAAGTAGGAAATCAATGAGAAAATGAACTTATTTTGGAAATCATTTGGTTAATGAAAATAACCTCTTTCAAATAAGTACAACACCGGATAAGCTACTAAATTTAATATAGAATTTATTGAATTACAATATAATAACAATTCCTTTTGAAGTAAAATAAAACCTCAGACAAGCCAAAGAGATTAAGTTGAGAAATCAATTGAAGTAAAATATAACAGCTAGTAGAAATGGTAGGTATCGAAATAAACAACGGGTTTTAACTTAAAAGTCAAGTAAGGCGGCATGATATTAATTCTTTTATTTATCTAAAGTCACTATATTACTAACAACTCACCAGGACAGGAGGCAATGACTCAATGTAGTAAATTTACCTAGAGAATCAGTTCAACAGAATAATAGTATTAGGAAGAAGAACTCAGGAAATGATGGCAGGGCGCTAGGTCAATGACAATAACTCAATCCTCGGAAAATAATAAAGAACTGGGAATACAAATTCTCAGAATCGGGTATGAAAGAACCGAAACCAATGCAACAAAATAGGGAATACAAAACACAATTATGTTGTGGCACGCAACCCGATACCACCATATAATATCAATATCATAATTCACCCTTATTCCACCATATCAATTCACCCTTATTTCACATGTTGCGGCGTGCAACCCGATCCCACCGTACACTATCAATATCATGCCAATAAACAAAATATGTTGTGGTGCGCAACCCGATCCCACCATATAATATCAATATCAGTCCACCCTTATTGTACATGTTGCAACGTGCAACCCGATCCCACCATATAATAACAATATCACAATATAAATATCCTCCCTTATTTCACACCTCCCTTATTTCACCTGTTGCGATGTGCAACCTGATGTCAGCCAATCTCACACCGCTAATTGGAATTGTGAGGCGGTTGATGTAATTATAAATACCCAACGCGAGTCGGGGTCGATTCCACAGAGATCTTTATGTTGGATTAGGTATATACCTAGTCAAAGTATATGACGTGCCCAAGATTGCACTTCCACGTATTCGGTTGTTTCTTTTCTACTTCTAAATGTTATGCTAATGCTGTAATTGTAAAGCTAAGAGACAATGTTTTTGGTATTGTTATTTTTTAAGTTATAAAAGATCTAGGGTTGTAACTTCCACCTAGTTGGTTACCTAACAGATTGAGAGCTTTAGTGCATAATTGGTTGGTCGAGATACAATATAGCAATCATATGCGATTACTCACTCTATACCTCTCGGTAGTTTGAGTGATTTTGCCCAATTTGGCTTTCTCAAGTCCAAATAGGTATTCACAAAACAAGTGATAGATACTCAAGTCAGGTCTTACTATCTCTAGATTCGACACTTTAATTGGGGCTATCAACTTCTTGAGTTCACCCCAATTTCTTGTTAGCCAAGTTTTCCTAGACTTAGTCTCTCTTTCCCATAAATGGTTGCAACCATGTTCTGCGGCCAGACAATTATATGTATGGTCCGTACTTTGACACTATCTTGATAGGATGGACTTCTGCGGCCGTACAATTCTGGGTTGCGGCCGCACTTCTTCAAATTCCATGGTCCGTACATTTCTGAGTGCGGACGCACTCTTGAATTTTAGTTTTGACATGTAAAACTTTTGCAGACCACATATTTCTAAATGCGGCCATACTTTTAATTCGGCGGCCGCACAATAATGGTGCGGTCCGCACTTCTTCATGACCCCAGAATCCATCTCTCTGAACTTCATCTTCTGTGGTCGCATAATAATTATGTGGTCCGCACTTTGCATAGAAATTTTGTCAGAGGCTTCCTCATGTTCTGCGGCCACACTCAATAGTGTGCGGTCCCTATTTTTCCCTTTTAGCTTTGTTTTGGTCCTTGTCCAAAATTACTCGTTTTTGAGTTGATTTTAAATTCTTTGACTCATATTCCAACACTCCTACAAGAAAATATATTTTTTCAGTTTTCGGGAATACCTTTAAGCAATTTTGAGCTAAAACGAAAGTAAAAGAGTGCAAATAAATAGTCAAAATCCCTACTTATCAACTCCTCCAAACTTAAGACTTTGCTTGTCCTCAACCAAATAAGGTAATTCCCACCTCCATAAGAAAAGAGCTATTTCAGCTGGCGTAAGGTGAATCAAACATACATCAATTGGGACCAACAATTACCCACAACACTTATGAATTATCAATAATGCATTGATTTGACTTTTTAAGTACAATAGTTCTAGTGTGACACTAGAGCATCAAGAGTTGACTTTATTCATCAAGGAAGCTCGATCTTTCATGTATGTCATTGTGGATCCCAAACTCCTCCTCCTCTACACTCCGTTAGCATATCTCACTTTAGAATATAACACTCAATTCAAGGATTGTGAAAAGTTTGCTCATCTCTCTCAAAAGAATATCACAAGTATGGCTCTAAGTATCATATGCTTTCCCCTCATGTAAATCACCACTAATGTAAGCTCACTCGACTTGAAATCATGTAGGGCTTTTCAGGATGTAACGAAGGCTTTTGGACTAAGGTAGGATTTGTTGGAATATCATCTTTCCTTAAGCACTCCATTTTATCTTTTTGGCTCATACTTTGTCGACTCTTTGAGTCATTTTCTTTTTCCTCGGGGGAACTAGATAGACTTAACGTCACTCTTTCTTAGTCATGATATTCATTTTCTCCTTCTTTGTTTACTTCATGCCTTTCATCCTTGTTTTTTTCTTTGAATCCCTTCAACTCTTTACTTTATTCACTTTCTTTTTGTCATTTTTCTTTTTGTTCTTTCTTTCTTTTCTTTGCCTTCCCTTTTATTCATTTATTTCCTCTTCTTTGTACCTTTATATCACTTTCAAACCCCTCGTATCTATCCCAAACTTATGTTTTAGCCAATTGTTTCTCAAGAATGCCAAGGAAAGATCGGGTGCAAAGAGAGGGTCATTACAAACGGGTACATGCTTGTAACGTGGTTATTAAATGAAAAAGGGCTTAGGCTCAAATGGGTTGACTAGGGATATCACATTGTAGGCTATGGAAAATTTTAAATTGGATCAAGGAGAGCCTACAATCATTTCTCAAGCCAAGCCAAACTTAGAATTTTGCCTAGAAAAACATTTGGGGCATGTTCTAGACTATTAGTACGGGTAATTTGGACTTGTAACTAAATATCTCACCTCTCACGCTGTTGGATTACTAAAGAGAACGGAGTCGAGGGCCCACAACAACCCTTTTAAGATTGAAAATCACAAATGGCTCGACTGAACCACTCGATGAATGCTTAAGTCAACACAAGAGTCAAAAGGTCACAACTAGAGCTATTTTCTGCCAAAAACTTGTTTTTAAACATAAGGCTGTAGGTAGATGTGTTGGTACCAAGTGAAGCATGCTTGAGACCCTTTTATTCATTACTACTATTTTTACCTAAACATAAAAAAATGGACTCAATCCCTTAAGAAGGTTGTCACGCCATCCATCGTTGGGAAGAGTCACCCGTTTCACACAAAACCCACCTTTGGAACGAACCATGGAATTAAGAAAACCAAAGTCTTATTGCTCACTTAAACATAACATGAAGCTACCAAATCAAAAATAATATATTAAAGTAAATAAGAAGTTATACTACTAAGAAAAACAAACTACATAAGCTATAAAATAAACTACTGAAAGTAAGACAAATGAATATACAAACCGAGGGGAAATGAATATATACATCAAGGGAAAGGGAGGAATATATACCTAACGAAAGAGAGAATAAATATAAAAGAAAAGGAGTGTTAAATTTATTACAGGACAATGTCAATGTCATAATAAATTATCCAAAATAGACTACCCCCTAAAAAAAGCATTGTCCTCAATGCTTAACAAAAATAAGGATAGAGAGTGAAGAAAACTCCCTATGTGGTCTCAGTGTGTATGGCATCATCAGCACCCTCTGGATCCTCCAACTGGATTTCATCATCCTTTGGTCGGGGAATAATGGGGTGGCTGAACATCTGGAGCATCTCCTCAGTGGTGTGGGCAGTAGTGTCCGGCTCCTCAGACTGGCAAGTTGTTGTCTATGATGCCTCAGGTACTAGTGGAACTGCTAGTACTGCTGGTGCTGTCTCTATCAGAAGGTCAAGGGGAATATCCCCAGTTGATGCAAGCTTGGCCACTTCGGTGCTCAATCTTTCCATTGATTTCTTTTATGCTTGAGATTTCCGCTTCTTCTTCACCTGTTTGCCCAACTCCTCAATAGCTCTCTCGTGCGCCACCACTGTATCCATGATAGTCTTCTGATTTTCCTGGTTCTTCTTCAATGTTTCCTCCACTAACAGAGGTACCTGAGGTGTTGTTGGGGTAGAGGGATGTGCTGCAACAACAATTTTGAAGTAGCCGTCTGCATCCAGTTGTTGAGACTTGTCAATGTCTGGGAGACTCGCAACGCAGCGAGTGGATATGTGGAAGAGGTAAGCACTAGAACTGATGTAGATAGTCTAGAAGGTGGATGTGGTGGAATGTCAGTTGTCTCGGTGGAAGGACCGGCTGCTATGGAAGGCATGGCAGCTGTAGAAGGCTCATCAGCTGAATATGTAACCACCACTGTTGGCTTATCAGACTGGCCACGGGTGGTAGTTGTCTTACCCTTGAACTTTGGGTTTCCTAGACCTTGCAAAGAGTACCATGAGTAGGGATGTTTAGCCCGCACCTTTTGATCAAAACTCCTCGGCTCCAACTTTGCATCCGTGAGGTATGCTGTGAGTGTGTTGGGATATGGATAGGAACTTTCAACTCTTTGGACCACCAACGACATATTGGCCGACATGATGGCACCCACATTTATTGGGTACCCGGCCATGATGGATGCCACGAAAACTGCTCAGGGGAAGAGAAGATTGTTTTCATTCCGGCTCGGGTCTAAGAGGCTGCACACAAAAGTTTGCCTCCCTTTTTCTTCAACATTGAGGTTGGCTCGAGCAATGGGAACCCCCGTTGTGATCCACGGTGGTGGTGGTCCTGGAGCTGCCAATATTTCTGCTAGCCAAGGGTGAACTGCATCACCCTTAGAGAGCTTTTCCAAGTACTAGACTGGTTCTAACTCCTCGAATCCCAAGTATTGGTTCAGAGTGCACTGATCAAATCTAACTTTCTAATTTCGCACTTTGGTAACTTTGGTACCCTTCTTGATGTGTGCTACATTGGCATATGATTCTCGTACCAAGTGCTCCTTGGCATCCTTGACACTCTGGGTGAACCAAATCCACCCCTGCCGCTTCCAGAATTGTCTAAGGAGATTTGGATTGTGAATATCCAAATCCTTAATAAAGAACTGTCGCTCAAGTGTGAGCTATCTCTGGGGCCACCACTCTCTGAACCTTGTGAAGGCTGTCAAACTCAAAAATCGATCCTCCCATGCTTCCTTCTTCTTCGACCTCTCTAGGCCGCCCACTCGAGTGTCACCTCCTCTACCATCATCTGGGACATCATCATCATCATCATCTATTGCCACTGTTGCCGAAGGAGTAGGTGTAGAGGAGATCTCTGAACCCTGGCTACTGGCATCAGAACCCTCCGAAGAACTTACTGGGCCTCAGGTTGTTCTCCCATTGAGTGACCTTCAGAGGCTTCCCTAGATGGGATATATGAGCGTGATTCAGAAGGCTCTGTGTCCCTGCCTCTCCTCGGGGTTTGCTTTTTTGTCAAAGTTTTCTTTTGCACCCCCAGAGGTTGAGTGCCTTTGCCCCGACCTCGGGAGGGTTCACCTCTCCATTTAGATGTATCTCGTCTACCTCGTGAACGAACCATTATCTGCAATATGAGGCACATAAGTCAGTTAGATCTCAAAACAGTGTACACAGATGCATAACAATTGTAGGAAAACAGACTGCAGAAGAGGCAGTGCAGACCGCATAATTTTGAGTGCGGCCGCCGACTGCCATGTGCAGACCGCACAATTTTGAAGTGCGGTCGCACATCCTGAAGTATGGACCACACAATTTTGAGTGTGGCCACCCAATCATAATTCCAGAACACTGGTTCTCTGAAGTTCCAAAGTGCGGTCGTACATATTTTTCTGCGGCCGCACAATGTTTTTGCAGATCGCACAAATTTGTGTGCGGCTGCACAATTTGAAATTACGCAGCACTGACTCTGTGTTTTGAAAGTGTTGCACAATTTAGACATGGTATTTGCAATTAAACATGATTAATGATCTACCTAGGCCCCAATAAACATATATGATATTACCCACATGATTTTAAGCACACATGACTAACAATTGACATTTTAGGTCTAAAAATAACTCTATCACAAAAGAACAAAAACTAAAAGAAATTAAAAAATCTAAAGATGTAATGAACATACCAGTTATTAAGGTTGCAGGTACACTGATGAAATGAAGAAAGATTGTGAACTAATTGAACGTGCACTGTGTTTGCTTAGGGTTCAAAAACTCAGCATGTGTAAAGTTGTGAATAGTGCATTAAGGTTCTATTTATAGGTTGACCAAGTCACCCCAAACTTAAGGTGAGTGTAGCCGCACAATTTTGAGTGCGAACCGCACTCCTTACCTGAACCTTGATGCAACTCTATGGTCTGCACAAAAGTGAGTGCGGCCGCAGAATTTGTGCAGACCGCACAATTTTGTGTGCGGTCGCAGATTGGATATGAATTTTTACAAGCCAACTTCAGAGAACTTGCAATTTTCGTCTTCCAGTTGTGCGACCGCACATAGAAATGTGCGGCAGCAGAGTGATTTCTATTTCTGCCTTTAGAATTGTACGGTACAAACAATTAATGTGCGATCCGCACTTTTTCAATACTTAGCCAATTGTTTTATGACACAATCCCTGCAATGCGCATCCATTCCTGAATACACTTCAAAACTAGTTAGCACAAAACAAAGCTTATCTAATGAAAAGAAAAAAGAAAAAGAAAAAGACACATGGGTTTCCTCCCAAGAAGTGCCTGATTTAACGTCGCGGCACAACACAGATTACCAACCATTTGAAATGAAGAACCGCCACGATGTGTCCATCATCAACTTTGCCAAGATAGTGTTTTACCCGGTTCCCATTGACTCTAAATAGCTCATCATTTTTATTCTTCAAGTCCAAAGCACCAAAGAGGGTTACATTCACCACTTCAAATGGACCACTCCATTTAGACTTAAACTTTCCCGGAAACATCCGTAACCGGGAATTGAACAATAACACAAGATCACCTTCTTTAAACTCCTTGTTTCGTATATACTTGTCATGTAGGTACTTCATCTTGTCCTTGTATAAGAACTAACTTGAATATGCATGGTACCGGAATTCATCAAGCTTATTCAATTGTGCTACCCTTAAGTTGGCGACGACATCCCATTTATGATTAAGCTTCTTCAATGCCCACATAGCCTCGTGCTTAGGTTCCACCGGTAGGTGACAAGCTTTCCCAAATACTAACCGATACAGAGACATACCAATCGGTGTTTTGTAAGCCGTCCTATAAGCCCAAAGAGCATCATCAAGTTTCTTTGACCAATCCGTCTGGTTGGCATTCACAGTCTTTGACAAAATACTCTTGATCTCCCGGTTGGAGACTTCGACTTGCCCACTTACTTGAGGATGATAGGGAGTCGACACTTTGTGAATGACACCATACTTGTGAGTAAGGTATCAAAAGCTTTGTTAGAAAAGTGCGATCCCCCATCACTAATATTGGCCCTTGGAGTACCAAATCTCGTGAAGATGTTCTTTTTCAAAAATGTCACCACACTTCGAGCTTCATTGTTGGGTAAAGCCACGGCTTCAACCCACTTTGACACACAATCCACAACTAGCAATATGTAAGTGTTTCCACAAGAGGTCACGAACGGACCATGAAATCAATGCCCCACACATTAAACATGTCAATCTCCAAGATGGTGGTGAGGGGCATCTCATTCTTCTTAGAAATCTCACCGGCCCTTTGACATTTATCACAACGCTTGACGAGATCGCTAGCATCCTTGTAAAGAGTAGGCCAATAGAATCCACAAATCAACACTTTTGTTACCGTTCTAGCTCCACCATGGTGACCACCATATGGTGAAGAGTGGGAAGCCTCAAGAATTTCCCTTTATTCCTCCTCTGGCACACATCGTCGAATCACACCATCGGTACATATCCGGAAGAGATACGGCTCATCCCAATAATAGTCAAGGCAATCCCGTTTGAGCTTCTTCCTTTGGTTTGAAGAGAACTCATTTGGTACAATGCCACTCACAAGATAATTGGCTAAGTCGGTGAACCATGGCATCCCGGTCATTGAAATGGCTAGAAGTTGCTCGTCGGGGAAGGAATCATTTATCTCAAGGCTGGCATGTGGCCTCCTCTCCTCCTCCAAACGAGACAAGTGGTCTGCCACTTGGTTTTCACTACACTTGCGGTCTTGAATCTCTAAATCAAACTCTTGTAATAGAAGCACCCACCGCATTAATCTTGCTTTAGAATCTTTCTATCTTATCAAACATTGAAGCACCGCATGGTCGGTGTGTACAATCACCTTTGTACCCATCAAGTACGGGCAGAACTTCTCAATAGAGAAGACAATAGCAAGGAGATATTTTTTGGTCACTGTGTAGTTGACTTTGGCATCATTCAAGGTCTTACTAGCATAGTAGATCGGATGGAAGATTTTTGTGATCCGTTGCCCCAAAACTACTCCGACCGCCAAATCACTTGCTTCACACATGAGCTTAAAAGGCAAGCTCCAATCCGGTGCGGTGATAATAGGAATTGTAGTCAACTTGAACTTGAGCAATTCGAATGCCTTCATATAATTCTCGTTGAAATGAAACTTGGCATCCTTCTCCAAAAGTTTACACAAGGGGTTTACCACTTTGGAAAAGTCCTTGATGAATCGGCCATAGAACCCCGCATGACCCAAGAAGCTTCTCACTCCCTTCACGGATGTAGGGGGAGTTTGGAGATCACCTCAATTTTGGCCTTGTCGACCTCAATACCATGCTTTTAAATTTTATGGCCGAGGACTATGCCCTCTTCGACCAAGAAGTGACATTTCTCCCAATTCAAAACCAAGTTTGTCTCCTCACATCTTGCCAAGACCTTATCCAAGTTGTTCAAGCAATCATTGAAGGAATTCCCAACCACAGAGAAATCATCATAAATACCTCAAGAAAATCCTCCACCATGTCGGTGAAGATAACCATCATACACCATTGAAAAGTCATCGGTGTATTGCATAACCCAAATGGCATCCGCGAGAATGCAAACGTACCATAGGGACAAGTGAAAGTAGTCTTCTCTTGTTCCTCAGGAGCAATATTAATTTGATTGTAGCCGGCATATCCATCAAGGAAATAATAAAAAGCTCGGCCGACCAACCTATCAAGCATTTGATCAAGAAATGGAAGTGGAAAATGGTCTTTCCGAGTGACTTTGTTGAGCTTATGATAGTCCATGCACACTCTCCACCCGGTCACCGTTCTTGTAGGAATCAATTCGTTCTTGTCATTAGTGACCACAGTCATACCCCCTTTCTTTGTGACATATTGCACCGGAGAGGCCCACGAGCTATCGAAAATGGGGTAAACAACCCCAGAATCCAACCACTTTATGATTTCCTTCTTCACCACCTCTTGCATTGCTTAATTTAATCTTCTTTGATGTTCAATTGAGGGTTTAGCATCCTCCTCCAAAATAATCTTGTGCATGCAAAAGGCGGAGTTTATACCCCGAATATCCACCGGTATCCATCCCATAGCTTTCTTCCTCTTTTGAAGCACCGCCAAAGTAGAATCTACCTGCACATTAGTCAAGCAAGAGGAACGAATAACAGGTAAAGTAGAACATGGGCCAAAAAATTCATACCTGAGATGTGAAGGCAATGGCTTTAACTCCAAAGTGGGAGGCTCCTCGATTGAGGGTTTTGTTGGAGGTGTCTTCCGGTTCTCAAGATCTAAGGATAATTTTCGAGGTTCATAAGTGTACGACCCCATTCCTTGCAATTCATTTACACATTCCACATAGCCATCCTTCTGATCATCATCATGATTAAGCAATACGGCCTCCAAAGTATCATCAACATTCATCATGGCACTAGCATAATCAATAGTCACCTCAGTCACTAAGTCCACAAACGAACAAACTTCATTGCTACTCGGTTGCCTCATAAATTTGCATACATGGAAAACCACCTTTTCATCGCCCACCCGGAAGGTGAGATCACCGACTTCTACATCAACAAGAGCCTTCCCCGTAAGGAGTAAAGGTCTACCCAAGATAATAGGCACCTCATAGTCCACTTGGCAATTAAGAATTACAAAGTCTGTTAGAAGGATGAACTTATCAACACGAACCAACACATCATCAATAATACCCAATTGTCTTTTCATAGTACGATCCGCCATTTGTAACCTCATAGATGTGGGTCTTGGTTACCCAATTCCTAAAGTTTTGAACACCGAGTAGGGCATCAAGTTGATACTCGCCCCTAGATCACATAGAGCTTTGTCAAAGTCAGTGCTTCCAATAGTGCAAGGGATTGTGAAAGCGTCGGGATCTTTCAATTTCAAAGCCTTTGAGTGCACAATAGCACTCACTTGACGTATTATCTTGATAGTCTCACAATTTATTGATCTTTTCTTTGTCACCAAATCCTTCATGAACTTTGCATAGCCGGGCATTTGTTCCAATGCCTCGACCAAAGACACATTAATGGATAAGCTCTTCATCATGTCAATAAACTTCTTTAATTGGTTCTCGCTATTTTGCATAGCGAGCCTTTAAGGGTATGGAGGAGGTAGCCTTGGTGTTGGTGCCTGGCCTTTGGCACTACTGGTTCTGGTATTTGAATCACGTGTTCCCTAGATGGGTTCACTTCTTCTTGAGTCTCCTCCACATTTTCATCAATAACAATTCTCACTTCTTCGTTAGCTTGAACCACATTGCTTGGAATCTCATCTTCTTGAACCACTACATTATCATCCACGATTTTTATTTGATTTGAGGTGGTTGCATCTCCACCTCTTCCACTCCTTGTTGTTACGGACATGGCATATCCCGTGTTGTTCCCACCCTTCGAGTTTACCATCGTCTCACTAGATAGTGCCCCCTTAGGATGAGTGTTTAAAGCTTGCGAGATTTGCCCCAATTGAACTTCCAAATTGCGGATTGAAGTGTTGTGAGAGTCTAATTGAGCATCGGAGTCGACATTTTTCTTCATCATTTGTTTGGACATATTTTCAATACGTCCCATCTCATTATTGGAAGAACTAGAACCTTGAGACGAATAAGAAGGCGGGTTGTTTGGTTGTTGATACATCGGGGCCTTTGAAATCCCGGCCATTGATTCCCTTGGTTATTATTCCAACCCCATTGGTTGTTGCCTCCCCAATATCCTTGATTGTTGCCGCCCCAATTGCCTTGGTTGCCTTGATTGTTCCAATTGCCTTGATTATTGTTATTGTTCCAATTACCTTGATTGTTGGTACCACCACTTCAATTGCCATGGTGGTTTTGATTGTTCCAATATCCTTGATTTCCTTGCGATCGCCATTGTTGTTGATTCGGGCCTTGAGGGTTGTTCCTTTGCCCTTATAGTTATTCACATATTTCACTTCTTCCTCTTGCTCATTGTATGATTCGTCTTGGTCAAACCTAGTATCATCTTACACAAATTGTTCCACATGGTTTTTCACTTGTTGACCCTTTTGCCTTCCATTGTTCACCATCATATTGACACCTTCCATTGCATTTACTTGCTTATGACCTTGAACCTGTCGAAGTTGAGCTTTGTCCAATTGATTCATTGTAGTGGTCAACTCGGTAATTTCTTGCCCATGATCATGCAATTCTTTGGGTAAGTGAATCACATTTGGATCACCCTGAGGAACATTTGATCTACTTTGCCATGCCGATGAAGTATCCGCCATTTCATCTAAGATTTCACAAGCTTCGGTATATGGTGTTGTCATGAAATTTCCACTGACAAGGTGGTTGACCACGCATTGATTAGTAGTATTGACCCCCTAGTATTGATCCCCTTATAGAAGGTTTGTTTAATCATAGCCTCAGTCATGTCATTATTCGGGCACTCTTTCACCATAGTGCGGTACCTCTCTCATATCTCGTGCAAAGGCTCATTGGATTCTTGTTTGAATGCTAGAATCTCGTCTCTAAGAGTATCCATATGCCCGGGAGAAAAGAACTTGGCAATGAAGTTTTCTGCCAATTCATCCCATGTATGGATATAATGGTTTGGCAATCTTTCTAACCAGTTCAAGGCTTTTCCCGTTAGAGATAAGGGAACTAGCCTTAACCTTAGAGAATCCTCTGAGATGTTGGTCTGTTTACTCCCCCAACAAGTGTCCACAAATCCTTTCAAGTGTTTGTATACATTTTGGTTTGGATCCCCGATGAAGAATCCCCGTTGCTCGAGCAATGTGAGCATAACCTTTGTGATTTGAAAGTTGCCCGCCCTAATGCGGGGCGGGACTTTTGCACTTACGTACCATTCATACGGCAACACCCGGTGTGGAGCCGCTCTTGGTGGATTTGGGGGTGGAACGGGAAAGTTGTCTTGAGGCGGTTGGCCTCGTCTATTTGCTTGAGGCTCAAGAGGAACCACCTCAACTGGGTCATCCTCCACCTCCACATCCCCCAAAAGTATGTTTTCGAGAGGATCATTGTTGAGAGCCATTTTTGTACCTACAATCGATTCACAAAAATGTTAGTAACCCGAAAGGAAAAGAAGACAAATCACACACAAAACCAAATATATAGCTAAATCCGTTTTTAGGCTCCCCGACAATGACGTCAAAAATTGATGTCGCCCAAACTCACACCACTAATTAGGATTGTGAGGCGGTCGATGCAATTATAAATACCCAACGCGAGTCAGGATCGATTCCACAAAGAGCTTTATGTTGGATTAGGTATATACCTAGTCTAATTAGTGATGAGGCTAGGTCAAGACACTCACTGAACATCTAAACCTGAGCAGGATATGACATAATGCTAACAATAAAGGAATATTAAAGAAATGTTAATAGCAACAGATATTAGATTACAAACAGTAATAACGATAAGGGAAACACGACTGGCAACGAGAAATACCAAGTAAATAGACAACAATATAGTTGGGGTACAGACAAGGGTAAATGTACTCAAGTAGGGAAAACGATGTCAACTCAACCAATAAAATCATTTCTAATACACGACTCCAATAATCCCAATTCTCCTAATTTCATACCACAGATCTCATCTTTCAAACCTTTAACACACACGGCACCTTGTGCCCACATCTTTCCATCTCACCTTGACAAATATTAGTTAGGATGTTCGAAAGACTTTATGTATATATATCGAAAAGTAAAACAACAGCTTCTGAACCAAGTAGGAAATCAATGAAAAATGAGCTTATTTTGGAAATCATTTGGTTAATGAAAATAACCTCTTTCAAATAAGTACAACACCGGATAAGCTACTGAATTTAATATAGAATTTATTGAATTATAATATAATAACAATTTCTTTTTAAGTAAAATAAAAACCTCAGACAAGCCAAGAGGTTAAGTTGAGAAATCAATTGAAGTAAAATATAATAGCTAGTAGAAATGGTAGGTATCGAAATAAACGGCGGGTTTTAACTTAAAAGTCACACAAGGCAGCATGATATTAGTTCTTTTATTTATCTAAAGTCACTATATTACTAATTACTCAACAGGACAGGAGGCAATGACTCATCGTAGTAAATTTACCTAGAGAATCAATTCACCAGAATAATAGTATTACGAAGAAGAGCTCAGGAAATGACGGCAAGGCGCTAAGTCAATGACAATAACTCAATCCTCAAAAAAAAGTAAAGAACTGGGAATACAAATTCGCAGAATCTCGTACAAAAGAACCGAAACCAATGCAACAAAATAGGACATACAAAACACAAGTATGGTGTTGCCCGCAATCCGATCCCACCATATAATATCAATATCATAATTCACCCTTGTTCCGCCATATCAATTCACCCTTATTTCACCTGTTGCGGCGTGCAACCCGATGCCACCGTACACTATCAATATCATGCCAATAAACAAAATATGTTGCAGCGCGCAACCCGATCCCACCATATAATATCAATATCATAATTCACCCTTGATCCGCCATATCAATTCACCCTTATTTCACCTGTTGCGGCGTACAACCCGATCCCACCGTACACTATCAATATCATGCCAATAAATAAAATATGTTGCAGCGCGCAACCCGATCCCACCATATAATATCAATATCATAATTCACCCTTATTTCCTCATAACATTCCACCCTTATTTCACATGTTGCGGCGTGCAACCCGATCCCCCTTATAATAATTTAAATCAACAAAAACAAACTTCAATGACTTCATTAGCAAGAATTTCTACAATCAAGGGTATCAGTACACAACGACAAAGAAACCATATAAAACCTGGAGGATCACAACAACTTTACAAAATGACAGTGCAGATAAGGTACGTGGTGACTAAGTATGCAATCATAACAATTAAGACAGGTAGCGGATAAGTGCAAGACATAAAACAATTCAACAATTAAGCAGTAACCAACAAAAAGGAAGGCAATAACTTCAACTACGACATATAAGTACAAATAATGAGTAAAGAGTACAATAAGTGCTAGCAGCGTCAAATAAGGCATATAAGAATAGACTAACAACGAGATACCACATGTTATGACAATTCCATTAAAGGCATGTAAAGACACTAGACAATCTAAACCGGTCAAATACCAAATATAAATCGGGTACCCACTCGTCACCTTGCATACACGGCTTTCACATAACAAGATACCATAATTTACTCAGTTCCTAAGGGGTAGTTTCCCCCACACAAAGTTAGGCAAGACACTTACCTTGATTCGGCCAAATCAATATTCAAATTAGCTTTTTCTTTACAAATTCACCTATGCTCGGCTCAAGCTAGCCAAAGACGACTTAAATACATCAAACAATTCAAGAGAAAACAACTTCAATTAACAAACCTATGATCTTTATACAATTTGTAAAAAGTCAAAAAAAGTCACCCCTAGGCCCGCACCTCGAAATCCGATAAAATTTATCAAACCCAAACACCCATTCCGATACGAGTTCAACCATACCAAAATTATCAAGTTCCGATACCAATTCATTCTTCAAATCATCATTTTATATTTTGAAAGATTTTACAATTTTCCCCCAAATTTTCCTTTAGATCCTCATGAATTTGCTGTTAAACCTAAGGTATAATCACAAAATATGATAGAAAATTGATTAGAGGTACTTACCCAATGATTGTAGATGAAATTTCTCTCTCAAAATCGCCCACTCTCGAACCTAGGGTTCAAACTATGATAAAATGAAGCTAAGTAACGAAATGGGAATCTTAATACCAGCCTCAGATGTCGCATTTGCGACATCAAGATAGCAAATGTGATGCTTGCAAATTCCACAAAAGTATCACATATGCGAAGGTTGGCCAACTCTGTCAAAGTCGCAAATGCGACATAAGACTCGCAAATGCGAGCTCGGTGTTTTTCGCAAAAGCGACAATTTGTGTCGCAAATGCGGAGCTTCCAAATCGCAAATGCGATGAAGTGGTTCACAAATGAAAACTCCCCTTCCCCAGCCCATCTTTGCAAATGCAAGAATGATCTTGCAAATGCGATGAAATCCTCGCAAATGCGCGAACAGAAACACCAACACAGTTCAGCCTTCTTCCAACACTCTGAAACGTGTACAAAACTCATATGAGCCCTCGGGGCTCTAAACCAAACACCCTCACAAGTTTGAAAACATAACACAAACTCTCTCGCCTGATCCGAATACCAAAATAACATCTCGAATCATGTATCGGACGCCAAAACACATGAAAATCACAATGAACTTCAAGAACTTTCTAGAATCGCAACCGAGAGCCCGAACCAAATCAAATCAAATCCAAATGATACCAAATTTTGCAGGAAAGTTCCAAATGATGAAACGGGCCTATTCCAAGTTCCGCAATCAAAATTTGGACCCGATAGCCTTAAAGTCAAACCATCATTAAACTTTCGCCAAATGATGACGAAACCTTTTAGAAACATCCAAATAAAATTCCGGACATATTCCCAAGTCCAAAATCACCTTCCGGGCCTACTGGAACCATCAAAACTCTGATCCTAGGTCAAATACAAAAATGCAAACATTGGGTCATTCCCTTTAACTTCGAGCTTCTCAAATGAGAGTCACCCCTAAAATCCCTTTCCGAACCTCTCAAAAAACTGAACCGATGATGCACGTAAATCATAATACACTTTGTGAATATAGTCGTGACCTCAAACTACCGAGTCAGATGCAATTGCTCAAAATGACCAGTCGGGTCGTTACAGATCCCTGGATCAATTAAAACACGTTTAACTTGGATTTTATTCATAAGAATAGAGATTACCAGTGCATAGTTGTGGGGTTGTGAGATACCCTCTGCTTCCTCATCATTGAAATACAAGGTCCCTTCTAGTACATAGTCTCGAGTTCGCTTTTCTCTGGTGATTGACACATTTGTACGCTTGAACACGAGTCCATGTGGAATGTCGACCTCACCGACGATCATGTGAATCACGTGTTGTGGTTCTTCCTATTCATTATTCTTATTTGCGTCCCTATCTCTGAAGTGGTTTTTAGCTCGATCGCTCAAGAATTCTCTAAGGTGGCCCTCGTTGAACAGATGGGCTACCTCATCCCTTAGTTGTTTGCAGTCATCGGTTCTATGACCATGAGTACCATGGTATTTGCATATTTGATTAGGGTTCCTTTGTGCCAGATCGGTCTGTAGGGGTCTAGGCTATCTAGTATCCTTGATCCGTCCAATGTATGATACAATTCCTGATGCGTCGATGCTGAAGTTGTATTCTGATAGTCGTGGTGCTTCTGTGGGCTCGACATGTTTATCTAAGCCACTTTTACCCATGAGCCCTCGGGAGCTCTGTCCTCGATCATTCCTTCAATCACTTTGAACGAGGTTACATCCGGGACCGTTGTTTCTACGATCTGTGACGTATGGTTGGTACCGATCTCTGTTCCATTAGGGTTCTCTATCTATGTCCCTTTGAATTCTTCCAACGGGCCTGTTTGGATAAACGGAACCAGAAAGGGTCCCCAACTAATCATCCTCAACCCTGATTTTTGACTGGTACCAATTATGCACATCGGCCCAGGTCACGACTGGATACTCAATTAAATTCTGCTTTAGCTGTCGTGATGCTACCGAACTTCGTACGTTCAAATCTTGAGTAAACTCTTGGACAGCCCAATCATCTACGATCGGGGGTAGGTCCATGCGTTCTATCTGGAACCGAGATACAAATTCCCTTAACATTTCGTTATACTTTTGTTTCACTTTGAAGAGGTTTGACTTCCTAGTCACGACCTTTATTACTCTGACGTGTGCTTTGACGAAGGAATCTGCCAGTATGGCAAAGGAATCAATAGAATTGGGCGGCAAATTATGGTACCATATCATCACCCCATTCGATAAAGTTTTCCCAAACTTTTTCAGCAGAACAGACTCAATCTCGTCATATTCTAAATCATTACCATTTTATTGCGCATGTATAAGAAGTGACATGCTCGTTAGGGTCGGTTGTCCTATTATACTTGAGAATTTTTGGCATGCAAAATTTCTTAGGGATGGGCTTAGGAGCCGCAGTTGAGGGGAAAGGCTTCTACACGAACTTCTTCGAATCCAAACCCTTCAGAATCGGTGGTGCCCCCGGTATTTGGTCAACTCGAGAGTTGTATGTTTATACCTTTTTGTCATTTTCCTTGATCTTGTTTTCTCCTGATTTGATACGCTTTTTGAGCTCCTCAAGCATTTTCGTAATGGTGGGGTCAGTCCCCGATTCGTTGGAGTTTGACCTCTCCGGTACAGGTTCAACCCTGTGAACATCTTCTAGTGAGGGCTCAGGTTCGACCCCACTAGGTGTACGGTTCTGATTTTGTAGTTACGCTATAGTAGCTTTTTGGGCCTGTAACATTTCAAATATCAGTTGAAGGCCAACTCCACCATCTTCCCCACCTTGCGTACCTCGACCGCCTGATCGAACTTCCCTGCGGACGCTATTTTCGGAATCAACGCCCAGATTTGCATTTAGGGTGACATGGGAGCTGACGTTGATGGGATTTGCAATTGGTATTCCCTCGAGGCTAGCCTGAGGCACTTTGATCCCTAGGGCGACTATATTGTTGATTTCTCCATGAAAACCAAGGCCGTTATCAGCGTGTGTGGGTACTTCTTGTGGGTTTGACATGTTGATCCTGAAATCAAAAACACGTATGAGAACAAGGGTAAAGTAGTGTGCGTTATGAGAATTAATACCAGGCAATCACTATTATCCTTAGCCCCACGGTAGGCGCCAAACTGTTTACCCTTAAAATTGGATAACAATTAAACTTATATGTGGTTTTAAGGACACATAATTTTACCTAATATCAATTGATAAATGCAATGATTAATAATAGAAATTAACAATAAAATAAAGTAAACAAGTATTAAGATGCAATTCAGACCTCGAGTTGGACACCCTCGAACTGACTGGAAAATAAGTTATGAAATATGAAATAAGCTGATGAACAAGAAAGTTTCAGAGAGAAAGAGTATTGTGTTTCTTTGATATGCGAGAATAAGATGGATTACAAATTATTAGAATCCCCTTTTATATAGTAGAGGAATTCTACTTATGGTAAAGTTCTAATTACAGAAGGAAATCCCATGATTAGCTAAATAACCGTTCTTGATTTGATCCGTTCCGAGATTTCCGCCATGATTCTCGACCAGTTACAGATATCTCGCATTTATGTTATTATGATATCTTCGGTCTTGCTCGATGTCTATCCCATTTGGTCTCGATTACTACTGGTCTCGATCTCGACAAATACCTCGAATCCTGAACTCGGTACCTTATCCTCATGCCTCGATCTGATCTATTACGGGGCCGATCTTCGATCCAGCCCCTGCTTTCAGTTAATCCGTAAAATTGGGTGGGCGGTTTTAACCGTATACAATGGAATTGATTTCTTTTGACTAATTCCAGAAAGCAAGAGGCTATGTCGACCAAAACGATTGCAAATTCCATCGGATGTTGATATAGCACTAAGCTGTCGTTTGGCTTGAAGACACGTTATATTGGGATTAATTATGTTGAGAATAGTTATATTAAGATTAATTATTATGGTATTATTTATTATTGATTGTTTGATAAGTTATATTTATTAATCATGGGATTGTCAATTTTACTGCTTTATCCTGGGATAACTTACCTTCAGATTACTGTTCCACCCTTTGGCAGGTATAAGCTATCCCGACACTATTTTTAATCTTGGATAACTTATTCTAGGATTAATAACCAAACAAGTGATAAGGCGGAACTGAACTTTTATCCCAGAATTATTTTTGCGTATCATCATACCAAATAACCCCTAAGATACGCATAACCATTAAGAGACGTTTGGTATGGTATATAAGAATAGTGAGTACCAAATATGGTGTTTTAGTATTAATAATGAGATTAGTAATGCTAAGATTATTCTTATCGACTGTTTGATTTGGTGTATTAAAATTTTTGAATAAGCACTTTAATCTTTATACATGCTTATTCATATATTAAAAACTATGGTATTTCTAATTCCAAAATTTGCTATGTATAAGAATAATATTGATATTCGGCTTAAAGTATGCATATATTTATGTATATTGCCTCGCATTGTGCTCATGTCTCGTAAATTTCGGATGTATAATATAATGATTTGTGCTAATTTGTTGAATTTTTATGTGTAGGAATCATTTGGATGCGATTTGGGACGAAAGTGCGCAATTGGAGTGAAAATGGGAAGAAAATGCAAAAGTGGTCAGTTGAGCACCACAGGCAGCGTGGGGCGCTACCTATGGCGTGTAAAACAGAATGCTTAAAAGTTGAGCGCCAAGGCCAGCATGAACATGTCCTATTTCGACCGGGACTCGGTTATTTCGACCCCAAGATGCCCCCAACTCATATAAAAGCCAACCTATTTTGAGAGAGGATGACGTTTTTGAGAGGAAAACTCAAGCACAGAGCCGACGTGGAGGACGGAATTCATCAAGTTTCGTCTTTTCTTCCACCAAACTTAGTATTTTTGTGTGTTTCTTTTTATGATTTGTTGTTTTGCTACTATGTTTATGTGGAGCTAAACTTCACGTTCTAGGGTTATGGTTCTTTCATGACTATTGTTATTCGTATTGATTTTGCTTTCTTGGTTTATTATATTGGTTTATTTGTGCTTAATTATTTGATTGCTTGATCACCAATTGAATATTATCTACGAATCTAGAATTGAACTCGAAAGTGGGAATTCTAGATTGCTTATAGGATTGATTAGAGCAAGTTCTTAAACCTGGGCATCAGGGAACGGATTCGCAGTTAGGATAGACATATACCTAGTTGCCTTGCTTGGTTGATTTACATGAATTATAAAAGTGTTCTTGTTAGTCCTAATTCCATAGATATATAGGCATTAGGTTAGCTTGAATAGGCGAGTAAGAACTCGACAGATTCTTATGAGCAATATTAACCCTGTCAACCAATAAGCTGAATGAATTAGTTAGTCAATTTAATCGGAGAATACAATAGGATTGTTAGATAGCCCATAACCCTAGATCGTTTTCATCACATTGATAATATGAAAATCTGCTCTTCCTTTTATCAGAGTTCATTATTTGTTTTCTTTTTATGTTAATTAGATTAGAATCAAATACTTCTAAGTTTAATTCATGTTTAGATAATTAGGATAGTCTAATTTAGTTAATAGTTAATCACAAGTTCTCGTGGGTTCGACATCCGAATTTTAGTCACTTTATTACTTGACGACTGTGTGTATACTTGCGTGTGCGTTTAGCCGCAACAAATTTTTGGCGTCATTGTCGGGGACTTAGAAATTAGCTATATTTCTAGATTAGACATTTATTTTTTTTATATATTCTTTTTTCTTGTTGTTTTAGTTTAGTTAGTATATTTTTTATTCATTTTAACATGGCATCTTGGAATAAAAATTATTCGAATAATGGTTATTCTTATTTTGATGATCCTCGTCCATATTGTGGAGGAACCCTTGGTGGAAAAATTATCAGAATGTTCCCGGGAGCGAGTTGTGCGCACAATCTCAATCCGTTGAGTGGAATATTTATAGTATGTGTTATGGTCACGATGGCCATTGTGATGGTTGTCCTAATTCTTTTCATCCTTCTCTGAGCCCTTATTATGATCTTTCTAATGATGTTTGTGAGTTTGATAGGGGCAATGAAGTGCATGATATGGAACCTAATGCATATATTAGGGATATTCTGAGGTAAGTAGCAGAGCAAGAGGATGAACTCAAAAAAGATATTTAAAGAATGAGGAAAGCAATCACAAGAATGAAGGCCAGTATGGAAGAATTGAATGAAGAGAGCGAGTACTAGCAAGAGGAAAATTTTGAGAAAGAGGAGATTTTGAGCCAAACATGGCTAGTGGAACAAGCTCAAAAGTTAGAAATATATGAGGCTCAACTTGAGGAAATTACTGATGGGATAAAATACTTAATAGAAGGAAGAGATGAACTAGGAAAAGAGATCGATAAATTTGGCACTGTTATTCAAGATTTGGGAGCTCAATTGATTGCAAAGGTTGATGCGTCTAACGCCCAACAAAATAGTTCTGAGTTGTGTGAAACTGAAAAAGAGCTTATACGCCAAATTGAGGAGCTAAAAGTGGAGTGTCAATCATTCGACCATACTTTTATTGATGATGTCCATGTTGAGAAAAGTACACTAGAGCCATGTGAGGTAGCAGATAATGTTATTTTTTAAGACTCTAGTGCATGTAAATATGAGGATATAAATAGTAATAGAATTCGAAAGTTGGGGCGTGTTGGTCCTCATTCTAATCATTTTTCGACATTGAGTTTGGATGATGACATGGAAATATAGTCATCTAAGACTTTGTAGGAGTCAATGGAATAGGAACAAGCTGCTTACATTCTTGGATTTGTCATGCCAGAGAGAAGAAATTGCATTCCTCATATAAAGGCTAGGAAGTATAGAGTAAAAAATTTATTACTTGGCATGTTTATTTTTGTATCCCTACCAAAGGAGCATAGTCACAGACTGGATGCCCTGTTAGGGGTACAATTCATAAGTTCGAGATGGAGGCAAAAAGTGGTTCAAGTCGTGTCGCGACTTTAATTAGGCGCTTGTTGGGAGGCAACCCAACTTTACTGCTTTCTTTTATTTTTATTGTTATTATATTATTTTTGTATTATTTGTTTTATTTTGTAGGATTTTGAACATAGGAAGCAAAGCTATTGGAAGAGTACCAAAGCGAGCGAGATGGGGAGAACTAAGTATGGGTGGCCACACAAAGGACCATTCTTAGGAGAAGTCTGAGTATTCTGTGAGCCGCTATAGCTTCGACCTTTGGCGTTTCAGGGAGTTTCTTGTCCACCCTCGTTATTCTTTTTTGCTTTATTTGTGCATTGGGAACACTGCACTCTTTTAAGTGTGGGGGAGAATTCTTCTAGATAATTAGTAGTAGTATGTTAGAAAATGTTAACTCCTTATTTTTTATTTTAGCTTCTTATTTTTGTTTTTGTAGTTGTGTAGTAATTTAGTAGTAGTTTTAGTAGATTAATTTTTATTCTTTTTTTAAAATGTGAAAAATCAGAAAAGAAAAAAAAGAAAAAAAATAGGGCTTTTCCCGAAGATGGTTCTCCTAGACAATTTTCTTGAGGGATTAAAGTCTAAACAAAAATATTGTAAAATAAAAAAAACAAAAAATATTTCTTTTAGTTTTCCATAGGTAGCAATAATCCCCCGTGATTTTTCTTTGTGCCTCGGTTCTTTCCATGGGCTGTAGTTTGAACCAGGTAGTATTTTTCTTTTAGATTAGATTAGAATTTAGGGAATAAATGGAGGAAGAAAGATAAGATTTCTAGGCGCCTTGACTTGTTTGATAGTAGCATATTTAGTCTTTGGCGCGTGTATTATCTTCCCTATATTTTGAAATTGATCTTGATGCCTTTATATATTGGATTGCACGTCTTGTGACGCCTATGTCTCATTTTTCTGACTTGTGTTCGCTTTGTGCTTAATGCTTAATATCTCGTGGCTTTGTGAATACTTGCATTAGTTGAGAGTCGGAATGAGACCATCCTGAGTGAGTCAAGTGCCATATGTGGTGAGGTTTTTGTATAGTCCATGTTTTTGTAATTGAGTCTATAACTTGCCCGGTATGTGAGTTGAAGAGAAATTTCAGGTGATGCTCGGGTTGAAAAAAGATTTTAGGTTTTAAGTGATCGGTTTAGATCTCACAAGGGACACCGTACAAATAGTGTCGCCATATCTTCAAGGCATGAACAATAGCTGCTAACCCAAGGTCGAGGACATGATAGTTCTTTCCATGCACCTTCAGCTGTCTGGACGCGTAAGCAATCACCCTACCGGCGTGCATCAACACCGCATCGAGACCAATCCACGACGCATCACAATATACAGTATAAGACCCCGAACCTGAAGGCAATACCAATACTGAGGCCGTAGTCAAAGCTGTCTTGAGCTTCTGAAAGCTCTCCTTGCACTCATTTGTCCACCTGAACGGAGCACCCTTCTGGGTTAGCCTGGTCATAGGTGCTGCAATAGATGAGAAACCCTCTACAAATCGACGGTAATACCCCTCCAACCCAAGAAAACTCTGGATTTCTGTAGTTGCAGACGGTCTGGGCCAACTCTGCACTGCTTCCACCTTCTTCAGATCCACTTTCATCCCATCACTTGATACTACATGACCCAAGAATGTCACTAAGTCTAGCCAAAACTCACACTTCAAAAAATTTGCATACAACATCTTTTCTCTCAAGGTCTGGAGCACAGTCCTCAGGTGCTGCTCATGATCCTTCCGAGTCCGGGAATACACCAGAATGTCGTCAATGAATACGATGATGAAAGAGTCAAGATAGGGCCGGAACACACTGTGCATCAGGTGCATAAAAGCTGTTGAGGCATTGGTCAGCCCAAAAGACATCACAAGGAACTCATAGTGACCATACCGAGTCTTGAAAGCAATCTTTAGGATATCTGGCTCCCAAATCTTCAACTAATGATCGTCTGAACGCAAGTCAGCCTTGGAAAACACATTGGCACCCTGTAACGGATCAAATAAGTCATCAATATGAGGCAATAGATACTTGTTCTTCACTGTAACTTTGTTTAGCTGGCGACAATCAGTGCACATACGCATAGAACTTTCCTTCTTCTTCACGAACAATACCGGAGCACCCCAATGTGACACACTAAGCCGAATAAAGCCATTATCAAGCAACTCTTGTAAGTGATCCTTCAACTCAAGAGGAGCCATACGATATGGAGGAATAGAGATGGGCTGAGTGTCCGGCAACAAATCAATGCCAAAATTAATATCTCTGTCGGGCGGCATGCCCGGAAGATCGGCTGGAAATACATCGGGAAAATCCCTCACTACTGGAACTAACTCAACTGTAGGGGTATCAATACTAACATCTCTCACATAAGCTCGATATGCATCACACATCTTCTCAACCATTCGTTGAGCTTTAAGAAATGAAATAACTCTGCTGGGAGTATACTCTAAGGTACCTCTCCACTCTAACCATGGTAATCCTAGTATAGCCAGCGCCATGATCTTAGTATGACAATCAAGAATAGCATAATGGGGCGACAACCAGTCCATGCCCAGAATAACATCAATGTCTACCATGTTGAGCAATAATAAATTGGCTCTAGTCTCAAAACTACTAAGAACAACCAAACACGACTGATGCACGTGGTCCGCAATAAGAGAATCTCCCATATGTGTGGACACATAAACAAGAGAACTCAAAGAATCACAAGATACTCCCAAATACAGGGCAAAATAAGAGGACATATAGGAATAAGTGGAGCCTGGATCAAATAAAACCCACGAATCTCTATGACAGACTGGGACAATACTTGTAATGATAGAGTCGGAAGAAACTGCCTTTATACGAGCATGAAGGGCATATTATCTAGTCTGGCTTCCCCCTCTAGGGTGACCTCCATCTCCCCGACCTCCACCTCGAGTTGAATGAGCTGGTGGGGTGGTAGTTGGTGCTATAATCATAGCCTGAGGACCCAATGGAGCACGTTGTGGCTGAGAAGTCTGTGGAGGTGTACCCCTCCTAAGTATGGGACAATCCCTCACAATATGGCGAGTGTCGCCACACTCAAAACAAGCTCTCGGAGGGTGTGGCTAATGTAACTGGCTTGGCCCAGGTCTGCTAGAGTGGCCGCTGAAAGCACCCATACAGGAGGTACACTAGACATTGGCAGTGCATAATAAGGCTCCTGAGGCCTATAAGTGGCCAGAGTACCACTAGCTACTTGAACTGCTGAGTGAACAGGGTGACCCACATAGCCCCTACCATGACGAACTGTAGCTGGGGCATGAGTACCACTATAAGTGCCAGACTCTCGAGACCTCTTGGTCTCTCTATCCTCTCTATCTCAAGAAAGCATACCCTCCAATCTCCTAGGAATACTCACAACCTACTGGTAAGAAATATCCATCTCCAACTCCTGGGCCATGCTAATCCTGATATCGGGGTGGAGTCCCTCAATAAACCGACAAACCCTCTCTCGAACTGTGGAAACCAAGGCTGGTGCATGTCAGGCCAAATCACTAAAGCGAACTGCATACTCTGACACAGTCATAGTACCCTGGCGCAACTGCTCAAACTCTGCGCGCCATGCGTCCCTGAGACTCTGAGGAACATTCTCCCTCAAGAACATGTCCGAGAACTAAGTCCATATAAGTGAAGATGCCTCAACCGGAATACTCAAATCATAAGCATGCCACCATTGATAGGCTGCTCCTCTAAGTTGGAATGTAGTAAAAGAAACCCCACTCGACTCCGCTACACCCATAGTGCGGAGAAGGTGGTGACACTCCACCAGAAATCCCTGAGCATTATTTGTCGCCAATTTACTGAAGGTAAGAGGGTGTTACTTATTGTACCTCTCTAGTCTGAGCTGCTCCTCCTCAGAAGCTGTTGCACTAGTCTCGTGCTGAGTTGGAGCTACCAGCTGTATCGGTATAATCTCTCAAACCTGGTCGACCTGAGTCCACTGCTCTAGAGAACGGGCGGCGGGAGTTTGTGCTCCTCCCCCAGCCTGAGATGTGGCAGGAGAAAGTGGAATCAATCCAGCCAAAGCTAAGGTGCTGAACATGCTCAGAAACTAGGGTAGAGTCTCTTAGAGGGCTATTGCAGCAACAGGTACCTCAGGTGTCTGTCCTCCAGCTAGAGCTACTAGGGGCTCCTTTGCAGCAGCTCGTGCGGGTTGTCTGGCTACACCACGTGAACGTCCTCGACCTCTACCACGGGAGCGGGTTTCTGTTCATCAGATCTGCATGTACGTGTCCTCACTATCTGTGCGAGAATAGAATACAAAAGTTTAGAATTTTGTAGTCAACAATTTTCACACGATAAGGAATCAAAGAAGTGTAATTTTCCTAACACTTCCATAGCCTCCCGAATATAAGTACAGAAGTCTCCGTACCGATCCGCGAGACTCTAAAAAATTAGCTTGTGAATCACGATACCTATGAACCTAGGGCTCTAATATCAACTTATCACGACCCAATTCCCCCCTCCCCCTGTAAGGCGTTGTGATGACACCTAGTCTTTACGACTAGGTAAGCCTAAATAATTGCGGAAATAACAGAAATAGAAGTAAAAAATCAACAACTAACTGCAACATATGATAACATACATGTTAACCATGCCACTCGGCATGTACAATAACCCAGTCCTCAATAATACACGGTTTTCCAAAAACCAGAACATCGTAAGTCACAAACTACAAAAGGAAACTAGTATCTCTATACACCATAGTCTAACAAAAAGGAAGTACAGAAGGTAATCAACATAGGGGAGAATAAAGAGGGACTCCGAGATTTGCGGACGCGGAAGATATACCTTGAAGTCTTCAACTGTCATTGCTCACTAATGGCATGGCGGATAATGAGCACCTGGATCTGCACACAAAACATGTGCAGAAGAGTAGCATGAGTACACCACAACGGTACCCAGTAAGTGTCAAGCCTAACTTCGGTCGAGTAGTGACGAGGTCAGGCCAGATCCACTGATTATAATAAATAAAGCAAGAAATCGTACAATAATAAAAGACTAGAATTTAAGCAAAGGAAAACACAGAAAAATAGCGATACAATACACAGGAATAAACAACAGGTAATCTCCCGAGATACCGTCTCGTAGTCCTAAAATGTAAATATATATGGAGAACTCCCGAGGAACCACCTCGTAGTCTCAAAGGTAAATGTGCAGGGAGAACTCCCGAGGAATCGCCTCGTAGTTTCAAAAGTAAACACACAACTCAAGCGATAAATACAACAGTTAATGTCACACCTCCTTTTTACCCTTACAAAATATATGTTATGGATTGTTGTGGGTTAAAAATATTTTTCAATTAAAGTAAAAAAAAAAGTATATGAATTATTTTATTTACATAGTCTCTACTTGGAATTGAGTTTTGGTGTTCCATGTCACCTTATTAAATTTTTAATCAAAGGGAAATTGACTCTACTTATTATTGGTCTGCGAAAACAAAGTCTGGGTAAGGAATTTTGTTGACCAGGGAGAATGTGTAAGGCATTCCCCGAGTCCCGTGGTTCTAGCACGGTCACTTTATTGACTAAAAATGGCTTGAATTAATTTTGAACAAACTGAGTTTTATTGGATTTCTGTGGTTTACATATCCGCTTTTAGTTATGGCGTTTTATGGATTTATCTTTGAAACAGATCACATGTGTGTATATCCGTTGAGAGCATAAGAGAGTTGATAGAGTTTGAGATAATTTGGTTTGAGCTAATTAGGCGGTTTTGGAATGGAAACGATGGGGTTTCTTGCTTTCGGAGAAGAGACAAAGTGATTTCAATTGTTTAAGTATTTTAGAACAGCTTTAGGAATTAGGACTAGTCTAGTTCTACTTTAGGACTAGGTTTTGGTTTGGGCTCAGTTATTTTTTTATGGGCCAGATAAAAATAAACATTTACATGGGCTATAAACCCAACGTAAAATATTATGCTAAATACAGAAATTATAAAAAAATAAGAAATATTTATAACTTACATTCTAATAAATATTTTTATCTATCTAATATATAAAATATGTATACATGTAATGTCGGGTTGGTTTGGTTTCGGTTTGACTTTTTTTTGTTAATACCAAACCAACCCTATTATGGTCGGGTTTTATTTTTCAATACCAAATCAAGTCAAACCAAACCACTAGTCGGATTTTTTTTCGGGTTGATTCAAATTTTCGGATTGGTACGGGTTATCGATTTAGTTTGTACACCCCTACTCAACATCTTCCTTGGCCAGTGCCATGGGCTACACCCATCTAGTCTTGGAATAAGGGAGAGTATGAGTTTCGGTTGATGGAAACAAAAGTAAGAAGAAAATTGGAAACGAAAGGGCTGGATTCTTTGGCCAATTCTTTTGCTAAAATGTGGGACCCAAAATCACTTGACAAAAATGTTCATACTAAAAGTTTTCAAATTGTTAGATGAGGATTGATTCTCAGAGTAAGCATATAGATTTCAATTGTTTCACGTCAATCAAAGTACTCTCACTTTTAAATATTCGAAAAACATTGGGCACAACCTATCATTTCTCACTTTATTCTCCTAACTCTTACTATAACTTTATTCGTAATTTCTTTTTACTCTTAATGTTTTCACTATTCAAAAATATGTTAAACCGTAAGAAAATATATTCTTTTTTTTTTTTTTTTACATTTTCAGTATGAAAACAGAGATGCTTAAAGAGAAAAGGAAAAAGATTGAAAAAGAGAAAAAATAAAAATATTAC